>NC_084615.1:41612277-42212277 GCF_033978795.1 Nerophis ophidion | reverse complement strand
CGAGCGACTTGTGTGAGAAAAAAATTTCAACACATTACCGTAAAATATTAAATAATATTATTAATCTCAATCGCGGAAGAGACAAAGAAAATGTCAGCAATCGTCACACACACGTCAGCAATCGTCACACACACGTCAACCAATAAGAATTCGGCGAGGTAGGGTCATGGCAGAAGTGCATTGTGGGTCATGGGATGCTAACTGCTAAATGCTATATGCTACTGCCCTAGCTATTAAAATGGATCATTTCATCCTTGGTGGTAATTTATAAAATCTGAGAAGGGCTGAACAAAAATGGCACCGAAAAGGAAATCATGTACTGCAGATTACAAGCTGGACGTAGTGAAATATGCAGCAGAAAACAACAAGAGGAAGCGGCGCATACCTTTGGAGTTGCCAGAGTTGTTTAGAAGTGACATCGAGGAAGAAGATTTCATCGGATTTATCCATTAAGAGTGACAGATTGTTTGGTAAACGTATAGAATGTTCTATATGATATAGTTATTTGAATGACTCTTACCATAATGTGTTACGTTAACATACCAGGCACGTTCTCCGTTGGTTATTTATGTGTCATATAATGTACACTTATTCACCTGTTGTTCACTATTTTTATTTATTTCAAATTGCCTTTCAAATGTCTATTCTTAGTGTTGGGTTTGTTGCTAGCGGGGTGTATAATATAGCCTGGAAAAGTCATGGATGCATGGGATTCTGGGTAATTGTTATGTTGCGTTTATGTTGTGTTACTGTGAGGATGTTCTCCTGAAACGTGTTTGTCATTCCTGTTTGGTTTGGGTTCACAGTGTGGCGCATATTAGTAAGAGTGTTAAAGTTGTTTAAATCACAACCTTTAGTGTGACCTGTATGGCTGTTGAACAACTATGCCTTGCTGTCGTGTACGTGTATCTGCGTAAGCCACATACAACATGTTACTGGACTGGCAAGCTGTTTGTACATGTTGTAGAAGGCGTCAAAGGCAATGACTTCATAGCACACCCTTATTATTGTTATCGGGGTGACCATCAGCAGATATTCGCGAAAATGGTTGCGGCTCCCATTGTCTTCTTTATTTTGTGAAACGGGTGAAAATGGCTATTCGAGTGGTAAAGGTTGCCGACCCCTGTTCTAGTTGAACCGATTAGTAATTGAAATATTCAATTATATTCCAGTGGTTTGTGAATGCAACCTCACTTAGTAACTGTCCACCCATTCATTTTTCTACCGCTTGTGCATTGGTGAAAACTGAGGAATGGCTGTATCGTTGTTGCGACTAGGCTAGCCGAGCGCTACAGTGTTAGCGATGTGAGGACGGCTGCTGTTGGCGTGTTGGAAAATAAGGTCAGACTATGAGTTTTTCTGTCGGAACGCTACATTACAAGACGTTTTACAATATCACCGGTCAGCACTTGTTGCACCTTGATGAATTTGTATTTGAAAATTAACACCGAAATGAGGCACTGGTAGCGTCTTTTTTTTAGGTTTGGTTACTACCTTTTACGTTAGCAGCCGGTGTCGTTTGCTTAACGCCGGAAAAGGGCGAGACAGGACTAAAACACTCCCGAAAGTTAGATCACCTCTCGACATCCACGTAAAGGTGGCAAACAGACCCTTTTAAGAGTTTGGATCGGAAAGAGCACAACAGAAAAAAATCAAACAAAAGATTGCTAAGCCTACCCTTCACCTTATAAACAACAGGTAAATAATTTACAGTACTTTCAGGACCAGTTTAATTCAAACAATTTAGATGTGATATATAAAAAGGAGGTTGCCGACTACCTGCTCCATCTCTCTATTTGTTTGGGTGTCTTTGGCCTAGAAAATGTGAAGACTCTTGCACAAAAAAAATCGAAGGATGCAGAGGGCATTTTGTTGTTTTCATTTTGTAAACAGGCTAAAGTCAATCCGGTTCAGCTTTGTTTTAAAGGTTACATGCATGTATGCATTTTTAGTATAAATATTTTAACTCTTAATCGCCACATTATACCCCTTTATTCCCCCCTATATTGCAGTATTCCTATTTATTTGTATTTCTACAATCTGCCGGGGCACACTTAGGACACTCATGCCCTAATGCAGTGGTTCTCAACCATTTTTCAGTGATGTACCCCCTGTGAACATTTTTTTTAGATTCAAGTACCCCTTAATCAGAGCAAAGCATTTTTGGTTGAAAAAAAGAGATAAAGAAGTAAAATACAGCACTATGTCATCAGTTTCTGATTTATTAAATTTTACTACAGTGCAAAATAATGCTAATTTGTAGTGGTCTTTCTTGAACTATTTGGGAAAAAAATATATAAAAATAACTAAATACTTGTTGAAAAATAAACAAGTGATTCAATTATAAATAAAGATTTCTACACATAGAAGTAATCATCAACTTAAAGTGCCCTCTTTGGGGGATTGTAATAGAGATCCATCTGGATTCATGAACTTAATTCTAAACATTTCTTCACAAAAAAAGAAATCTTTAACATCAATATTTACGGAACATGTCACAAAAAATCTAGCTGTCGACACTGATTATTGCATTGTTGCATTTTTTTTCACAGTTTATGAACTTGCATTCATATTTTGTTGATGTATTATTCAATAAATATATTTATAAAGGATTTTGTAATTGTTGCTAATTTTAGAATATTTGAAAAAATCCCACGTACCCCTTGGCATACCTTAAGTACCCCCAGGGGTACGCGTACCCCCATTTGAGAACCACTGCCCTAATAATGTATTGATTTATGTTCATAGCCATAGATGTAGTAGTGCTGTATTTATATTGGAATATTCACCAGAAGAGGGCAGTGTTGCTTGTCCAATGGGTTTCAATGTCGCCCAATTGGCTCAAGAGTAGTGCTTTTTACTTGATCAATGTGACCAATCTATACAGATGTGTGAAAGGATAGAAAAGTATGTAGTAGTTACATATTCAATCTACTGCTGAACAGAACTGTTTGAGGGCAACAGGAAACGTAATAAAAATAGAATTCATCCTTAAAATGAGGCAATAATTGTAATTCTAATCGTGCCGGTCGGATGCTCATTAATAAACCAGTAAATTCCCATTCAAATATTAAGTTATTTTTAACCCAAACATTGTAATCAAATTATTAAGCTACTTCACAACATTTCCTTACACCGTGTTCTCGACAACAAACTTGTTCTATTATGCTTGTGAAATGTCAGCAGTCTGTGACCACTAACGCAGATAAGGTTTCACTATTTATTTTTCACATAAATAATCACTCACACACTCCTCAAGAGAGTTAGGATTTATGTATTTGCCATGTGCAAAGTCAAAAACAACTCGAAGGCTGTGATGTTTTACCGTCACGGGGGGCGCATACACGAAGGCTGTGCTTTTGTAATCACTGTACTTTCTGTGTTTGGATGGTGCCGTCCCGTCTGCCCTGCTCTTAATGGTATTCAGCCACATGACTTTTTCCCGGAAGTGAAAAATAGTGGTAGTCAACAAAGCCAAGGTGGCTGTTGTACAGCAAGCAGTGTACAAACTATCTTGAGTACAAAAGAGGCTCAAATCTTCCTGCAAAAAGCAGATACTATAAAACTATACAATGGAATAGATCCCTATACTTTGTCAAAAAAAAAAGATTTGTTGAGTGATATCAAGGATTATATAATCGGTCGCATTTCCAGACATGTGAACTATTGTGCTCCAGATGCCATTTTGCACGACAAAACAGATAAAAAACTTGGTAAAGCATGGAGATCTATAACTTCTTTGTGTGTGACTGGGTCAAGGAGATTGGTATCAAGACTTCCCCAGATAAATATGCATTGTTTTTGCTCGGGTAAGGTTGCATTTCATATCTAACTTCGTGTCTACGGCCATGATTGTTCACAAGTACCATGTTTTTTTCCCTATCTATCAAAATACAACTCTAGATGTCAACATTGTGTATGTGCTGAAAGCTTCATTCATGATTGTTGTCTTTGGTAAAAGCTTAACTCTTTTAGGTTGTGCTCACATTTGCTTTCTTTTATTCAGATTCGCCGAGTTGGTGCTTTTCAAAGCACTTATGTTTTTAAGAAATAAAAATAGTATCAAGGGAAGTACTCAACCTTAAAAGTACTGTATATCAAACAAACCTTTAACGAAGTGATTGCTGCAAATTCATGCATTCTTTGACTCTGCTCCCTTGGACTGGAGTGTGAGCTGCTTTTCTTGTTGTTGTTGTTTTTCGCGATTTGAACAATTCGTACAGCCCCAAACAACACAAGTATAGCGCATTTCACTCATTCCTTTCATTCAAGATAAGCTAAATGGCGCCTAGTTATAGTACCCATTGAGAACAGAGCTTGTTTGACCACCACAAATATTTAATGAGCGGGATGTGAGCCAGATGTGACGTCAGTAACATTCAACCAATTCCTATTACCACAAGTATTGGCTTGTGTTTCAGAACTGTGAGAGCAAGTTGCTATTTGAGTGTCAAATTGACAACTTAAATTGGTTCAAGTGTGAACATATGTCATTGTGTTGTTTATTTCCCCGCAGCGCAGCGAAAGTCTCTGGAAAGTGAGGGTCATGACCTGGAGAAATCATCAACAGGCAGTACAGCAGACAGCTATAAAAGGTCAGTCCATTACAGAGTAAGTGGCAATTGCCTCACACTTTCTTTTCTTTTTTTACACCACATTGCCATCTACTGGTCTCGTATGGTTACTTATGCATTTGTCCCCAATTAGTGTACTGCAATTGCAAACATTTAGCAGGAAAATACACATTTTGAGGGCTGTGTTCAACCAAGGATTTTCATAGTTAATTTTAATTGTTTAGTTTTGGCGATAGATAGATAGATAGATGGATAGATAGATAGATAGATAGATAGATAGATAGATAGATAGATAGATAGATAGATAGATAGATAGATAGATAGATAGATAGATAGATAGATGGATAGATGGATAGATAGATAGATAGATAGATAGATATTACTATCTTTGGCCAAAAATTAACCAATTAAAATTGACAATGAAAATCTTTTGTCAAATACAGCCCTCAAAATATTTTTTTAAGATATCAATTTGTCGACTTTGTGGCTCAACAAGCAAACACATTGCAGTATGTATTTTTATCAGGGCTGTGACACGTTGGGCACCACACGATTCGATTCCATTCAATTCTTGGGAGGGCGGGTCGGCGGTGGGGGGTGATTCAATTAAGCATCGATTTTGGATTTAAAATCAATCCTTTTTAATAACATTGTGTGCCAGTTCTGCGGTTAACTACATTCCTCCATAAAATATATAAACAGCTGTAATATAGTTCTATATTATTTATAAGAAAACTGGTTTTGTGTAATACAATTATACTAAAACATGTATTCAAATCAAATACAAATACTGTACATCTAAAATAAATGTGTACAACAAATATGGACATCAACATCAACTAAGTGATTTGCCTGAGTAGCTGTACAGGACTGATATGAAAAAATAATATACATGTGAAAACCAATTTTTTTATCTTTTTGAATCGATAAAGAATCGTTACGAAAAGGAATAGCGATTTAAATTAAAAAAAATTTCTGACATTCCTAATTATTATTCACTGGTCACTGTTGAGTTGAGTTGAGTTGAGTTTGTGTTAATTTAAAACATGCAAGCATACAACATGATATGTCACAATTTCCAGTTTCTCTATTCAACATGTTCGAAAAGGAGAAGGAAGAAGCAGAGCTTATTTAATCCAACCCCTTTTCTTTTACAAAGCAGTAGCTAAAACTTTTGTTCACTTCCTGTTCTCAATTTATTCACGATATACTCCATAAGTAATAACATTAAAAATAAATATATAAATACATAATAATTAGTGAAGTAAATTTTATTTCATATGTACCTCGCCTTCCGCCCGAATGCAGCTCCAGCACCCCCTGTGAGCCCAAAAGGGACAAGCGATAGAAAATGAAAGGATGAATGGTGAGATAAATAATGGATGGATGAAATACATTCAAAATGTTTATTATGGTTCTTCTTCTTTGTACTTAGTAAACACTTAAAGTTCCAAGAGTTTCTTGAAGTGGATCATATTAGTACATTGTTTGATTTCTTTGCTTAATCCATTCCATGATTTAATTCCACATACTGATATACTGAAGGTCTTAAAGGCCTACTGAAACCCACTACTACCAACCACGCAGTCTGATCATTTATACATCAATGATGAAATCTTAACATTGCAACACATGCCAATACTGCTGGTTTAGTTTACAGAATTGCAATTTTAAATTTCGTGCAGAGGTATCATGCTAAAACGTCGCGGTATGATGACGCGTGCGCGTGACGTCACGCATATTAGAGGACATTTTGGTCCGGCACCGTTCACAGCTATAGGTAGTCTCTTTTCATCGCATAATTCCATAGTATTATGGACAACTGTGTTGCTGAATCTTTTGCAATTTGTTCAATTAATAATGGAGACGTCAAAAAAGAAAGATGTAGGTGGGAAACGGTGTATTGCGGCCGCCTTTAGCAACACAAACACAGCCGGTGTTTCCTTGTTTCCTTGTTTACATTCCCGAAAGATGACAGTGGAGCTTTAATATGGAACAGAGCAGTCAAGCGAACATGGTTCCCTACTACATGTCAACCGGCAGGTTTCGGTGAGAAAATGGTGGTAATAAGTCGGCTCTTACCGTAGACATGAGCGGAGAGCTTGTGTCGTTCCTCCTGCACCTGTCAAAGAGGCAGCTGCGGACTCTCTTGCCTCCTCCCACCGGCCGCCCCCGACCATCGGATGCTTCCACCGTGGAGGAAGTATCGGCTGCCTTTGCCTCGTCGAGAATGGTGGCTTCCCTCGGAGACACTGGCGGTCACCACACCCGTGGTAAACCCCTCCGACTTTCAGGTTGTACAGGTACGACCATATAATCTCACTAAACAATAGTAACACAATAAGCAGATAAGGGATTTTCCAGAATTATCTTAGTAAATTTGTCTAATAACATCTGAATCACTCTGCCGTTTAGTTTTTTTTTTCTCTAGTCCTTCACTCTCACTTTCCTCATCCACAAATCTTTCACCCTTGCTCAAATTAATGGGGAAATCGTCGCTTTCTCGGTCCGAATCGCTCTCGCTGCTAGTGGCCATGATTGTAAACAATGTGCGGATGTGAGGAGCTCCACAACCCGTGATATCACGTGCACATCGTCTGCTACTTCCGGTACAGGCAAGGCTTTTTTATTAGCGACCAAAAGTTGCAAACTTTATCGTCGATGTTCTCTACTAAAGCCTTTCAACAAAAATTTGGCAATATCGCAAAATGATCAAGTATGACACATAGAATGGACCTGCTATCCCCGTTTGAATAAGAAAATCTCATTTCAGTAGGCCTTTAAGTGTTGTACATGTCTACAAATGTTTTAAATTACATGTTTCTCTATGATTATATTTCTCTTGTGTGTCAGTAAGAAAAAAAGGTCACTAGGAACTCAATGCTAATATGACTCTCCCAAAGTCAATACAAATAACGGATAAAGGGAATGCAGTCTTTCATCGAAGAGAATAAAACACAATCGTATTTGTGACCTCCTCCTCCTTAAAGAAATAGGTTCAAACAATCAGGTAGCGGTAGAGATTGGATGGTTTAGAGAGGTCTTCAGATCAGCCATTTCGACTGTGGAGGACGGCCAAGAAGACAATCAAAGTTGTCGTATTACTAAGTGGCGTATGCTGACGAGCCCTGTGTCCTCCATTTTGGAACATTTTCCCAACACGCGAAGGGATGGAGGCATTCAATGTCTGAGAATTCGACTGCATCTCAGAGCTGATAAGTAACGATTGGTCAAGGTGTCAGTTTGCACCGCAAGACACCTACACAGCCTCGTCAGTCCGAAGACCTCCACCACATATAAGCAGAGATTAGATTAGCAAAAATCAATAAATCAATCAATTATCCCAACTGTATTTTACAATTTGAAACCTCCTTATGGGCAGAAACGGACCTTGAGTCAACTGGTCAAAGGTTTCCAGATGTAATCTTCCCCCTTGGCACAATGGATAAGGAGATGCAGTTTCTGGAGGTCAAAGAATCATGTGTAGCCCCCACATTTATTTTGGGTGCCTGTGTGAAGAGCGATCAACACCAGGCCAGGAGAAGTAGTGGAGTGGTTAGCAGGAGTTGAATGAGTGTGTACAAAGCTTACCAGGGATGTTGTTGCTGCTGCGTTGTCCCTTGCTATACAAAAACAAAAATAAAGTAGTCGTTCCGAAAGGCAAAACTGTCAAGACACTGCCGGTGGGTCATGATGGACGGCACATCACATAAATGTTCTATAGAAAGCGGCTGCATGAAGAAAATCTATTTCCACACGGGCCGAACTGGCAAAGTCATGGCATAACTAAAAATATCTTCAAAATGTCTTCAAAATTGTTTTTCTTTGTATTACTTTGGCCAAAAATAGTAAAATCACATTTTGAAAAATGTTCTATTACAAATAATTATCTTGGCAAAACATTTCAAGTTAGACAAAAATTGTCAACTTCGTTCGTTTGACACCCAAGTTCTAGAGCAGAGCCTTTCAGCAGCCATTAAGCATTTGACAGAAATCCGTGCTAAGACGCTTCTATAAATTACTGTTTTATTCCAGCACAAATAGCAATAAGTATATTCTATAATAACCTACCAATAAATGACAATTGTTTTGGGCAGGTAAGTAATCATTAATCCATCCGTTTTCCTACCACTTGTCTCTTTCAGGGTCGCGGGGGGTGCTGGAGCCTATCTCAGCTGCACTCGGGCGGAAGGCTTGCTACACCCTGGACAAGTCGCTATCTCATCACAGGGACAACAAAGATAGACAGACAACATTCACACTCACATTCACACACTAGGGACCATTGAATATTTTTGTTAAAAGTTGGACCATACATACAATGACTTCATAGGCAGATTCACGTTATTAAACCTGCGAGGTAAATCGGGATCTTTCTGTGTAGAGTTTGCATGTTCTCCCCGTGACTGCATGGGTTCCTTCCGGGTACTCCGGCTTCCTCCCACTTCCAAAGACATGCACCTGGGGATAGGTTGATTGGGAACACTAAATTGGCCCTAGTGTGTGAATGTGAGCGTGAATGTTGTCTGTCTATCTGTGTTGGCCCTGCGATGAGGTGGCAACTTGTCCAGGGTGTACCCCACCTTCCGCCCGATTGTAGCTGAGATAGGCTCCAGTGTCCCCGCGACCCCAAAAGGGAATAAGCGGTGGGAAATGGATGGATGGATTGTAAATGAGGGTGATCGCTGCGGTAAAGTGTCAAATATGAGCTTGATGATCCATCAAATTACTATTGTAGCAACTCCAAAACAGCCTGTCGCTTTAAAGTAATAGCATGGATTCCATATTTGTCCTGAATGCACATTGCGGGTGGTTTAATAAACAGCGTCTGTCAGAATTACACACTGGATGGGTTTTTGTTTACAAACAGCATGGAATTTAAGTGTAAAATGTGGTATTGTGGTCAAGCGGTCAATACAAATTATGGCTATCCTCCTGATAATAGATAAAAATGGTCCTTCATTGTAACCGCCACCTATGTCATGTGATGTTCCGTGCGTTACCACATCCACAAACAGCATGTGACATAATAGACACACACACAATCTGGCTCCTATATTCCTTACTCATAACAATTGTGGATTTTAAGTCAAGCACTAAATCATACATCCCATTTTATTGGGTCTGTGACAGCGCTTTTAATTCAAAACACTTGTATCTCAAATCAGAATCTCACATTGGAAACATTTCAAATCACCCTAATCGGTGCTTAGCCTCCCCAAAAAAGAAAAACTAAATTTTAGATAAGAGATATTCCATAAAAACAATACAATGTAATGTAATACTAACAACTATTGTATTTTTAGGAAGTATTGTAATGATAATTTGTGTTATTTGATTCAAATAATATTACCTACTTCTTCTTCTCAGCACTGGCCTTGACTCTCTGTTTCTTTCTGCCAATAGTTTTAAAGCAAAATTATGTCCGTCTCTAGTTATACACAGATGCTAGCATGTATGACCAGAAGTCATGGACGGATCTTTCGGGGTTCATTGTGACATTAACGTAAAGCAACTTCAAGCATAACAATTAGCCGGGAGACAACTCTTAAGTTGAGGTTGCACTGTATCTTGTTTTTTTACACTTCTGAGTCTCATTTGTAATTATGACTTCATTCAGTTTTGTCCCACGTCTGTTGTCGTAGTCCGAAAGTAGTATTTTACCAGTTGAATGTGCCATTTTTGTCTTTTTGTTGAGCCCTGCCGTACAAGATGTTTAAGATTTGTACTTACTACACACCAGCAGTTTGATTGTAAGGTAAATCATAGTTGTAGTTTCTTTACCGAAATTTGGAGGTGTTGTAATCGCCATGTTAAACACTAACGGAAACGCTATGTAATTGAAGACTAAGCAGACAATCAGAGAATAGATTTGTCCAGTTTCTGATTGGTTGGCTTTTTGGCAGAAATGCAGAGCAGAAACTTGTGTGGGCGCAGAGAATAAAGCTGAATGAGTGCACAGGTTGAGAGCGAGGTAGAGAGGGGGCAAGAGAGCACGGTGGTCTGCCCATGCAGAAAGCAGTAATTATTGCACGTTAAAAAGGATAATAGCAAACACATTTATTAAGCACAAAACTATTCACTTAAACAATTTTATTTTTCACTTGAGTTTGATTTCTTTTCAAAATGCCACATATGTGCTTGCAAAATATGTTTATGTGCTCTAAAACTGCTTTTGCTACCTCAAAATTAATTTACAAATATATGGCATATAGAGCGCACCGGATTATAAGTCGGACTGCCGATGAATGATCTATTCTTGATCTTTTTTCATATATTAAGCGAACCGGATTATAGGGCGCATTAAAGGAGTCATATTATTGTTATTTTTTTCTAAATGTAAAATACTTCCTTGTGGTCTACATATCATGTAGTGGTGGTTCTTCAGTCAAAATGTTGCATGGATTATGTTTTACAGATCATCTTCAAGCTGCTTTCTGACAGTCGCCTCAGGATGCACTGTTTTGTGGGCGATCTTATTTACGTGGCTCACCTTTAGCAGCATCTTATCCCCGTCATCTTTGTTGTAGTGGTGTAGCGTGCAAGGACGGGAGTGGAAGAAGTGTCAAAAGTTGAACCTAACTCTTTTAATGACATTCTGACTTTTCTTAAATCAATAACGAGCAGCATCTCCTCATCCGAACTGACAACACCGGAAATATGTCCCGTGAAAAAACGTCCAACCGAAACTCTAATAACTAAAGTTCCTTGGTTGAATAATGAAAACTCACTACACTGGTATGTCTTAACCCTTTCATGGCGAGTTCAATGACAAATATAAGTAAGAACTTTACGCTACTTTATATTAGAAATGGCAACAACGTAGGATGAATGTCACATAACAAGAAGATGGAGAAAAAGAAGAAGCTTATCAACTTGCGGACGAGCCCAATTTTTCAGAACTTCTGAAAATCCCAAACAGATCAGCAGGTACCAGAAGGTAAGAAAAGTTGCTTTTGCATAATTTTGCGAAACAAGACACCAGATAATATGTCTTACCTTATACACACACCCTATTAATACTCGTATATTTAATGTGCCGACAATCCTTCAAGCAGTGCGGCTTCATAGCTTACCAAAGTTGTAGTAAAACATTTTGATATATTTTTGAGCTCTGTGTGTAATGTTTAATATTTTCAAAGGAACATTTAAAATGTTGGTGTTGTTTACTTGAGAAATAATGCAATCATAGTACTGTCTACACTTATTTCTTATGGTTGGTTGACTGCCATCTACTGGTCACACTAATCAATAATAATAATAATAATGGATTAGATTTATATAGCGCTTTTCTATTATTAGATACTCAAAGCGCTTACAGAGAAGTGGGAAGCCATCATTCATTCACACCTGGTGGTGGTAAGCTACATTTGTAACCACAGCTGCCCTGGGGTAGACTGACGGAAGCGTGGCTGCCAGTTTGCGCCTACGGCCCCTCCGACCACCACCAATCATTCATTCATCATTCATTCACCAGTGTGAGCGGCACCGGGGGCGAGGGGGAAGTGTCCTGCCCAAGGACACAACGGCAGCGATTTGGATGTCAATAGGTTGGAAGCAAACCTGCAACCCTCAGGTTTCTGTAACAGCTGCTCTACCCACTACGCCATGCCGCCCCAATCAAAATAATATAGCTTCGAGGTGAGTAAGCTCAACCAAACGTATTCCTTACATTAGGCACACCGTCGTGTTTTGAGGAAAAAAAGATCCTCCTTATAGTCCAGAAAATACGGTAAATTGCATCAAGCCACTTTTGAGCGCTTTATCTCGAGCATGCTTGCTTTGTTGGCATGGATAATTGTAAAATTACCTAAATACGGTTTGATTGAGTCCACTAGGAACATGTCTTTTTGAGTGTTTCAGCTAGTGTCGTGTGATGTGACATTCAACAAAGGTCTAGAAGTATGGCACCGTTTAATTTTAGGTGAATCGCTAAGCAGTAGTACTGACAGAGTTCAGTACCTATAAAAATAAAAGTACCAAATTCAGTACCCATCCCTTACTGAGCAGCGGTTACTGTGACACCCAGAAAGCTGTCACACATGTACTTCCTAGTATTTCGATGTGAAAAAATCAAAAAGAAGAAATTCATGGATATCTCAAGACATTTTTGTACCGATACAACGTACACCATTACATGATTTTGAAACATAAGTCTGAGAAGTTGCCAATGTAGAGTCAGGCCCATTTTACAGACGAATGGATTTTGCGCCACCTACTGCTTATCTCTCTTGGCAGCGTCAAAGTAGCGTAAGGAAACACTCACAAAAAGTCTCCACTCGGTATTTCAGTGGCCTGAAGCGCAGTCTTTAAATATCTGCAGGATGATTAGGGCGATCAAACTGTCAGGGGATAAAACCGCAGAGCAGCGGTTCGCTCGGTGTGAAAACATTAAGGTGCTCATTACGATTACTTAGCAGCCGTCGACTGGCTAAAATTGCTATGAAATTGGCCGCTTCCATTGAGAATTTCAGCAAATCAGACTGTAATTGCGATGTTTGTTAATCTCACCCTCTCGTCTCTCGCTGCTTTAGCCGTCTGCTCTCATAAACATGCAGACTAAAGCGTGGAGATGAGGCTATGTGGCGGCATAGCGCTCAGCGCGGATCGTCGAGTCCAGGTTCTAATTGTGTGTGTGCACAATAATAGCTCAGACACAGCGCGACTATATTAAGCCCTTCCTCCCGCTCACTCTAAGCCAAGAGCCCGAGCTGCTTCCTCCACGTCCTGTTCGATTTGCGAAGTGGAGATTGGACGTATGTCATCGCCCAGGAGTTGGCAGCGTGCAATGACGCTGAGGTTTGAGACCCCATTAAAAATTGTCACTTTATTTAAAGCAGCTGCCTCACGAGCCAGTCCCACATCCTTCTGGAAAAGCAATCGAAGGCCTGAAGCTGATGGTGGGGGGGATTTGACTTGGCCAAATGACATTCAAGCTGCGATAGCCTCAGTTGTTCTACTTTGCTTCCCCTGGATGACGTCTGGGGGCAATGAAAGGTTTTAATTGTCTTGTCAGCTGAATTACTAGCGTTGTGCTCCACGAAACGCTGGGAATATTATCATTCATGAACATTTAAAAGCTGACTAAACCATGATGTTTGTGTGTGGGCCGACCTTTAAAGCCAGCTAAACCTAATTCAGTAAATCCGAAACAGCCACAGACTAAACAGCCTCGACTGCACTTTGTACTGGATGATGTCGTTTTGTCACGCTGCTGCCTTTTCCTTTGTCATTCTTCGTGTTTAATCTGTCGCATGTTCTTTGAGCTACTAAGCGACCAATCATTTCATCCATAACAATCTTGTATTTCCTTTATCTGTGCGATCACTTAGTATTAAGCGACGCACGTGGGAAGTGTGCGTCAGTCCCTCCGTGGTAACCTTAATTAGCAAGAACAAAGAACATGGGCGTGTAAGACGCACACAAGCGCCACAGAAATGTAAAAAAGAAGTTGAAAGGGTTGCCGCAACAAATAAAAAGATGTGGTTTATTTCCAATGGGTACGAAAAAAAAAAGACGTGGTGCATAACACAAAACAAGTTTGATCTTTTTTTTTAAAAGTTAGGAAGGCCCTATCTTTTTCTTCAGACGCTTAAAACAAGGAAACTGACTTGTACTAAGTAAACGCTTTTAACGACAAAGACAAATAACTACTAAGGCTTTATCTTTAGATACAATCTGTCAGTTTTTGAACACACAGTAATCCCATGTTTATCATTTTTAATTGAATCCAGGCACGTATTGTTAATAATAAATCAAATGTTTGCAGAATTGGAACATACATTTTTAAAGCCCTCTCGCATGAAAAAAAAAATACCCATATAGTCATCTTTTCACTTGTTTTACATAGCATACTAGCCTTTGTGCTACCCGGAGCATCCTCCGAGTGTCATTGCTCAAAGACTCAGTTTAATGTACCTCCAAGCGGTTTCAGTCTTAATGTAGAAGGCGTGTCAGAGAAGTTGTCGACCAGGACTGTTGACCGCACTTGATAATATTAACAACAATGGATTAGATTTATATAACACTTTTCTATACACTAGACCAGTGGTTCTCAAATGGGGGTACGCGTACCCCTGGGGGTACTTGAAGGTATGCCAAGGGGTACTTGAGATTTTTCAAAAATATTCTAAAAATAGCAACAATTCAGAAATTCTTTATAAATATATTTAATGAATAATAAATACTTCAACAAAATATGAATGTAAGTTCATAAACTGCGAAAAGAAATGCAACAGTGCAATATTCAGTGTTGAAAGCTAGATTTTTTTGTGGACATGTTCCATAAATACTGATGTTAAAGATTTCTTTTTTTGTGAAGAAATGTTTAGAATTAAGTTCATGAATCCAGATGGATCTCTATTACAATCCCCAAAGAGGGCACTTTAAGTTGATGATTACTTCTATGTGTAGAAATCTTTATTTATAATTTAATCACTAGTTATTTTTATATCTTTTTTCCAAATAGTTCAGGAAAGACCACTACCAATGAGCAATATTTTGCACTGTTATACAATTTATTGAATCAGAAACTGATGACATAGTGCTGTATTTTACTTCTTTATTTCTTTTTTTCAACCAAAAATGATTTGCTCTGATTAGGGGGTACTTAATTTTAAAAAATGTTCACAGGGGGTACATCACTGAAAAAAGGTTGAGAACCACTGCACTAGACCAGGGTGTCAAACACTTTTTAGTTTAGGGGCCGCGTTGAGGAAAATCTGTGCACATGCGGACCTGAAATCATGGAATTAAAACTAAAAAATAAAGACAACTGTTTTCTTTGTCTTACTCTGGCCAAAAATAGAACAAACACATTCTGAAAATATCACAATAAAAATATAGAAGAAAATACCAGCAGCGGTAAAGTTTATATCCATGAAGGAAAGAAGAAAGTGAATGTATGTTTTTAAATGAATACATTTACATATGCATTAAAATGTGTTTTCTTTCTAACAGGACAATGCATACATGTATCATTTGTTTTCATAACGGTTGCAAAAAGTGGGACTGTGGGACCCAATTTTTATGACTTGATGGGGTCCTTTTTGAAAATTCGTAGCGCCAACACTGATGGAGTATTGCGTGCAAAACAGCAGCAAGCAGCTGTGGCCTGCGGGCCGTTTCTAATACTAATCAAATATCATCCCGGGGGCCATAGATCAATGATTCATGGGCCTTGACTTTGACACCGGCATACACAGAGAAGTGAGAACCCATCATTCATTCACACATTTAATTGCATAGAGTTCTTGCCACTGGGTCAGATGATCAACCAGCACATCACAAAGAGATCCTGCAGCATTTGCTTTGTTCAGTGCGAGGGAGAGTTCTGGCAGGACAGCGAATGCCTGTTCACAATGCCCTGAGCATCCAACAGTTTCTGGTGGGAAAGAACATCAACCTCCTTACTCATCCTACCTGGCGCCGTGTGATCTCTTTCACTTGTACTAGGGGGTCACATAAGGGGTCCACATCTGAGATTGGTGTGATAACCTCACTGCGGAGGATCCCTAGAATTTTTCCAGGGGTGTATTAAGGGTCAGTGTAACAAGGGTCAGGGTTACGTGCTCCAAACAATTTAACTTTCAAGTTTTACATCATAGTTGATTTTATCAGTTAGCAGTTGCCATGGGATATCCGAAATACCATACAAACTATTGGAATCTGTCTAATACAAAATATTACCTCTAATTACGAGCTTGATCAGGTCTATGACCCAGGATCAGAGGTGGGTAGTAACGCGCTACATTTACTCCGTTACATTTACTTGAGTAACTTTTGGGATAAATTGTACTTCTACGAGTAGTTTTTATGCAACATACTTTTACTTTTACTTGAGTATATTTAAAGAGAAGAAACACTACTTTCACTCTGTTCAATTTATCTACATTCAGCTCGGTACTCGCTACTTTTTTTTATCGATCTATTAATGTTTGTTTTGGTTAATGACAGAGCTTCAAAGTAGAATCTACGCATGCCTGCGTTTCACCAATCACATGCAGTCACTGGTGACGTTGGACCAATCAAACAGAGCCAAGCGGTCACATGACCGTGATACGTAAAACCCGACTTAAACATGTTGACACACTTATTCGGGTGTTACTATTAAGTGGTCAATCGTACGGAATATGTACTGTACTGTGCAATCTAATAATAAAAGTTTCAATCAATCAATCAAAAGTGTAAAAGAAAAAAGACACTTTTTATTTCAACCGTACTTCCCGTCAAAAGCCTAAAGACTGATCGCACAGTTCCTGTCTTCACAATAAAAGCGCTGCTCCATCGCGCCTGCGTTAACAAAATAAGAGTCTCCAAAAGCCAGCGCAAACAAGCTAGCAAGCTACGGAGTTTGCTGCCAATGTATTTATTGTAAAGTGTATAAAAACGAATATGGAAGCTGGACAGATAAGATGCCAAAAACCAACGACTTTCATGTGGTGTTAGACAGAAAAGAGGAACTTTTTTTCTCCTCCATTTTAAAACCTGGACGTCTGATTCCAATCAATGCAAGTCAACAGAATCAGGTAATACACCAACTTATATTCTTGTCTTCATGAAAGATGGGAATCTATATGTTAAACATGCATGTATATTCATTAAAACACCTTCAACATGTGAACAAAAACGGCAAAATAAATAAATATAAATTATATACTGTATATATAAATGTATGTATAAATATATATATATATATATATATATATATATTGTAGCGTCTGCTACGGGGTGTTAGCGAATGGCTTTGGCCGGGGGGCGGGACTTCCGGGAAGATATAGGGAAGTGAGGTTGTTGATAGGGGGTGTGTGTTCGAGTTGCCCGGGAAGTCGGCTGGAAAGACACACGAGTGCTGTTATATGGTTGTTTTGCATCTTGTGCAATAAAGATACAATAAAACGGAGAATTTGTATGAGCCTGCATTCCTGGGATTATTACACTGGTGTCAGAAGTAAAACGGCGAGTTCGAAGGAGACTTTGTCGCGGTAAGGACGCATTAGCCAGTTAGCTTCAGTCCGTGAGTTAGCTAGGACCGCTAGCCGTTTATCATGTTTAGCTCCGGTGAAAGGAAGTATAAAGTGGAGCGGGATGACGCTGTTTTGGAGCGGGTGACTGTCGAACAGCCACGCTACTGCTCGCACACTAGCGGCTCGTCGACCCGTGAAGATGTAAAGTTGCCGCCGCCGCCGCCGCCAGAGACTTCCCCGCACGGCGCGGCCCCCCCACCGTCTGCTGCATCAGTGAAGAAGCCAAAATTTACCCGTGGATCGGATTGGGAGGCGTTCCACGCACAATTTGAACTGTTGGCAGACGCTAGAAGGTGGGAAACAAAGGACAAAGCATTGCATTTGGCTTTGTGTCTAGAGGGAGAGGCTCTTTCGTGCCTCCTGCTGCTGGATCCCGAACAGCAGCGATGTTACGCAGCCCTGGTGGGGGCGCTCAAGAGGAGGTTTGGGAGATGGTCTCAGCCAGCACTTCTAAAAACTGAACTGAGAGGGAGGTGCAGGAAGCCTGGCGAGCCACTCCGGGGGCTCGCTAATGACATTGAGGGCCAGGTGCGCCGTGCATATGGTCACCTGCCTGCTGAGGCACGAAACGAACTCGCAACTGACCTGTTTGTTGGAGCCATTACTCCTCCTGACCTGCGCGTGCAAGTGCAGCTTCAGCACCCGAGGTCCCTGCAGGAGGCACTGGAAGCTGCTGTTGAGAGGGAGATGCTGGGAAGTGCTGCTGCAGCTGGGGAACTGGAAATGAAACCCCATCCAGTGAGGGCGGTGTCGTCACACCCGTCTGGTGACATGGCGCCGGCTTGGGCGACAGAAATTACCGAACTACTGAGGGCGGTGACTCTGCAAAATCAACGTGGCCCGCGCCCCATGCAGGTCTGCTGGGGATGTGGCCAACCTGGACACTTTCGCAGGGAGTGCCCTGCCACTCGTCGTGAGCCGGGAAACGGCGCCGGGCCCGCATAGTCGGGGATATGCGGGCCCCTACGGCCACCACGAACCCTGACTCGCCAGCACACACTCGTCAGGCAGGGGAGGGAGCCCGTCAGAACAGCCAGGGGGGAGGGGCTCCGTCCCCCCCAGAAGCAGACGACAGCAGTGTGCCACCAATGGCGGTGGGCTGGACTCGAGGGGGCCCCAAGGGAGGGGGCTCCTGCCACGTTGCTGTCTCTGTCCAGGGGGTGCCTACCGCGGGCCTGGTGGACACAGGGTCATCAGTAACGCTGGTAAGACCAGATGTTCTGCCCAGCAGTACACCACTTGAGCCTACAGCAGTACAGCTCCGCACAGTCACTGGCCAGCTTGCTCCTATGGTGGGGAAGGGGTTCCTGTGGTTGTGCGTGGGGGGAAAAAAGTCCGCCATCTAGTTTGGGTGGCAGACGTGCAAGACTGCTGCATCTTAGTCACTGGGTGCCTGCTAGACATGGGGAGGGGTACGCTTAACTTCCCGGGGTCCCAACAGTTGCCATGGGTACCCTAGTTCCCGGGCCCCTTCCCGTTTCACCGCATGCCATTTTGGTTGCCTCACACCACACCAAGTAACTACTCCTGCCCTCACCCTGTCTCCCTTCAGCCAATGAGGGGGGAGACAGAGCTGTTTACTACCCGGGGATGCCAGCCCCGGGCAGCCCCGGCCACATCCCCTCGCCCACCGCCGGGTCCCCCGGTCATAGGGGGAGGGGTGTGGAGAGAGGAGTACGGAGACCTGGAAAAACAGCAACAAGAACAGCTGAAACAGCTGCTGATGGAATTTCAGGGCAGCTTTGCAACGAATGAGAGTGAAGTGGGAAGAACCCACTTGGCAGAGCATGTAATAGACACTGGCTTGGCGCGGCCCATCAAGTGTCACGTGCGCCGCATCCCCCTCGCTCGGCAGCAGGTATGCGACAAGGCCGTGGATGACCTGCTGCGGGCCGACTTTATTGAGCCGTCTGAGAGCCTCTGGGCGGCACCTGTGGTCATGGTCGCGAAGAAGAAGGCTGATGATTGGCGATTCTGTGTAGATTACAGACGGTTGAACGAAGTGACCACAAAGGACTCTTACCCCCTACCCCGTATTGATGAGTCCCTGGTCCTAGTTTCCGGCTCTTCGTGGTTCACCACTCTGGACCTTAAGAGCGGATATTACCAAGTACCCCTTTCTCCCGAATCTCGCCCTAAATCCGCCTTCTGTACTGGCCGGGGCTTGTGGCAATTCAAAGTCCTTAGTTTTGGGCTCTGTAATGCACCTGCCACTTTTGCCCGGCTTATGGACAAAGTACTGGCTGGTATTCCACGCCAAGAGTGCCTGGTATACCTGGACGATATCCTGGTACACGGGCGTTCTTTCGAAGCAGCTTTGGGGTCCTTGAGGAGAGTCCTGGAGAGGATTCGAGCAGCGGGCCTTAAACTGCACCCGGAGAAATGCAGTTTCATGCGACGAGAAGTAACCTTCTTGGGACATGAGCTGGGTGCCGATGGCATTGGCGCCATGGGTGGGAAAGTGCGGGCCGTGAGAGACTGGCCCGCCCCTCGAGACCAAGGACAGCTGAAGAGCTTCATTGGGCTTGCCTCTTACTACCGGAGGCACGTGCGGGGTTTTGCTACAATCGCCGCGCCCCTATACCGTTTGCTGGAAAGAGGCAAAGACTTTGTGTGGTCCGAAGGGTGCCAGGAGGCATTCTGGGGGTTGAAACGGGCCCTGTGTGAGGCCCCGGTACTCGCCCCACCTGACCTCGCCCTGCCCTTCTTACTGGACACTGATGCCAGTGGAGTGGGGGTGGGGGGTGTACTTGCACAGCCGTGGCAGGAAGGGGAGAGGGTTGTGGCATACTTCAGTCAGAAACTCACAAAGTCGGAGCGTAATTACTGCGTCACCCGCCGAGAACTGCTGGCCGTGGTGCTCTCTATCAGACACTTTAAATACTACCTGTGTGGCCTCCCCTTTGTGATTAGGACTGACCACTCTGCCCTCCAGTGGCTAATGACTTTCCGGGAGCCGGAGGGGCAGGTCGCCAGGTGGTTGGAAGAGCTACAAGGATACGACTTTAAAATAGAACATCGGCCGGGTGCTCGCCACTCCAACGCGGACCCATCTCTCGCCGGCCGTGTGCAGCAGACGGATGTCGTTACTGCGAGCGCAGGGAAGCTCGGGAACAAGAGCGGCGGGCGAAAGGCGCTGACGGTGTGGCCGTCAGTCAGGCTGATAACGTTGCCTGCAGGGAACTACAGACTGTGACGAACACTGATTGGAGGCACGCACAGGAGGGTGACACAGACCTCCATCCTGTCTTGCAGTGGGTAGAGGCTGGGCAGCGCCCGCCTTGGAAGGCGGTGGCACCATTCTCCAAGGCTACCAAGGGACTTTGGGCCATGTTTGACTCACTGCGGGTGTCCCAAGGCGTGCTGCAGCGGGCATTTAAGGCCGCGGCCACGGGTGAAGAACAGTGGCAGGTAGTGGTGCCAAAGGGACTGCAAGGGGCGGTGCTTAGGGCAGTGCATGGGGAAGGTGGGTCTGGACATTTCGGGGTCGCCAAAACACTTAAGCGGCTGCGACAGGGGTTCTATTGGGGTCGGCAGAAGAGAGATGTGGATGATTTCTGCCGCCGCTGCGACCCCTGCGTTGCCCGCAAAGGCCCCACTGGGCGCTCACAGGCGCCGCTCCAACAGTTCCCAGTGGGGTGCCCCATGGACAGGGTGGGGATTGACATTACGGGGCCGTACCCACGGTCGGACAAGGGGAACCGCTATGTCCTTTCCGCCATTGACTATTTTACAAAATGGCCAGAGGCATACGCCATTCCCAACCAGGAGGCAGAGACCATTGCTGATGCCCTGGTGGGGGGGTTGATAAGTCGGTTTGGCGTTATGGCGTCTCTGCACGGTGACCGGGGCACGAACTTTGAGTCCCGGGTGTTTTCCGCCTTATGCGAGCGCCTGGGCATCCACAAAACCGCACTACCCCATTGCACCCTCAGAGTGATGGGTTGGTGGAGCGTTTCCACCGCAACCTGGGAGACCAGCTCGCCATTGTCACCTCCCGCCACCAGCGTGACTGGGACGAACCCCTACTGCTGGTGCTGATGGCGTGTCGCTCTGCTGTCCAGGAATCCACGGAGTGCACACCGGCGCTTCTAATGCTAGGGAGAGAGATGCGCACACCAGCAGAGCTGACCTTTGGCCGCCCTCCTGACGCCCCGGCCTTCGCTGCAGGACCAGAGTAAGCCAGAACATTACAGGACCGGCTGGATTCAGCCCACAGTTTCGCTCGGGAGCGGCTGCAGGAAGCTGGTGTGAAACAAAAGCGCTATTATGACATGACGACCCGAGGGAGGGACTTTGTGCCAGGCGAGTTGGTCTGGGTTTACAACCCGATTCGGAAGAAGGGCCGCAGTCCCAAGCTGGACAGCAAATGGACAGGGCCCTGTAGGATACTCCAGAAGCTGGGAGAGGTTGTGTATCGTGTCCAGCTGCCCACCCGGGGAAGGAAAGTGGCCCTCCACAGAGACCGACTAGCCCCCTAACGGGGGGGTCCCCCTTCCCCTGCCTCGGATACACAGGTGACCTCTCCCTTGCCCACCCAGCCCGTTCGCAATACCCCGCTTACGCCCCAGGGAGAACCAATTTCCCCTCCCCTTGTGTCCCCCGCCCCTTCCAGCTCCCTCCCGAGGACTGGCACACCTGACCCAGTTGTCCCATTCCTGGGGACTGGAAGGGAGCGGCCGAGGCGGAAAAGAGGCCTCCAGACCGCTTGCAAGACTTTGTGGTGTCCTTAGACTAGGGAAAATGGGGTGGGGGTGTTGTAAACCTGTTTTGTGTGATGTAAAGGTTACGTTGTCTACATTGTTCTGTTTGCACTAATGTGTTGCTCTGATTTACATGCTGTTGTGATGTCACCAAATGTTGCCTTTCGGGTCCGTCCTCGAGGGCGAGGACTTTTTGTAAGGGGGGGGGGGGGGTGTAGCGTCTGCTACGGGGTGTTAGCGAATGACTTTGGCCGGGGGGCGGGACTTCCGGGAAGATATAGGGAAGTGACGTTGTTGATAGGGGGTGTGTGTTCGAGTTGCCCGGGAAGTCGGCTGGAAAGACACATGAGTGCTGTTATATGGTTGTTTTGCATCTTGTGCAATAAAGATACAATACAACGGAGAAGTTGTATGAGCCTTCATTCCTGGGATTATTACAATATATATATATATATATATATATATATATATATATATATATCCATCCATCCATCCATTTTCTACCGCTTATTCCCTTTCGGGGTCGCGGGGGGCGCTGGCGCCTATCTCAGCTACAATCGGGCGGAAGGCGGGGTACACCCTGGACAAGTCGCCACCTCATCGCAGGGCCAACACAGATAGACAGACAACATTCACACTCACATTCACACACTAGGGCCAATTTAGTGTTGCCAATCAACCTATCCCCAGGTGCATGTCTTTGGAAGTGGGAGGAAGCCGGAGTACCCGGAGGGAACCCACGCATTCACGGGGAGAACATGCAAACTCCACACAGAAAGATCCCGAGCCTGGATTTGAACCCAGGACTGCAGGACCTTCGTATTGTGAGGCAGACGCACTAACCCCTCTGCCACCGTGAAGCCCATATATATATATATATATATATATATATATATATATATATATATATATATATATGTATATACATATACATATATATATATATATATATATATGATATGTGTGTGTGTGTGTGTATAAATGATTTGTGTGTGTATGTATATGATATGTTTGTGTATGTATATGATATGTGGGTGTATGTATATATGAGGTAGATCACCTCGACTTGGTCATTTATTAAGTAATTGATAAACATTGAAAAACTTATTGGGGTGTTACCATTTAGTGGTCAATTGTACGGAATATGTACTGTACTGTACAATCTACTAATACAAGTTTTAATCAATCAATCAATCAATCAAATTAATGAATGCCTACTGAGCATATGGTGCTGTTAAGTTACTGTGGCTCAATGTGCCATTTTTATATTTTATTTTAATGTACTATTATTTAATATATATTATTGTTTTACTTGCTTAAGAGATATTCCTGGCCCTGAATTTGCTCATTGCTATTTTTATGTTTTCGTGCATTATTTGTTGCAGTAATCAGGTTACTCATCAGTTACTCAGTACTTGAGTAGTTTTTTCACAACATACTTTTACTCAAGTAAATATTTGGGTGACTACTCCTTACTTTTACTTGAGTAATAAATCTCTAAAGTAACTGTACTCTTACTTGAGTACAATTTCTGGCTACTCTACCCACCTCTGCCCAGGATGTAGCCCATTACAAATAAAATAAATAAATGGGTTGTACTTGTATAGTGCTTTTCTACCTTCAAGGTACTCAAAGCGCTTTGACACTACTTCCACATTTACCCATTCACACACACATTCACACACTGATGGAGGGAGCTGCCATGCAAGGCGCTAACCAGCACCCATCAGGAGCAAGGGTGAAGTGTCTTGCTCAGGACCCAACGGACGTGACGAAGTTGGTACTAGGTGGGGATTGAACCAGGGACCCTCGGGTTGTGCACAGCTACTCTCCCACTGCGCCACGCCGTCCCAAAACACTTGTACCTCAAACTAACGTCGCCCAATGAAAATAATTGAAGTCTATTTAATTGTTACTTTCCCCACAGCAATCACAATTTTGAAATATAACATGCCTTTTAAACAGAATACAACAACCTTTTAGATAATAAATATAGTTTGAAAGACAATACAATAGAATGTAGTGAATTGTGAAGTGAAATATATTTATATAGCGCTTCTCTCTAGTGACTCAAAGCGCTTTTAAATAGTGAAACCCAATATCAAAGTTACATTTAAACCAGTGTGGGTGGCACTGGGAGCAGGTGGGTAAAGTGTCTTGCCCAAGGACACAAGGGCAGTGACTAAGATGGCAGAAGCGGAGATTGAACCTGGAACCCTCAAGTTGTGGGCACGGCCACTCTACTAACCGAGCTATACCGCCCCAGCGTACAACAAACAACCACAATCGTTTTATGCTCATGATTATTTTGTAATCATAATGTACAGCATTTACCTTGTGAAGCAAACACATCCTATGTCTCCTTTGAGCTGTTTCTCCGTTGTGCAACAATAGGAATTTGTTGTTGTTTATGTTGCATACAGACGTCTTTGAGTGAGGTCAGATTTGACGGCAAGTGATATAATGGTGCTGTTCATATCTATATATTAAAGAAAACATTGAGCAAGGCAAATGCTTAAACGTCCAGTTTGCAAAGACAGGGAAAAGAACCAAAGGATAGACGATGACACAACATTATCAGCTTTTCTATATTTGCATGGATAAATGTCTGCCTTTTGGAAGTTGTTTTAGAGTCTTAGCTGGCAAACAGGCTGGCCACTGCTTCCGTTTCGTACAGTCTTTCGCACTTGCTCTCTTCATTCATTAGGTCGTGTCGCTATGGGCTTTTGCTGGCTAACATGAGGGGATTGTTTTGGAGGGGATTTTGCAGGGTTCATTCTGACAATCACGACATCAACAATAAGGTTGGGAGGCTCGTAACTCAAATTTACGCTTGCAACATAAAGCACCACAAAAAGCAGAGGGACAGGTCATATCTAAAATGATTCGTAAGTTGGGGCACTTGTAAGGTGAGGTACCAGTGTAGTTATAAAATAAAGTCACACATTCAAACAAGAAATATTTTTGTACAGAAGTACTCCTTGGGGTCCACGTCGTGCGGTTAGGAGAGTGGCCTTGCCAGCAACCTAACTGTTCCTGGTTCAATCCCCAGCTTCTACCAACCTGGTCACATCCATTGGGTGTTTGAGCAAGACACTACACCAGGGCTAGGGGACCTATGGCTCTAGAGCCAGATGTGGCTCTTTTGATGACTGCATCCGGCTCTCAGGTAAATCTGAGCTGACTTTGCTTGACACGATAAGTTATAAATCATTCCACTTGTAATCACAGTGTTAAAAATAATGTTCAAAATATAAAACATTCTCGTGCATTTTTAATCCATCCATCTGTTTTCTACCACACCTGTTCAAGAAGTTGCGTTAATGGTAAGAAGTTATTTGTTATTTGTTAGTGTGTGGTTTGCCCTCATGGGGGTTCTTTAGACCACCAAGCACCGACATGAGAGCCTGTTTTAGGGTTACAATATTGTTTTATTTTTCAATAAGTCTCTCATTTGCTTTCCAGCAATTGTCTTTTTCTCTTTCGTTCTCGCTCGCACTCTGGCTCCAGCCTCAACCCCATCTCTCCTCCTGGCTGCTGCTTATAACAGAGCGACAGGTGATTAGATAACAAGGCCCAGGTGGGCCATCTACGCACCTGTCGCTGATTTCAAGGCCGGTTCTGGCACACCCCGTTTCGCTGCAGGTCCACAGGCCACGCCCCCTCCACAGTTAGCTTCAGAATAACAATTTTATAACAAAGAATAAGAGACTTATTATACTCTAGAAATGTTGGTCCTACTTAAAAATGCAAGCGTTTGGTTGTGTTCAGTGTTAAAAAAAATATTATATGGCTCTTACAGAAATACATTTTAAAATATTTGGCTTCTTGGCTCTCTCTGCCAAAAAGGTTCCCGACCCCTGCACTACACCCTTGATCCTGATGGGTCATGGTTAGGGCCTTGCATATCAGCTCCCGCTGTCAGTGTGTGAATGGGTGAATGTGGAATTAGTGTCAAAGCGCTTTGAGTACCTTGAAGGTAGAGAAGCGCTATATAAGTATAACCTATTTACTCTTATGTTTTTAGGGACCCACTGAAAAAAAACCTCTCAAAAATTGTGAACTGAACTCAGGAAAACTGGATTTCTCATCCGGGCTCATGGATTTTTGTAAGGGCCAGATTAGCCCCTACAAATCGCCAGTTTAGTAGCGGTTCCCAGGGCTCCTCAAGTATGCTGCTAAATTTACAAAGATTTTACATCAAAAATCCAATTCTAAATCTTCATTAAGCGTTAGCCGCGATCACTGGAGGTCCCAAGTTGTGTCGGATCAGAGCAGAACCGTTTTAAACTCCACTTGTTTGACAGATGTAATGGGTTCTTGGTTCCGCCCAAATCTTCATACAAGCCTTGCATTGTGAGAAACGGAGAAACGCCTGAGCTGTCAGTGCCGCTTTTATGTTTCTGTCTGTGTTTACATCTATCTCGCGCAGCCTCACGCGTACATACACAGAGTCAGACAAACACTACGCTTGTCCGTGTGGACCACTTTTGTCTCGCTCGCTTAAACATCAGGCTGGTAATTTAGTCCTTATAGCATGCAGATGGTTGGTGCGACTCCAAAGTAAACGTTGACGGTGCCAGAAAGAGCCCACGCTACCTGCCAGCAGCCTCCGCTCTATCACGGTCTGCTTACGTCCACCAACACCGCCACGCTCTGCCGTGGGCACTGGCTTAGCACGTCCACACACATACAGTCCAGTTCCTGTTGTTCTTCTGTCCTCTAACGTCTAGAGATGAGTATAAACAAGCTCGGAAGGTTTATTGTTCCAGGTATATGCAGTCAAGGCCTACAGCAACAGGGGGCGAAAACACCTCTGTTTATTTTATTTTCAGCTCTAAAGCGTGCCTTGAGACTCACAGAACAGGATGAATAACACATTTAGGGGGAAAGAAAAGGCAAAAACAAAATAATCAGCAATGGGGGCATAAAGACGGAGGGGGGCTTTCAGGAAGGGACTTTTTGCTCGAATTTTTTTTGCAAGAGCAGCACAAAAAAATGGCAGGAGTGAAATAGTCTGCCGTCATCTTGACGCTTGGTTTGGGGAGAAAAAATATTTAGGAACTGGGCGAAATGAAGGAGAGGAAAGGCGAAACAGTTTTGTTTTTGTCTATGAAGTTAAAATGTTGGGCTTGGACCCACGCCAGCGTGCACCCTGGTCTTATGTAGTAGTTCTCTTCTGGCGGGCTGTAACCAGAGGTCAGCTAACGTTGGTGTAAACACGCCACAACAAAGTACCAGACCAGCCAGAAGGTTCTGTCCTTCTCTCTGGAGATCATAGACCTGTCAAGGAGCCAGCTGCCTTATCCCATTGCCTAGTGCAGAACGGAGCGCTGATCAAGCACAACCTTAGCCAGCATCGTCAGTCTGGCGCTCTCAATACGATCCTGTATCCTTTTACATGTTTGAAACCATTTTCGACAACACTGTCAAACTTGACTGGTGTGTTCCGACCTGATGACTAAAACAGATCAAGTGCGATGGAGAGACGCCATTTCGAATTGCGTTGTTCCTGCATGAGGCGAATAACTTCACACTTTGTTTTGTCCGATTGGTTTAAGGCCCATTCCACCGAATCAGTGTATTTTGCGTACACATTAAATCAAATGCGGTGCTGTCAAAGTTAAAGCGTTAACGCATGCGATTCAAAAATAATATTGCATTAATCATGCATAGACCCAGATTAATAACGCAATAAATTTTGAGCACACATGCTCCTGTACCTCAACCGCGGATGGTGACCTGAAAAGCGGCGCTAATGGATACGTCAGTGCAATGATGAGACTACGACTAGTGTACTCGCTGGAAAATTTCACTTCAAATTAAACCCAGGGAGGTCTTTACATAAATGTGTCACTAAGTTGTGAGCGTTGAAGTAAAACATTAAACAAAATGTTTGTTCATGGGGGGCGGTATAGCTCGGTTGGTAGAGTGGCCGTGCCAGCAACTTGAGGGTTGCAGGTTCGATTCCCGCTTGTGCCATCCTAGTTACTGCCGTTGTGTCCTTGGGCAAGACAATTTACCCACCTGCTCCCAGTGCCACCCACACTGGTTTATATGTAACTTAGATATTGGGTTTCACTATGTAACGCGCTTTGAGTCACTAGAGAAAAGCGCTATATAATTCACTTCACTTCACTTTCCGACAGTAAAATTGCATGGGTGTGAAAATATCGGGATCTTATTTTTTTGTAAAGTTTATTAAAATTATGAAATCAACTAATTTACTGTGATTAATCATGGTTAATCAAAATTCAAAAGTGTAGTTGATTTTTTGACAGCACTAATAAATACACAATACAAATAACTGCATTTTTGTATACATCTAGAAATTTGTACATTTAAAAATACAACTTAAAGGATTAATTTTAACTTTTTTCCAACACTTGAAATGTAGCATTTTTTACTTGTCTCTAGCTTCTTAAAATTAAATTTTACCATGAATTATAAACATTTAAACCCTTCAGAAATGTGTTAATTTTTGCACATTTGTGCCAATCTTTATCACACACAACTTTTAAGTTTATTTTCTTTAAAAAAAACAAACAAACAAGTATTTAGTTTAAATTAGTTAGTAAATATTACTAGTTGTGTCTTTGGGTTTTTCTCAGTCCTGTTACACAAGTACACCATTTCCTCAATAAATGTGAAATATTCCACAACTCACATGTTCTACGGGAAGTTGAAACATTTATATCTTCCGCAGGTCATAGGAGAAAGAAAATTAAGCATTTTTTCTGTAAATTAGCAGTTATTTTAACTAGAACTGGGGGGTTAAAATATAAACTTAGTCCTGTTACACATATACTATTTTGTTGTTTGTTTATTGTTTTAAATACTACATTTTTATTACCGTAATGTACTTTGTCTCAACATGCTATTAGCGAAAATGCCATGTGGCTATATTGTATGTTCACTATTTGCTAATTATATGCTAAAAACGCACTCATTTTACTTGCAGTCCTGTGACTTAAATGAGTTGTATTCAGCTGAGGAACTGTTGCAGGTGAAATTGGCCAATACAAATGTTGAGTTGTTTAACATATAATTGGGGACGGCGTGGCGCAGTGGGAGAGTGGCCGTGCGCAACCCAAGGGTCACTGGTTCAAATCCCACCTAGAACCAACCTTGTCACGTCCGTTGTGTCCTGAGCAAGACACTTCACCCTTGCTCCTGATGGGTGCTGGTTGGCGCCTTGCATGGCAGCTCCCTCCATCAGTGTGTGAATGTGTGTGTGAATGGGTAAATGTGGAAGTAGTGTCAAAGCGCTTTGATTACCTTGAAGGTAGAAAAGCGCTATACAAGTACAACCCATTTATCATTTATCATTTATTTATCAGATTTAACATAAAAGAAGACAGAAAACTATATATTTTTTTGGGAGAGTTACAACAAGAGAATGGAACTAATCAGTTAAATGACCCTCAAATCAAACATAAACTGATGTGAAAGCATATTAAAAGTCAACAATCATGTAACTCAAGTGGAAACACAACTGTTGCTCCTACATACTCTGGGTAATCAGCACAAGCCACAGTTTTCTGATGCTATTTAGATAAGTCACATTAACAAATGAGGCTCGTAATGGTATTTTAGTAGCCAAGTGTATTTATTTCTAGTGGTTAAAGGGGCTCAGGCCACTTCCCCTGGCTTGGGCCGAGCACGTAACGCACATTCTCCACTTGGTGTGTAACTGCAGCGTTATTGCCGTGAAATGTTGCAATACACAGTCTGTGTATTCAGGACACGGCATGTCTGTCTTCAGTGTTCTAGAAGACTTTACTTTCATATGGCTGTTCGTCTGGATCCTCTTGAATAATACAACCGCTGATGCACTGCAATATTTTTTTGGACACACGTAACTTTTCATTCTTTGCTAGAATTAAGCTCTGAATGATTCATAGTTCAACCAAAAATACTTTTAACGTTTGTGTGACTAGGATGTTGTAGCTTGACACTTTAGTTCTCAACTCTCTTAGAAAGTAACTTTTTCATGTTCAGTGTCCAAGGTATAGCGACTTGACTACTGAGTTTGATATTGATCCAAATTCAACTACACACAGAACCAGTATCGACACAAATACTTTTTACATGAACATTTTTTCAATATTGTTGAAGGATTCTTTTATTTTTTTTATATTATAATTGATCTGTACATTGGCAATCCTGTACATAAAGTAGGTTTATGTATTTTATTAAATTTTGAAATAGAATTTTACCTTGTTGTTTGTAGGTAATTTCTTTTAAAAAGTCAGACAAAGACCGAATGGCACAAATATCGAGCAGTTTTTTACCATGAACCTAATAAATCAGTTTCAGACACCAAAATTATGAAAATAAAACCAATTTTATAGAGAATAATGAAAGTTTATCATGTATACAAAATGTGAAATACATACACATGATGAATGAATGAATGTGCACTATAGAAACAAAGTTTGTTTAATTTTCTATTCTATTCCAGTTGTTCTCAAACTTTTTTCACCATATACCACCATAATGACCACCTTTAAAATATGGTAGCGTAGTAGACCTAAGTATTCGTTAAAACAAGGCAAAGGTTTTATTTAACTGGTATATTTCATATTTCTGGCCAGTTTTACATCACACACAGTTAGAGCAGCAACACTGTGTTGGACTATATGAAAAATAAAACACTGTACTTTAATTCAAGTCGTTCTTTGGTGTACTACAAGATACATCCCGCGTACCTCGTGGTACACATAATACAGTTTGAGAATCTATTGTATTTATAATACATACATATTACTCAAGGGCAGCACGGTGGTACAGGGGTTATTGCATGTGCAACACAATACGAAGGTCCTGACTAGTCCTGAGCTCAATCCCGGGCTTGGGATCTTTCTGTGTGGAGTTTGCATGTTCTCCCCATGACTGCGTGGGTTCCCTGCGGGTACTCCGGCTTCTTTCCACCTCCAAAGACATGCACCTGGGGATAGGTTGATTGGCAACACTAAATGGTCCCTAGTGATTGAATGTGAGTGTGAATGTTGTCTTTCTATCTGTGTTGGCCCGGTGATGAGGTGGCGACTTGTCCAGGGTGTACTCTGCCTTCTGCCCAAATGCAGCAGAGCAGAGATAGGCTCCAGCACACCCCGCGACCCCAAAAGGGACAAGCGGTAGAAAATGGATGGATGGACATATTATTCATTAAATATTATTATTATTCATTAAAGTTTGTCTAAGTTTAAGTCTAAGTTATTCATTCATTCCCAGGCCTGAGAGTAGATGTAATCCCCCATCTGGTCCTTGGCCTGCTGCCGGGTCTCCTCCCAGTGGGACGTGCAACGAGGACCTCCCTAGGGAGACGCTCGTGAGGCATCCGCATGAGATGCCCGAACCACCTAAGCTGGTTCCTTTCCAAGCGAAGGAGCAGCGGCTCTACTCCGAGTCTCTCTCAGGTGACTGAATTTCTCACCCTATCTCTAAGGGAGATGCCAGCCACCCATCTTAGGAAACTAATTTCGGCCGCTTGTATCCACGGTCATGACCCACACTTCAAATTGTCGTTTAATGTACATAAATTATCTTTAAATTTGGAAAAGACTAATTGTATTGTATTCAGTAATAAAATAAAGATAGAAGTTAGTTTATCCATAAACAATGTGAAAATTGAGAAGGTGTCTGAAATCAGATTTCATGGGTTCATCTTCGATGAAAAGTTGACATGAAAAGCTTATGTATTGCATGTGAAAAATAAGGTATCTAAAAGCTTATTTATTTTGAACAAGGTTAAATACAGATTTCCCGTTTAACGGCTCGGGGGCGGACGGCGTAATGGCTTTTGACGACACCCTGGCCGCCATTAAAGTCGGCAGTGCGGAGGACCTCCTAACCTCTCCTGAAACCGTGAGGGTCATCACCGCGTCACCTAGACCCCCCAAAGCCTACACAGGTTTCAGGGGACTCTTCGTAAATCCCTGGTCATTGTTTTCGACCTCACCAAAACCCGCGAAAACCACGTCACCCCCCACCACTCCTACCTGGCCCCCCCTCCCCCTCTTCAACTCCACCCCTTCCCCATCACCTGGACGACGAACAATGGGCCTCTCTCCCCCTCCCCCAAGTCTTGCCACACAAACTTCAATAACAACCAACATCCCTCCATCTTCTGGACAGTACTTCTCCCCAACGGACTCTGATGTTTTTTTGGTTCCGGTGGGCTACACATCATCCATCTTAATGTGAACAGCCTCTCTGGAAATAAACTCGACCAAATCAGAGAAATGTTCCACAACAAAAAGGTAAAAATCCTGTGTTTATTTGAAACTAAATTAGATGAAAGTGTTTCTGACTCAGAGATAGAGATACATGTAGAAAACTTCTGGCTCATCAGAAAGGACAGGAATAAACATGGTGGTGGTGTTTGTATGTATATTCACCAGGATATTAAATACATAACTCGCTCTGATCTTAACCAGAATGCCTTTGAATCTGTGTGGGCAAAAATCAAATTCATAAATGCTAAGCCGGTACTGATAGGGACTGTATACAGACCCCTAATCAGAGTGATTTCTATGGTGCTCTTGAACAGTGCTTAGCTGGTGTAGACAACATGGAGAAAATTATAACTGGAGATCTGAACACAGATATTCAACGCAGAGATGCGCCTGTCTTCAAATCTTACAGCAAATTCTGTAATCTGCACGCTCTCTCCCAGCAAATAATACTCCCCACATGGGTGTGTGATTCCACCCAATCAACCATACATCTCATCCTCACATCAGACCGGCCTAACATAAACAATAGTGGGGTCATTATCTGTGGTCTTAGCGACCACTATATAACCTTCTGCATGCTTAAAATAACTAAACCCAAAGCCAATGGGCATATAACAGCTCAATCCAGATCCTTTAAAACATACTCCAGTGATAATTTCAACCTTAAATTAGGTGAGGGGGACTGGTCCTCTGTACTCACGAGCAACCTGGTTGAAGATGCTTGGGATCGCTTTAAAACAGCGCTCCTAGCGATACTAAATTATATGGCTCCGGTGAAAACAGTCAGGATCAAAGCCCGCTCTGAACCTTGGATCAATCCAGACCTATTAGCTGCCATAAAAGACAGAGACGGAAAATACTTCGAATACCAAAAGTGTAAAACCGAAGTGGATAAACAACCCAATAATAACAACCTCAAATCACTCCTTTCAACACTCAAAAAGCAATGCAATAAATTAAGAAATAAGACAAACAACCTGACTAAGTTAAAAAAAAAAATTACATCAACGACAAAATAGAGGAAAACACAAATAAGCCACATAAAGCTCTGGAAAATTCTAGACAACCAGCCTCCTGGATTCAGCCAGAAACTTAAAACCAGACTCACCAACATCAACATCAAGGAGGGTGACTCCCTCATTACAGACAAAATGGAGGTAGCAAGCAGACTTAACACCTTTTTCACCAGCATAGCCACAACTTTCGTTAACAAGCTGTCCCATCACTCTGGTCGTTTTGGTGTAGAACACATTAAAGCCTTCTACAAAAAGTTAGGAGTAATCAACAACAATTTCAAATTAGAAATGGTCTCAGCTGACAAGGTGCTTAATAAATTGAGCGCGCTTCACCCAAACAAGGCCACCGGCCTTGACAATATCCCCTCCAGATTCCTCATGGACTCTGCCACCACCATTGCCCCAATAATTACACATATAATAAACCTCTCAATCAAACAAGGCCAAGTACCCAAGGATTTCAAGATAGCAAGAGTAACCCCCCTTTATAAAAAAGGAAGCAAATTAGAACCTGGTAACTACCGACCTGTTTCTATTCTCAATTCCATTTCGAAAGTAATGGAAAAAATACTTTATGAACAGGGCGATAGATACCTTGCAACTAATAAACTATTGTACAAATTCCAATCCGGATTCAGAACTAACCACTCCACTGAGACATGCCTTCTCTATCTGACCGACCACATCAACCATGAGGTTGTGTGAGGACATTCAGAAAGCCTTTGACACCGTTAACTACGCTATACTGTTGGATAAGCTCAGAGCAATCGGATTCGATAAAACCTCATCGAGCTGGATGCAATCTTACTTGGAGGGGAGGAAACAGGTGGTAGAGGTGAAGGGCACTGTGTCACCTTCCCTCTCAGTAAGCTGTGGAGTCCCTCAGGGGAGTATACTACGACCTTTACTGTTCCTAATATACGTGAATGACATGCCATCAGCATGCCACTGTGAATTGTTCCTGTTTGCGGATGACTCAGCCCTGCTGGTATCCGGCAAGGACAAGTCAAAGGTGGAACAAATCCTCAGTGCTGAACTCCTTAATATTTGCACCTGGCTCGCCGACAAGAAGCTATCCATACACTTAGGTAAAACTGAATCCATCTTATTTGGGTCCCATATCAACCTTAAGAAAGTCAGTGACTTCACTATTAAAGTGGGTGACATTGTTATCATCAGGAAAGATGATTAACGTGGACCCCGACTTAAACAAGTTGAAAAACTTATTCGGGTGTTACCATTTAGTGGTCAATTGTACGGAATATATACTGAACTGTGCAATCTACTAATAAAAGTATCAATCAATCAATCAAAGATCACCTACCTAGGTTCCATTCTAGAGGCCAATCTTTCCTGCGATAAAATGGCAACCAAGGTAATCAAAAAGGTCAACCAAAGAACGAGATTCTTCTACAGAATCTCCTGTCTGGTCAACAAAACCACCTTAAAGATTCTAGCGGGAACCCTCATTCAACCCTTTTTCGATTATGCTTGCACCTCCTGGTACCCCAGCACCTCCAAAACCCTCAAATCTAGACTCCAGACATCCCAGAACAAGCTAGTCAGGTTATTTTTAGACCTCCACCCCAGATCACACCTCACTCCAACCCACTTCTCCAAAGTGGGCTGGCTCAGGGTGGACAGAGTAAAACAACTTGCACTGAGCCTAGTCTATAAAATCCGCTACACCTCCCTGATACCGGAGTACATGTCAAACTACTTTCTTAACGTAAATGACCGCCATAACCACAACACCAGGGGGAGCTCCACAAACCACGTTAAACCCAGATTCCGATCTAACAAAGGTCTTAACTCATTCTCTTTCTATGCCACATCAATGTGGACTGCACCCCCAACAGGTATAAAAGTAAGTGCACCTCTATCCTCTTTCAAAACCGCTCTAAAACAACACCTCCAGGCAACTTCAACCCTTTACTAATTCCCTCCTCCATTCACATCCCATCACCCCGGATTGGAAAATAACCTAATGTAAATAATCAAATGTATTTCTAATGTATATACTTGCTCTTATGCTATCTGAACTCACTATGTTCTCCGCTCGCTGTACATATCCTACTAAGTAAGACCTACACTGTTTCAATGTCCATTTCTCTCCTGATGTAATTGTTGATGACTGAAGTACTGATATCAAGCAAAAGTCCTCATCCCACCCCCCGGATTGTAAATTGTGTAAATAATTCAATGTATATACTCTTATGATTAACTTGTGTGATGACTGTATTATGCTGATAGTATATATTTGTACCATGAATTGATTAACGTGGATCCCGACTTAAACAAGTTGAAAAACGTATTCGGGTGTTACCATCTAGTGGTCAAATGTACGGAATATGTACTGTACTGTGTAATCTACTAATACAAGTTTCAATCAATCAATCAGGTCATAGCACATCCGCCCATCTAATTAATGGACCAGCACTCTGCCGCCTTGGTTTTATAAAGAACTTGAGTCGGAAGGAAGTGTAGCCTCTGAGGTGAAATTTAAAAATGACCCATATACCGACATGTAATCAATTGGGTCATGCGAAAATTTGAAAAAAAAAAAAAGTCTGTGCAGTCTTCTTGACTTTGGTTGATTGACGGGCAAATTGACGGTGTTGGCAAAAGGTAATGGAAAAAGTTAATGATGTCGAGTTTTCATCTTCATCATGGCTCAAAGTAAAAGACCAAAGAAGCTATCAGGTTACAAAAAGAAGATGAGAAAAGGGCACAAGACGAAGCAAAACCGATTTCTATGAGTGATGTGAGTGACAGTAGGCCAGGGGACAGGTTTAATCCGGCCCGCAGCCCGCAAGATGAGTTAGCTAAGAATAAAAGTGAGCTGCAATTTTTTAAATTAAATAAACTGCTGTTTTAAATGTGTCCACTGGATGTCGGAATAACAATTCAAGTATAATCCCCGTCACACATGACAATGTTTAAAGATGATTGTCATTTACAAGTTGGCAGCAAGCCAAGAAACACCTCTGCTCGCGCTGGCCGCATCACGCTCACACACTGGCAAGGCTGTGGGCGACCAGCAATCAGCACACCTGGTGCAGATGAGGGTGAGCTGTATAAAGACCAGTGGACCCAAGGATCCGCGCCAAAACATAATCTTCTGTTACCTTAGAAGGCATCCCAAGTCTGTCTTCCATCCCACGTACTCACTCTTCCCCTGTGACTTCCTTATTTTCGTGTCTAATGTCCCTGTTGTCTTCCCGCAGTGCTTCCTGTGTTCTCCTGTGATCGAGCAGTGTGCTTCGATTCCTTTCCGTCTTACCTCCCCTGCTTGGACACGGATCTTGTTGCTTCGCCCAACCCCTGACAACTTGCTTGCCCATGGACTGCCTTCTTGCCTTTTCCCTCCTCTCGTTCAACACTAAGGCAAAACAGTCATTAAATTCCCTCACCTAGTCTTACACCATACACTCTTGCATTTTGGTCACACTTCATTCTCAAGTCTAGTTGAGATTATTAGTATTGTGTATTATTATCCCTCCATCCATCCATTACCTACCGCTTATTCCCTATTATTATGCACATGTATAATAAAACATACAGCAACATCATCCCTTTGTGGTTATGTGCCGTCAACTCCTCCTGAAACACAACAATTAGGTGTCAGCTGAATTTAAGCGCCCTCTGGATTGGCTACCGCTACTCCAATCAGCACAGGTGCAAGCAATCAGCTGCTCCTGTTGTGTCTGGCAGCAGATGGCGGCAGACTAAAACTGTGGCTGTGGCGACGCACAATACCTTCTTTAATTCTAGATTATCCACTCAAAGGATGAAATAACGAGACGGTAAGATGCAATGACTTAAGTCAACATGACCATCATCTTTGTAACTAAGAGTTCTGTACAGCACTCACAATTGGTTGACGGTGCGATGCGCACCCTGAACTCCAATGTAAAAATTGTGTTTCTACATTTGTTGTTCTATTTTACTTTATGCATCTAGCATGTTCACATAGGTTAATTTAAAAGTTAAAGTACCACTGATAGTCAAACACACACTAAGTGTGGTGAAATTACCCTCTGCATTTGACCCATCTCCTTGTTCCACCCCTTGGGAGTTGAGGGGAGCAGTGAGCAGTAGCGGGGGCCGCGCTCGGAAACCATTTTGGTGAATTGACCCCTAATTTCAACCCTTGATCCCGAGTGCCAAGCAGGGAGGTAGCGGGTCCCCTTTTTTATAGTCTTTGGTATGACTTGGCCGGGGTTTGAACTCACGACCTACCAATATCAGGGCAGACACTTTAACCACAAGGCCACTGAGCAGGTAAGTTTTTAGTTCCATCCATCCATCCATCCATTTTCTACCGCTTGTCCCTTTTTTGGGGTCACGGGGGTGCTGGAGCCTATCTCTGCTGCATTCGGGCGGAAGGTTGGGTACACTCTGGAGAAGTCGCCACCTCATCACAGGGCCAACACAGATAGACAGATAACATTCACACTCACATTCACACACTAGGGCCATTCAACCTATCCCCAGGTGCATGTTTTTGGAGGTGGGAGGAAGCTGGAATACCTTAAGGGAACCCACGCAGTCACAGGGAGAACATGCAAACTCCATACAGAAAGATCGCGAGCCTGCGATTGAACTCAGGACTACTCAGGACCTTCGTTTTGTGAGGCACATGCACTAACCCCTCTTTCACCATGCTTGTTATCTTAATTTCGGCCAGGGTGTCATTTTGATCATTGTTTTGTTGATATCATAATTGTAATATTTGCTACATTAATGATGATCAACGAATGTGTTGTGGCAGTTGCGGATGTCACCAATGCGGCGGTTTGACAAAACATTCGATTGCTTTTCCAAACAAGTCTTGAACTGTGTACTGCCAACATGAGAATGCTACACAGGAGGTGCTTAAAGTTAAATGGCTTTGAACACATGCTGTGACAACGTCTTAGTTTACTGTGTTCTTAATGATGTTTTCGAAACTGCACCATTTTTTCCCTCATTATTGCCATAAGGATTTTTTGTAATGTGTACATTTTAAGAATGTGCTATGTGCTTGTTGGATTTTTGGCCGAAATAGAACAAAGTTAACAATCTGAAGTTGACTTTATTTTTAAGTTACCATGCCATGATTTTACCAACTTGGGAATAGTATTTCCTGAGTTAAAATTGGTTTGACACCCCTGCAGTAGACTATCAATTAACCTCTTGCTAATATGTTGCTATTAGCCACAGAAGACAAATGTATTTGGTGTTTAGTTTAGCTGAACGAGCAACTGTATCAAAGAAGGCTAGAAAAGTCAAGTTTTACATTGCATGTCACACCTGTTCTCATTGTTAATGTCAGTTGTAAACAGGGTGAAAAACATCGGTGGAAAAATCTGCAACAATCCAAGCAGAAAATTAATATTATGTTGATTATCTGTTGTTTTTTTTACGTTCAAAATGTGTTGTGTTATCATAGCTGGAACTGTTCAGATGTTATTTCAATTATGCAAAACAAAACTATTATGTATAATATGCAATAGTTTACAGCAGGAATATTTTTTGTTATCCTCCATGAAGTATTTTTCTTTTGTTAGGGATTTCTCCAAGCATGGTTATTAAAGTGGAACTGTTTTTGTTTTTTTGTTTTGTTTGCCTACCGTTCAGAATCATTATGAGAGACAAGAACGCAGATCTTTTTTTTTTTTTTTAAGGATTTAAAGACGACAAAAAAGGTTTGTAAGATGCAGCTAATGGGAGTCACCTGCACGTCCGACCGGTAGGAGGCCACGGGGAAGACCCAAGACACGTTGGGAAGACTATGTCACCAGGCTAGTCTGGGAACGCCTCGGGATCCCCCGGGAAGAGCTGGAGAAAGTGGCTGGGGAGAGGAAAGTCTGGGCTTTCCTGCTTAGGCTGCTGCCTCCGCGACCTGACCTCAAATAAGTGGAAGAAGATGGGTGGATGGTTGTAGCCTTCAAAACCTTCTATAACAACTTCAAAACTCTCAATCAATGTTTTATATACACACTGCAAGTCTATATATCAGTTAAAAAAGATCAGTTAAAATAATACATAATGTTGGATATAGAGAACATACAAACCCCTTTTTTATTGAATCAAAAAATACTGAAATTCCTCATCATAGTGAATTTGCTAACAGCTAAAATTCTACACAATGGAAACTATAATCTGCTACCCAAGAATATACAACAATTCTTCTCAACAAACGAAGACAGAAATAATTTTAGAGAAAATGTAATTTAAAACATTTGTATGCACGTGCAAATATCAGTGTGTGTAATTAAATAATGGAATGGATTAAGCAAAGACATAAACGATGTACTAATATAATCCACTGCAAGAAACTCTTCAAACTTAAAGTGTTTACAAAGTACAAAGAAGAAGAACCATGATAAACATTCTGAATTTATCTCATCCATCCATTCATTTTGTTCATATTGTAGATTGTCACTGAAAGCATCAAAACTATGAATGAACACATGTGGGGTTATGTACTTAAAAAAAAGGTGAAATAACTTAAAACATGTTTTATAATCCAGTTTCTTTAAAATGGCCACCCCTTTGCTCTGACTACTTTTTCGCACACTCTTGGCATTCTCTCGACGAGCTTCAAGAGGTAGTCACCAAAAATCGTTTTCACTTCAAAGGTGTGCTTGAAGCTCATCAAGAGAATGCTAAAAGTGAAGAAACTTGTATATAAAACATGATTACGGTTATTTCACCTTTCTTTGTTAAGTACATAACTCCACATGAGTTCATTCATAGTTTTGATGCCTTCAGCGACAATCTACAATGTAAATAGCCATGAAAATACAGAAAACGCATCAAATGAAGAGAAGGTACCATAAATTGATTAACGTGGACCCCAACTTAAACAAGTTGAAAAACTTATTCGGGTGTTACCATTTAGTGGTCAATTGTACGAAATATGTATTGAACTGTGCAATCTACTAATAAAAAAGTTTCAATCACGTCCAAACTTTTGGACTGTACTATATATATATATATATATATATATATATATATATATATATACATATATATATACAAACCCCGTTTCCATATGAGTTGGGAAATTGTGTTAGATGTAAATAATACAAATGGAATACAATGATTTGCAAATCCTTTTCAATCCATATTCAATTGAATGCACTACCAAGACAAAATATTCGCTGTTCAAACTCATAAACTTTATTTATTTATTTTTTGTTAATAATAATTAACTTTGAATTTCATGGCTGCAACACATGTCAAGGTAGTTGGGAAAGGACATGTTCACCACTGTGTTACATCACCTTTTCTTTTAACAACACTAAATAAACGTTTGGGAACTGAGGAAAGTAATTGTTGAAGCTTTGAAAGGGGAATTCTTGTTTCAGTCCGGGGTCTCTGCTGTCGTATTTTACGCTTCATAATGCGCCACACATTTTAAATGGGAGACAGGTCTGGACTGCAGGCAGGCCAGGAAAGTACCCGCACTCTTTTTTTTTTACAAAGCCATGCTGTTGTAACACGCGCTGAATGTGGCTTGGCATTGTCTTGCTGAAATAAGCAGAGGCGTACATGAAAAAGACGGCGCTTAGATGGCAGCATATGTTGTTCCAAAACCTGTATGTACCTTTCAGCATTAATGGTGCCTTCACAGATGTGTAAGTTACCCATGCCTTGGGCAATAATGCACCCCCATACCATCACAGATGCTGGCTTTTGAACTTTGCATTGATTACAGTCTGGATGGTTCGCCTCCCCATTGGTCCGGATGACACTATATTAAATATTTAAAAAAACAATTTGAAATGTGGACTCGTCAGACCACAGAACACTTTTCCACTTTGCATCAGTCCATCTTAGATGATCTCGGGCCCAGAGGAGCCGGCGGCGCTTCTGGATGTTGTTGATAAATGGCTTTTGCTTTGCATAGTGGAGCTTTATCTTGCACTTACAGATGAAGCGACAAACTGTATTTAGTGACAGTGGTTTTCTGAAGAAGTGTTCCTTAGCCCATGTGGTGATATCCTTTTGAGATTGATGTCAGTTTTTGATATAGTGCCGTCCGAGGGATCATAGGTCACGGTCATTCAATGTTGGTTTCCGGCCATGCCGCTTAGGTGGAGTGATTTCTCCAGATTTTCTGAACCTTTTGATGATATTATGGACTGTAGGTGTTGAAATCCCTAAATTTCTTGATATTGCACTTTGAGAAACGTTCTTAAACTGTTTGACTATTACCTCGCCCCATCCTTTCTTGTGAAAGACTGTGCAATTTTTGGGAAGCTGTTTTTATACCCAATCATGGCACCCACCTGTTCCCAATTAGCCTGCGCACCTGTGGGATGTTCCAAATTAGTGTTTGATGAGCATTTCTCAACTTTATCAGTATTTATTGCCACCTTTCCCAACTTCTTTGTCACGTGTTGCTGGCATCAAATTCTAAAGTTTATGATTATTTGCAAAAAAAAAAAATGTTTATCAGTTTGAACATCAAATATGTTGTCTTTGTAGCATATTCAATTGAATATGGGTTATAAAATGATTTGCAAATCATTGTATTCCGTTTATATTTACATCTAACATAATTTCCCAACTCATATGGAAACTGGATCTGTATATATATATATATATATATATATATATATATATATATATATATATATATATATATATATATATATATATATATATATATATATATATATATATATATATATATACACACACACACACACACACACACAAACACAGAGCCCGGCCCGCGGCCAAATTTTTTATAGCCAATGCGGCCCCCGAATCAAAAGGTTTGAGGACCCCTGGACTACACATTAAATAACAGTGTTACATACTCAAAACCTGAAAAATGCAGGATATAATGTTTTTAAACAATTTGGAAAGTTAACACCCTCTAGGCTTCGGGGAAAGTTTACAAACATCCATCCATCCATCCATCCATTTTCTTCCGCTTATCCAGGGTCGGGTCGCGGGGGCAGCAGCCTAAGCAGAGAAGCCCAGACTTCACTCTCCCCAGCCACTTTGTCCAGCTCCTCCCGGGGGATCCCGAGGCGTTCCCAGACCAGCCGGGAACAGCCCCTTAAAATAAGTCCCTGATAAAACTAAATGCTTGACATGGTAAGTGTCGCTGGGGGTTCCTCCCTTGCGTGACATATAAAATTGATCGTGGGATTAATCTCATTTTACAAGATAATCAGTCGCCCTCATCTCTACATAATGGACTCCCGTACAACCAAGAAACATCTCTGACATTACCATAGAAGCCAATCTAACAGCTGATTGATAAAGAAGAATTGACAAACCAGGAAAGAGTGGTTCACTGCTGGACTTGAAAGACTCTGCCCCCGCTCTCCTTTTTTTTTTTTATAATCCTCAACTCTTCTGCTGGGTAACTCGACCACTTCCGTGCTTCCAGTGAGACCAGCCAGTCATGCAGGGTGAAGCGAAGCAGCTTCGGGGCCGGCTGTGGCTCACACACAGCTGGCAGTTTGGGCCCTGCTGTTGGGCGGCCAAGCGGACAAAATAAACAAGGCACCCATGCAACCTTTACCACATGTCACGGGGAAGTGCAGGATTACACTCACCTGAGGAGGAGGTGACATGTGTGATGACTTCCTCTTGCACTCCTGACTCTGGAAGAGTTGTTTCAATGCTTTCCTGCAGATGGTGATGTTGCCCTTATTAGTGCTTGATCCACATTGTGTGAGGCCTTTAACAAGCCTGTGCTAATGACTCCATCGTCTCCTTCTTCCATTTCCTGTTGGCCCGCTATCAAAGACTTGGTCACAAACATAAAGTGAGGGGGAGGTGACAACCAGGGTGGCCATTTATTTTTTTTCTGTGATTTTTGGAAGCCGTCGTAGGATCCCACGCAAAAGGTCTGGCAGGACCATCAAGTCCAGGACAAGGAGGTAGAGCGGATGAAATGGCGGCTGATCCTGCCTCTGCGACCGTCACATGGAAGACTTTTCATGTGTGCCGTGACGACCGTCCGAATTTTCCTAAAACAAGACCAGGGAGCGGAGGGCCAGATAGACGTAAATAAAATGAGCGTGGCGAGAAGGAGAATCCCAGGAGAGCAGTGAAACTTTCCACAGGTTCACTGTGTTTATGTGGGGCTGGCAGCTCGTCCGAGGAGGGGATGATGCAGAGGAAGTCCAACTTGTGGCTCTGCAGGCTTTCCTTGCTCTTGCTATCTGCCCCGGTCTCCACTTTACACTTCTGTTTCTGACACCGCAAGACGCGCGTCCAAGCAAAGACTTTAAGAGGCCTACGGCCTGGGAACTAGCCATGTTCCCACTTTATAGCCCCCGGCCGCCGTTGCTGTATTACCTTACCCATGATGACACAGCTCTTTCTTTTCCCTAACATGATCCCAGAACAACAGCAGACAAAGCTTGGGGTAATAATTCTAAAGATTCAAAGCGAGAACGTTTCTTTGTGTCCAAATAAGGCATGAATAAACGTGTCTTGTTGAATGCCGTAAAAGTCATATGAAACTTTTATACAGTGAAATATTACTCTAAGGCCATGTTCACACAAACATTGTACTTTGTAAAAAAAACATATTTTTATGGCCCCATTCATTTTATTAATGTGACTTTTCCTTAGATGAGCCAATTGAATTATTTTTTTTTCTCGATTAATGATGTATACCAATGGGATGTTCCATAATCAATTGTGTTGTTTTCCAGAATGGACATTTTGCAGGTATTTAATTGGCAAAAATGTCTTTATAGTTGCTTTTTATTGATTGATTGAAACCTTTATTAGAAGATTGCACAGTACAGTACATATTCCGTACAATAGACCACTAAATGGTAACACTCGAATAAGTTTTTCAACTTGTTTAAGTCGGGGTCCACGTTAATCAAATCATGGTATTACTAAATGACCAATCCAGGTCATGGGGTCTGATATTAAACTTTTTAATTAACTTGAGGTCGACTGTTGAGCTGAAAAACCCAGGTGGTCCAGTGTTCAAATGGCCAAAGATTATACGCATATGAATTCACTCTCAGAGAGACACAATTACTAAGAATTTCCCGATCAACATTTCATATCCGATCTGAAAATAGCTTAAAAAACTGTAAATGTTGTTTAGTTTAGTTTTTATTTGAAGGGACAGTGCACGTAAACATCAAAGGCCTACTGAAATGAGATGTCCTTATTTAAACGGGGATAGCAGGTTCATTCTATGTGTCATACTTGATCATTTCGCGATATTGCCATATTTTTGCTGAAAGGATTAAGTAGAGAACATCGACGATAAAGTTCGAAACTTTTTGTCGCTAATAAAAAAGCCTTGCCTGTACTGGAAGTAGCAGACGATGTGCGCGTGACGTCACCGGTGTGAGGGCTCCTCACAACCTCACATTGTTTATAATGTGAGCCACCAGCAGTAAGAGCAATTCGGACCGAGAAAGCGACAATTTCCCCATTAATTTGAGCGAGGATGAAAGATTCGTGGATGAGGAAAGTTAGAGTGAAGCACTAATAAAAAAAAAGAAGAAAAAAAAGAAAAGGCGACGGCTCCAGGCGGCGGCAGTGGGAGAGTTTCAGATGTAATTAGACACATTTACTAGGATAATTCTGGAAAATCCCTTATCTGCTTATTGTGTTAATAGTATTTTAGTGAGAATATAGTCATACCTGAAAGTCGGATGGCTGTGGTGAACGCCAGTGTCTCTGAGAGAAGCCAAGGAGCCAAGATCACAGCTGGAGCTGCAGGATGAGGTCGCATAATCCACTCAAGTCTCCGGTAAGAGCCGACTTAATATCACAATTTTCCCATCCAAAAACTCGCTGGTTGACATGGAGAAACATGTTCGCTTGACCGCTCTGTGTTAAAGCTTCACAACAAACAAAGAAACACTGGCTGTGTTTCGGTGCTAAAGGCAGCTGCAATCCACCGCTTTCCACCAACAGCATTCTTATTTGACGTCTCCATTATTAATTGAACAAATTGCAAAAGATTCAGCAGCACAGATGTCCAAAATACTGTGTAATTGCGCGATGAAAAGAGACGACTTTTAGCCGTAAGTGGGGCTGGGCTAATATGTCCCCTCCAACCAATAACGTCAGAAACACGTGTCATCGTAGGCGTCATCATTTTGCGACGTTTTCAACAGGAAACTCCGCGGGAAAATTCAAAATTGTAATTTAGTAAACTAAACCGGCCGTATTGGCATTTATCGCAATGTTAGTATTTCATCATTGATATGTAAACTATCAGCAGGGGCACCGCTAGGGATTTTGGGCCCCATGAAAAGAATCTTTACATGGCCCCCAACACATAATTTCATATAATTTCATCATCATTAGGGGCCTCTCTGGGCTCCCCTCCATCACGGGCCCCTAGAATCCATCTCCTTTACCCCCCCTTTTCGGCGCCCCTGACTACCAGACTGCGTGGTCGGTAGTAGTGGGTTTCAGTAGGCCTTTAAACTCAAAGACAGATATGTTCTGCACCAGATTATATCTTCATAGGTAATTTCCATCTGAATTCACCTAAATTATAGAGATACAAAAAACACGCAATCAAATTATAACAATAAAATTATACTACAGCATGTAATTTCGTTGACACATACTTATTATACATTACAACCACACCTCATTTACATCATCACACATAGACAATGCATGCTCTTGTTCACATCTGTCATCATTTGTGAAACACAACCATGATTTTAACAGACACACCTCACAGCTTACAACAAAATGTCCTAATGCATAAATATAATACACATTAAGTTGAAATGTCAAACACAGTGCCCACCTTAGTGACCTGACCGTGTGAGCAGCTTTGATTGCTCCAAAGCCACTTTTTAAATTCAATTGTGAATGAAGAGTAATCTGTTAAACTTTTCAAGTTTGTTGTGAGGTTGTTCCATTCCTTTATTGCTTCATATGAAAAGGTTGATTGTGCAAAAGAGATTTTACATCTGTACACCTTGTTATAAGGCGTATCTTTTAAAATGTTGAATTTGGTAATATTTTTGTAAATCAGATTATGACTTTTAATACGTTATATTGAATGCTGCATACTAGAGATGCACGGATAGGCAATTATATCATCCGCATCCGCATCTCCAAAGTCGTCATCCACCAGCCGTCCACCCGAACCGTACCCGCCCACCAACCGCCCGCTGAAATACACCAGAGGTTGTCCGCCTTTACCACAAACAGAGCTATTTAAACCTGTTTCACAGATTAACAATTACAATAGGAGCCGCTAACGTTCCCGCGACTATCCAATAGAGTTCACCCTGATTACAAGAATATGGGGGTGCTGTGATGCCATTGCTTTAGAGACCTTCAACAACATGTACAAACCAATTGTGGGTCCGGAAACATGTTGTGTGCAGTTTACGCAATTACACGTTCAAAATTGAAAGGCATACTGGGTGATACAGAGTACACTGATGGTTGTGTTATAAACAACTTTAACACTTACTAATATGCGCCACGCTGTGAAGCCACACCCAACAAGATACACATTTTGGGAGAACATCCTCACAGTAACACAACATAAACAGGGGGGGGGGGGTGTAAAATATATTCAGGAAGTGTCATGAATACAAACGATTATGGGTATTTGTTGTGTTGCGTTTATGTTGTGTTACTGTGAGGATGTTCTCCCGAAATGTGTTTGTCGTTCTTAATTGGTGTGGCTTCACAGCGTGGCGCATATTACTAAGAGTGTTAAAATTGTTTATATCACAATCATTAGTGTACTCTGTGTCATTGCAGTCGTGTACGAGTTGCTGCGGAAGCCACACACAACATGATGCTGGACTGTACATGTTGTAGTAGGCGACAAAGCCAATGGCTTCATAGCACGCCCTAATACTTATTATCTGGGTGAATACCGGCAGTCATTAAGGATAATAATAGCGCCTCTTATCGTCTTCTTCGCTTAATGACACGCGTCTTAAATGGCACTTTGAATGGTAAAGGATACCGATCACAGAACCATGTATATCAAATATTTCCGGATGGTTTAACCGCCACCCGCCCGAATCGAATTAAAATCAATTTTTTCATCACGTCAACCGCCCGACCCGCGGTTTATCCGCAGACTCCGCGGATGAGACCGCAAACCGCGCATCTCTACTGCATACTGTACTTTTTTTTTTTTTTTTTTTTAATAAAATGAAGTATCTAGTGCACAATAACTAAACAGAAGCAAACACTACTATTGTCTCCCATTTAAATCATTTGGGGTTTACCCTCAAACCCTTCCTGTATTCAGCGACGTACTTCCTTTTATTTACAGTAATAAAAAGAGCCCAAAACATTATGTTGTAATGATAATAACAAGGAAAAGAAAGATATCGATCTCATCACTCCAGTATTTTTTTATATAATGAAACTGAAATAGGTATCGATTGTATGGACATTTGAATCAATCACCTCAGCATTGCATTAAAGCTTCAGTGGTTAGCTTCGTTTGTGGTCCTGCTTGGTGTAATTGCAGCTTGCTTGGCCATTCCTTTCCCTCTAGTCCTCCAGTGGAATTTGATACATGGAAGAAACGTGGTTGATTTTCCGCCATGGTGGTGAGGATTAGTGTCTCAGAAGCGGCTTTGCACTGTGTATAGACAACCCATTTATTGCAGCTTGCTCTCAATTTAGAGCCGGTGTTCTGGCAAGACATGTACTCTCCGGAATTTATGCAACTCCTGCATGTGTGTAACAAGGATTATAGAAATGTAATTGTGTCTCCCTGAGCAGGCATCCATTTTTGAAGGAATCTTTCATGCGAGTACAATCTTTAGCACGTAAACACTGTGACACAGCTGCGGTAAAGAACGCCTGGGCTCGGCAGCTCATCAGCCGATTGTTGATCAGTTAAAAAGCTCTGATCCAATCCTGATCACAGGATCGGGAAATCACTCTGTAACAGTTACATTTCTGGATTCTTTATCAAACACATAAAGAATTTGCGTGAATTCCAGTGCGTGTGTTGCCAGAACAATGGCTCAAACTTCAGAGCAAGCTGATATTATGTCTTGGTACGGCTAATGTCCATCCACTGTGCGTAGCTGCTTGGTCTAATCTTCGCCTTCATGGCGGAAAATAAAATAACTTACCTAAAAGCAGCATTATTTCAGCAGGAGTGGAAGCCAAGGGATGAATAACATGAGGAGTGCTGAAAAAAACTAATCACATCTGAATTGTGATTCTTTGTTTCGATTTCAAAAAGTTTAAGAATCATATTTTTAAAATAAGATTTTAAGAACATCATATGTCAGCAGGCAAGAGGAGATTTTGTCATCTGTATCCTATTTTCAAAATGTTTTTGTGGAGAGACGGAGCAGACGGGCTGACGGCAGGGTAGGGCAAGCCGTGGACCCTACTCAAGATGGCGCCCAGGAGGCGAAGTATGCGGCGGAAAGGAGAGGTGGGGCGTGCCTGGCGTGAAACACACACTTGTTCTCAATCTGTGCATCTCCTCCTGCTGTACAAAAAGGGAGAAGGAGGAGCAATCGAGGCAGAAGGAGTAGGAGAACCAGCCGCAGAAGCAGACGAGCGCAAAGCACCGAGAGCGAGCCGAACACAACGGCGAAGGCGCGGCAGACTGAAGGCGAGAGAGGAGCGAGCAGGAGCGGAGCGCTGAAAAACGATCCGATCGAAAGACAAAAGCTTTATTGAAAAATAAAAAAAGAGTCAAACCTGCTCAGCAAGATGTCTTCCTCAAGGTCCATGCAACCCGCACGATGGCAGCAGGAAGCCGTTCACAGTTTTATGATAACTTTACAATGAATAATATATCATGAGGATAGGTTTGAATCGTGCATCTCTTTATCTCCAAGCAGCGGCAGCGGTACGGCAGGGGAGAGGCCCGGCTAGCAGACAGCAGCCAGCAGCAGCGACACCACCACTTCACCACCTCAGGCGGCGACACCAAAAGCCTTCTCGCAGCGGCGAGTGACGGTAGCGGGACAGCGAGGCCCAGCTAGCAGCCAGCGGCAGCGGCACCACCACCTCATGGCGGCGAGACCGGCAGCTTTCTCGCGGCGGCGAGTGATGGCAGCGACACGGCGACGTAGAGGCCAGGCTAGCGGCTGGCAGCAGCAGGACCAACTCGCGGCGATGGGACCAGCGGGTGACGGAGGCGAGGCCCAGCAGAGGAGGAAGGCTAGCGCGAGGCTTTCCAGGCAGAACGGGACCCCATCGAAAGATCGTTGTCTTGGGCGCCAGACAACATCCAACCGGACCGGGCAGCAGCCAAGATCAACATGGGACCAAAGAAGGTGCTCTCTCCTGATGAAGGTGAGGTGATAAGGAGGTTGCTCGAATTTTTGACAGCAGAAGTATCAGCTATCAAGCAGTACCAACAGACAATAATGCAGCTGGTGGAGGAGGTAAAAATTTTACCCGTTGAGAATGACGTAAAAGACTTACAAATAGAACAATTAACGGACCGAGTGGACGAGCTAGAACAGTACACAATAATAAACAACGTTATTCTGACCAGGCTTGAAATAAATCCCCGTTCATATGCTCGGGGGGTGACCGCCAATCGTGGAGAGGAGCCCGGGAATTTGGACATATCCACAGAGAGACAAGTTGCAATGTTCATGGAGTCCAAGGGTATACTCATGGACATTGAAAATGTAGAAGCTTGCCACCCACTCAATAAGAAGAAGGATGGATCGGCACCAGCAATAATAATGAGGTTCGCCAATAGGAAATATAAAACTGCATTACTATAACAAGGGAGGAAGTTAAAAGGAACAGATGTGTACATAAATGAACATTTAACAAAGAAAAACACAGACATAGCCAGAAAAGCACGTAGTCTAAGGAAACAAGGCAAAATACAACAAACATGGACAGCAAACTGCAAGATATTTAATAAACTAAATGGAACACCAGAGGAAGCAAGAGTAATAGTCCTAAGGAAAATAGCATAGCTGGATAAATATCAATAACGATAAATAAATTAAACACAACCATGACACAAACAAATAATAATCAATCAGAAAGAGAATTTATAACCTTTTCCAGCAATGATCATAACGGGACAGAATTGGACAGTGCTTTAAATCCAGACACACATTTTTTTCTCACATGGACAATAATTGTTTATATTATACAGAAGTACAATTCAACATCAACATTAATTCCAAACACAAACTGTCAATTATCCATATTAACTGCAGAAGCTTGTATGCCAATTTTAATAATATGAAATCATTTTTGGAACAATTTACAGAACCTTTCAAAATTATTGCTTTTTACCAGAGACATGGATGGATACAAAAGAAGGAATGGACTTTTAACTAGAAGGATATGATCTCAATAATATTAATATATTAAATAAGAATGGAGGCGGAGTTGATGTGTATGTGATGAAAGACTTCCATTACAGGGTGGTAAAAAACATGTCACTAGCCATTGACAATGTTTTAGAGCAGGGGTCAACAACCTTTTTAAAACCCAGAGCTACTTCTTGGGTACTGATTAATGCGAAGGGCTACAAGTTTGATACACACCTAAATAAATTGCCAAAAATAGCCAATTTGCTCAATTTACCTTTAATAAATAAATCTATATATATATATAAAAAATGGGTATTCTGTCTGTCATTCCATCGTACATTTTTTTTCCTTTTACAGAAGGTTTTTTGTAGCGAAAAAATGATGAAAAAAACACTTAATTGAACGGTTTAAAAGAGGAGAAAACACGAAAAAAATGAAAATTAAATTTTGAAACATAGTTTATCTTCAATTTCGACTCTTTAAAATTCAAAATTCAACTAAAAAAAATAAAGAGCAAAACTAGCTAATTCGAATATTTTTGAAAAAAATAAAATAATTAATGGAACATCTTTAGTAATTTTTCCTGATTAAGATTAATTTGAGAATTTTGATGACATGTTTTAAATAGGTTAAAACCCAATCTGCACTTTGTTATAATATTTAACAAATTGGACCAAGTTATAGTTCTAACAAAGACAAATCATTATTTCTTCTAGATTTTCCAGAACAAAACATTTAAAAGAAATTCAATAGACTTTGAAATAAGATTTAAATTTGATTCTACAGATTTTCTAGATTTGCCAGAAATTTTTTTTGAATTTTAATCATAATAGGTTTGAAGAAGCTAAAATGAAGAATTACATTAAAATGTACTTATTTTTGTTTACAAAAAAAAAATAAAAAAAATACTTGAACATTGATTTAAATTGTCAGGAAAGAAGAGGAAGGGATTTAAAAGGTAAAAAATTATGTGTTTGAAAATCCTAAAATCATTTTTAAAGTTGTATTTTTTTTTTTAAATGTCTTTCTGAAAGTTATAAGAAGCAAAGTTAAAAAAAAAAAAAGATTTTTTTAAACAAGTGAAGACCAAGTCTTTAAAATATTTTCTTGGATGTTCAAATTCTATTTGAGTTTTGTCTCTCTTAGAATTAAAAATGTTGAGCAAAGCGAGACGACCTTGCTAGTAAATAAATAAAATTTAAAAAATAGAGGCAGCTCACTGGAAAGTGCTGCTATTTGAGCTATTTTTAGAACAGGCCAGCGGGCGACTCATCTGGTCCTTACGGGCTACCTGGTGCCCGCGGGCACCGCGTTGGTGACCTCTGTTTTGGAGTGTGTATCCATTGAGATATGCCATGAAAGAAGTATAAATGTATTGATCAGTTGTATGTATAGAACACCCAACTCAAGTATTGAAGGATTTGATGACTGGATTAAGGGAACTTTCACTGGAATCTGTCAAAATTTACTTTTTTATGTGGAGACTTCAATATAGATTTCTTGAACCCCAAAAAGCAAAATTCCATTAATGATTTCATAGATACAATGTATAGTATGAGTTTGTATCCCCAAATCACAAGGTCAACCAGAATTGCAAGTCACAGTGCTACACTTATTGATAATAGCTTCACTAATGTCCTTGATAATAATACAACAAGTGGACTGTTAACAACCAACATCAGCCACCATCTGCCAGTTTTTACTATTTATGATGGGAATTACAAGAGGAAGAACATTGACGAAAAGACATTTCAAAGACTATGCACAGAAGAAAGAATAATTTCCTTCAAGGAGGATCTGAGGAAACAAACTTGGGACAATGTATACAATGAAGATGATGTAGATGATGCATATGGGAATTTTTTTCAACACCTGTCTAACACTTTATGATAAACATTGTCCTTGGAAAGAACTTAGTAAAAAGCAAAAGAAAAACAACCAACCATGGATGACAAAAGGACTGAGAAATGATTGTCCCAAAAAATCACACATTAAATCGAATATTTATAACACAGAGATCTATAGAGGCAGAAAATAAATATAAGAAATATAAAAACAAGCTAACTGGTATACTACGAACATCTAAGAGGGAATACTACAGTCAATTATTAAACAGGAACAGAAACACTATGAGCGCGACATGGGGCATCCTAAGTAGCATCATAAAAAATGGTGCTAAGAAAGATTACCCCCAGTACTTTCTAGATGGAAATACAAAAAATGACAATATGAACCAAATAGTTGAACGTTTCAATGATTACTTTGTTAATACTGGAAAAAATCTGGAACAAAGAATTCCAAATGCAGATGATGGGTCAGTTGAGAACTTGAGTGAGCTCATAGACAGAAATTGTAATTCCATTTATCTTAAGAAGGTGACAAAAGAAGAAGCAATCAAAATTGTAAACAATTGTGAATGTAAGACCTCAACCGACTGTCATGGAATAGATATGGTAACAATAAAAAAGGTTATAGAAGACATTTCAAAACCTCTTACACATATCAGTAATGTATCATTTCTAATCGGCAAATTCCCTGACAAAATGAAAAATGCAAAAGTTGTACCAATTCATAAGAATGGAAACATACACCAGTTCACTAACTACAGACCAGTTTCATTACTTCCACAATTCACCAAAATCATGGAAAAACTATTCAATAGCCGATTAGATAAACTTATCAACAAAAGTGGGACGCTCGTGGAGAACCAATTTGGATTTAGAGCAAATATCTCAACATCAATAGCATTAATCAAAATAACAGAGGAAATTACCAATGCAATAGACGGTAAAGAATGTGCAGCCGCAGTATTCATGGATTAAACAAAAGCATTTGACACAATTAATCATGATAGTTTAATACAAAAACTACAACGTTATGGCATCAAATGTTTGGTATTTAACTTGGTAAGAAGCTATTTAACCAACAGGAAGCAATATGTGAAGATGGGTGAAAGTATGTCAACACAGTTGGATATATCTTGTGGTGTACCCCAGGGATCAATACTGGGACCAAGATTGTTCAATCTTTATATAACGACATTTGTGAATTTACAAAGGACTTGAAGTTAGTTTTATTTGCAGACGACACAACTGCTTTCTGTTCAGGAGAGAACTCACAGAATATAATACAAATAATAACGGACTATGACAGACTATCTTTGAATCTTAGTCAAACTAAAACAATGTTATTTGGTAACAGTAGAAAAGAGCATCAGACACGAATACGAATAGACGGAGAAGATATTGAAAGGGTAAAGGAAACCAGATTTTTGGGAGTATTAATAGATGACAAAATGAACTGGAAATCTCATATACAAAACATACAACATAAGGTGGCAAAAAACATTTTAATAATGAATAAAGCAAAATACGTCCTTGGCCAAAAATCACTTAATATTCTCTACTGCTCGCTAGTGTTACCATATCTGAGGAATTGTGCAGAAATATGGGGAAATAATTACAAATGTGTGCTACATTTGTTAACTGTGTTACAAAAAAGATCAATTAGAAAAATACATAATGTTGGATATAGAGAACATATCCTTTATTTAATGAGTCCAAAATATTAATGCTCGATGATTTGGTAAAATTGCAAACAGCTAAAATGATGTACAAAGCAAACTATAACCTGCTAAAAAAGAATGTACAACAATTCTTCTCAACTAAAGAGGACAAATATAACCTTAGAGGAAAATCTCATTTAAAACATTTGTATGCACGCACAACACTTAAAACCTTTAGCATATCAGTATGTGGAATAAATTATGGAATGGATTAAGTAAAGTAGTTAAACATTGTACTGATATGATCCAGTTTAAGAGACTGTTCAAATTAATATCAATCAATCAATGTTTATTTATATAGCCCTAAATCACAAGTGCCTCAAAGGGCTTCACAAACCACAACGACATCCTCAGTAGGGCCCACATAAGGGCAAGGAAAAACTCATCCCAGTGCTTACAAAGTACAAAGAAGAAGAATTATGAGAAACACTTTCAACCTTATTAAAAATAAGATATTCTTCATCTCAGTATGTTGGTAATGACTGGATTAGTTAATTACATGTTACAAAACTGTTGTATTGCTCAGTCACGGATGTCATTTTGCTATTTTGCTATAAAGAGGGTCAGTAGATGAATGTACTGTATGTATTTGTGGGCGCTCTGACGTGGGAAAGGGGTAGGATTAAATAAGCTTTGCTTCGTCCTACTCCTTTTTCGGGCATGATGAGATGTGAGGTAATATTGTATTGTCTGATGTATTGTGTTGTAAATATTCACGTTCAAAATAAACTAAGAAATGAAAAGAAAGAAAGAAAGAACCGTGTTCTGTTGAGAATTGATTTTTAACTGAATCATCACCCGAAGAATCAGAATCAAATTGAACCATTAGCTGTCGCAAGATTCACATCCCTACTGAGCATGCTAAACACGGCCTCAGTTTAAAATAGAGGTGATCGATCAAGATGTTGATTTTTTATTTTTTTTGTCATGTCCTGCTACTCAGGCAAATCATATAGTTGATGTAGATGCCCATATTTGCTGTACAGATTTACTTTATAAAAATGAAGTGCGGGATCATAATATTTTATTAGAACGTATCAAAACACGAATTGGTATGTCAGACTTAGCCCTGTCTTGGTTTAACTCTTATCTTACTGATAGGATGCAGTGTGTCTCCCATAACAATGTGACCTCGGACTACGTTAAGGTAACGTGTGGAGTTCCCCAGGGTTCGGTCCTTGGCCCTGCACTCTTCAGCATCTACATGCTGCCGCTAGGTGACATCATACGCAAATACGGTGTTAGCTTTCACTGTTATGCTGATGACACCCAACTCTACATGCCCCTAAAGCTGACCAACACGCCGGATTGTAGTCAGCTGGAGGCGTGTCTTAATGAAATTAAACAATGGATGTCCGCTAACTTTTTGCAACTCAACGCCAAAAAAACGGAAATGCTGATTATCGGTCCTGCTAGACACCGAACTCTATTTAATAATACAACTCTAACATTTGACAACCAAACAATTAAACAAGGCGACACGGTAAAGAATCTGGGTATTATCTTCGACCCAACTCTCTCCTTTGAGGCACACATTAAAAGCGTTACTAAAACGGCCTTCTTTCATCTCCGTAATATCGCTAAAATTCGCTCCATTCTGTCCACTAAAGACGCTGAGATCATTATCCATGCGTTTGTTACGTCTCGCCTCGACTACTGTAACGTATTATTTTCGGGTCTCCCCATGTCTAGCATTAAAAGATTACAGTTGGTACAAAATGCGGCTGCTAGACTTTTGACAAGAACAAGAAAGTTTGATCACATTACGCCTGTACTGGCTCACCTGCACTGGCTTCCTGTGCACTTAAGATGTGACTTTAAGGTTTTACTACTTACGTATAAAATACTACACGGTCTAGCTCCATCTTATCTTGCCGATTGTATTGTACCATATGTCCCGGCAAGAAATCTGCGTTCAAAGGACTCCGGCTTGTTAGTGATTCCCAAAGCCCAAAAAAAGTCTGCGGGCTATAGAGCGTTTTCCGTTCGGGCTCCAGTACTCTGGAATGCCCTCCCGGTAACAGTTCGAGATGCCACCTCAGTAGAAGCATTTAAGTCTCACCTTAAAACTCATTTGTATACTGTAGCCTTTAAATAGACTCCCTTTTTAGACCAGTTGATCTGCTGTTTCTTTTCTTTTTCTTCTATGTCCCACTCTCCCCTGTGGAGGGGGTCCGGTCCGATCCGGTGGCCATGTACTGCTTGCCTGTGTATCGGCTGGGGACATCTCTGCGCTGCTGATCCGCCTCGACATCTCTGCGCTGCTGATCCGCCTCCGCTTGGGATGGTTTCCTGTTGGCTCCGCTGTGAACGGGACTCTCGCTGCTGAGTTGGACCCGCTTTGGACTGGACTCTCGCGACTGTGTTGGATCCATTGTGGATTGAACTTTCACAGTATCATGTTAGACCCGCTCGACATCCATTGCTTTCCTCCTCTCTAAGGTTCTCATAATCATTATTGTCACAGATGTCCCACTGGATCATTATTGTCACCGATGTCCCACTGGGTGTGAGTTTTCCTTGCCCTTATGTGGGCCCACCGAGGATGTCGTGGTGGTTTGTGCAGCCCTTTGAGACACTAGTGATTTAGGGCTATATAAGTAAACATTGATTGATTGATTGATTGAATACTTCTCTTGTTGCCTTATTTGTATCAGACTTTATTGAATTGATTTATATTATTTTTTGGTGCAGCCAGGATAGAAAGAGAAAAAAAGGAAGACAGATGGGGAAATTGCGGAGACAAGAGGGGGATAAGACAGAGAGACAACAACAACAACAAACACAACCATAACAATAACAACCACAACAACAGAACAGCATCAGCAAATAAGATATGTACAAATATGATGCAAAAAGTGATAGCAAGCAGTTAGTGAAGTAAATATTAATAACAGAGAAATGGCAATGGACATTATTATACTACAAATGAAGCAATACAAATACCTACAGAAATAGCATTATTGATAATGAATAAAAAATATAATTACTTATTTTATCAACAATGCAATGGTCTCAAATGCAACAAGACATACAGTATAAGTGTAACAGGGTCAATTACGTCTTGTAAATAATTTATTTTCTAAAGTTTTATTATTGTTATAATTACACAAAATATGTAAGTTACATGTAAATACCTGAATATTGTTTGATGTTTTGTCAATGTGGAACCATTGTCTCATTGTCCCTCCTACTGCAATAATTACTGTGACACCTGTCTTTTTATATGCGTTAGACACGCCCTCCAACTTCCCTTTTTGTCTACGATAACGGGAGAGGTAGGCGTTCATGCGACGAAAGAAAATGTCTTGTTAAAAACTTTAATTCATTTCTTGTTCATTATTATATATTTGTGTAGGGGCTCGACGATGGCACAAAGTTTTGATGACGATTGTATTCTGTTTTATCAGGTATGTTTTTATTTTACTGTGTATGTAACTATGCCGCGCCCTTTTTGTCTACGATAACGGGAGAGGGGCTCGACGATGGCACAAAGTTTTGATGACGATTGTATTCTGTTTTATCAGTAAAGTGCAGTGGAGAAACCCATGGTGTCGGTCGTCTTATATAAAAAACACACAACGCAGAGGAAGAGACCACCGGTTACACTTGGTGCCGTACGACCCGTTGCATCGCCGACCAGCCCTCGTCTGGTGCCCGGGAAAGTTGCCGGAGTTTCCCGCCCGCTGCACTCTGCTGCTCCTCCCTCTCTCTCCCTGTCGCCGCGGACAAAGGTGCGCGCTCCCGCGTGCGCGCAAGGTGTGCTGACAAACCACGCTGATTTAAAGTGTGTGTGTTGGATTTAAGCTCGTTTAGGTTTGTGCTGGTGATGTTATTATATCCAGCTGGTACATTTTATGAACATTTTGTGACAGATAGTCCTATCAAAAAAAAAAAAAAAGTATAATGGGCATGCCTGTTTGTATGAGTGATTAGTGAAGCCTTTTGATTGTTTTATTTTCTGTTCATCTATTGATCAGTGTGGGCTTATGAGAGGCTTGATATGCCCTAATAGCACTTGTGTTTTTTTGCTACAGTGCTGTGCTATGTATTGATTTGTCAGGGGTATTTACAGTGGGCTTTAGAGTGAAGTATTTTTTATTTTTTTTGTTGTTGTTTGGTTTTTTTATGTGTCAACTTGTGTCACTATTGGCGTTGTTTTGCTATACTGCCTTTGTGGGAATTTGTCTTTGTTGTGTTGGTGAAGTATTAGTACAGTATTTGAAATTCCTGCAATGGCTGGTCGTGGGCATAGTGTCACATTTGGAATGGGGAGGGGTAGGTTGGTGTCAAGCAGTCCTAGATTCATGATAGACCAACCAGTTTTTAACCCGCTACTAAACCCCATCTCTAGCTCTACACCAGTTACTCAAGCAGTGCGTGAGCCCACACAAGTTATATCTGTTGATGCTTTTGGAGACATGATCACATCTTTAGCTAAACAGATAGGAGACAACATCTCTCCCAACATCAGCATGATGCACCAGCCAAGTGCCTTGCAGCCTCAGTCCACCGCTGTGAGCCCTTCCTCCGGGCAAGATGGTTCGCCACAAGTGAAAGTTTTCGTGCAGCCTGACGTCAAAGCACCACCTTACTTTAGGGGCGATAATTCAGATTTGTTCTCAATTCACGAATGGGTAGACATGATGAAATGTTACCTAAATAGAGTAAAATGTGACAGTCCTCCTGAAATGTTTGAGCTAATTATGTCCAGACTAACAGGTAAAGCGAGGGATGTTGTAAAAGTGTCGCTGCGCAGCCGCCCTGATCTGAATGCACATGACCTGCCCACTGCAATGTTTGACATTTTGAAAGGTAACTTCAGTGAGTTATCATATTCTAACTTACCTATGAAAGACTATTACTTCACAATTCCCCATTCTGGTGAGAGTGCTATGGACTACTGGATCCGCCTTAATAAGTCCATCGATGCTGCCGACGAGTGTCTCCATAGGCAGGGTAAATCTGTTGAGGACCCCAGTGCTGAAGTCGTCATGATGTTTATTAACCACTGTCCTGACCCTCATCTTGCCTTGTTGTTTCAACTAAAGTCGCCTGAGCAGTGGACTGCAGCTGAGGTTCAGGAGCGTCTGGATGCTCACATAAGAAAGGTTAGAAAGACAGCACCCCAGTCTCAATGTATGGTGGGCTTGTCAACTTATAGTCAAAGCTCAGTGACTGATTGTTCTTCACAAGGGGCTGTCTCGGTAGCACGCCAGCAGTCATTGCATACTGTTCCTCAGCCTTCCCCTACCCTTTCCTGCAGTCACCCTCCGTCTGATGCTCCTGCGGCTGTCGCACATCAGTCCGCCTCCCCATTACACCCATCTTCTGTCAATGTGGCGCCAGCCGCTTTTGACCCACCAGTTAACGACCCTGGTGCTCAAGTTGTGGCCATGTTTGATAGAGTTCTATCCTTGTGCAATGCTTCTTTGGCTAACAATCAAAGACCAGGGCGCCAAACGTCAGGCAGCCGTCAGACTGCTCAACCCCGAAATCACCAAAGTTCTTTGGCAGTCACTTGTCGAGTATGTACGTCCAGTGAACATTCAACTCATGCACACTGTAAGCTCTACAGATTGTGCCTTAACTGTTTGAGACCTGGTCACATGAAGCATGAGTGCCCACAAGCCTCACATTCCCCGGCTATACCGCCATCTTTTCCACCCAATGCTGATTTAAACTAACCCGCCTGTGTAGTGAGAGGGGTAGCATGGGCGATGCTAGTAGCACCCTCAGTGAAAATGAAGATGTGCAATTGACCTATGTGAACTGTTGTAGTAGTGTTTCTGATGACAAAACAGTGATTGTTGTGGGTTCCCATAGAGTGGAAGGAGCTAGTGAGTTGTTTTATGCTCCAGTGTCTCTGGGGGGCCAGTCTGTTTTAAGAGGGATGCTTGATTCAGGTAGCATGTCATGCACGCTAAATGTGGAGGCGGAGTCAAAGCTTAGAGCTGTTGGGCTACTCCCTAGCCCTCGGCCTGTGCCGGAGAAGGTGGTACTTATTGGCTGTGGTGGCCTTATGACACAACCCAGGTGCATTTATGACCTTGAAATTGAAGTTTATGGGTCTAAGTTCATTGTGCCAACTTTACTTGTACCAGGGCAGAAAGATGAGATGATCATTGGGACCAATGTCATAAGACCCATTATACAGGCGATGAAGTCGGATAATAAGTACTGGCAGCTGGTCTGCTCCAATACTTCTGACCCCAATTGTGAACAGTTTCTTGGACTACTTAGCTGTATCACACGCTGGTCTGGTCCCAAAGTGCCTGAAAAAGTTGGTACAGTCAAGCTAAGACAATCTGTCACTCTTGCACCTCAGGGAGAGTCTCTAGTATGGGGGAAGCTGCCCAGCAGTGCTCCTGTGTCACCTGGGAGCACTGTCATTGTGGAGCCCACCTCTTCCCGTTCAACCCCTAGAGACATCATTGTTGGGCGGGTCGTGACACCCATGTGGGGTGATCGTTGGGTCCCGATGAAAATTCTGAACCCAACAAAGAAACCTGTGACACTGCGCCGTAATGCTAAGGTAGCAGATGTTTTTCCTTGTATTGCAATGGAAGACCTTCCTTTGTCACAGAATGTGTGTATGCAGCAGACCTGTGAGGGAAGTGACCCAACCTCCAGGTCAGGTACCACCTCTAATCCCCTTCAGCAGCTTAAAGAGTGCGGGTTGGCAGATGTTGATCTTGAAGGGTGTGAAGTATCAGAGGAATGGAAACAGCGTCTGGCTGAACTAGTCCTCACCTACGAAGATGTATTTTCTAAGGACAAGCTGGACTGTGGTGAAGCAAAGGATTTCGTCCACCGAATCCACCTCACTGATGATCGCCCTTTTAGACTCCCCTATCGCCGTGTCCCTCCAGCTCACTATCATAAGCTGAGAGAGGTGCTGTCTGAGATGGAGTTCAAAGGAATCATCAGCAAGTCAGTCAGTGAGTATGCTTCACCCCTTGTCCTTGTCTGGAAGAAGTCAGGGGAGTTGAGGATCTGCACAGACTTCCGCTGGCTTAACGCCAAGACCGTGAAGGATGCACACCCGCTACCCCACCAGGCTGACTGTCTTGCCGCCCTTGGGGGAAATGCCTTTTTCAGTACCATGGATCTTACATCGGGGTTTTACAACGTCCCCCTCCATGAGTCTGACAGGCGGTATACGGCCTTCACAACACCTTTAGGCCTATACGAGTACAACAGACTTCCCCAGGGCTTGTGCAACAGCCCTGCATCCTTTATGCGGATGATGATCAGCATCTTTGGGGACTTGAACTTCTCAAGCCTTCTCTGCTATTTGGATGACCTGCTCGTGTTTGCTCCATCCGAAGAGGAAGCCCTCAAGCGGCTGGAGAGTGTCTTCCTGCGTCTCAGAGCCAACAACCTGAAACTAGCGCAGAGGAAGTGCTACTTCTTGCGAAGGACCGTAAAGTTTCTGGGTCATGTAGTAAACAGTGGGGGCGTCGCAGTCGACCAGGAGAAAGTCAAGGTTATCTCAGCTTTTGAAAAAGAGGATCTTATGGAGGATGACGGCTGCACCCCATCACAGCGGAAAGTCAAGTCCTTCCTTGGCATGGTGCTGTACTACCAGCATTTCATCCCTGGCTGTTCTTCTCTCGCTAAGCCATTGTACACCTTGACTGCAGGACAGAAAAGGAGTGCCAAAGGCTCCTTTGGGCGTAGAAGAGCAGGCACCTTCAGAAAACTGACTCCTCAGGACTGGACGTCTGCCTGTGAGAAGGCATTTAAAGATCTGAAGAGTGCACTTCTTAATAGTGTGGTGCTGGCTCATCCAGACTTTGAAAGGCCCTTCATCCTCTGCACCGATGCCTCCCTTGATGGTCTAGGTGCAGTCCTGTCCCAGGTCCCCGATGGCGAAGAACGAGCGAGACCAATTGCTTTTGCAAGCAAAACTCTCAGCCGCAGCCAAGTCAACTACCCTGCTCACAGACTGGAGTTCTTGGCCCTTAAATGGGCAGTTTGTGATAAATTCAGCCACTGGCTCAAGGGTCACAGGTTTACTGTCTGGTCGGATAACAACCCCCTCACTCACATCTTGACTAAACCAAAACTAGATGCCTGTGAGCAGCGGTGGGTCTCCAAGTTGGCTCCATATAATTTTGAGATTAAGCACATCCCTGGTAGGCAGAATGTTGTGGCAGATGCACTCAGTAGAGACCCATTTGTGACTCCTTTAAGGGAGCGACTGCTGGGTGAGCCCTATGCTAAGCTGCTGAATGGGGTCTGTGATGTCAGTGATGGATGTGTGCAGGATGCGTTCCGCTTCACTTGCCAGCCTCAATCACTGATGTGTCATCCTCACATTGACGCTATTGAAAGTTCAATGTCTGAAGAAGATGTCTCTTCCATCCTTTCTTCTTTGGATGAATGGGACTGTGCTCCCCGCCAGCGTGCTACCTCACTAGCTGACCACCTCACAACATTGGAACCTCCTGGCCAAGACACTTTGCCTTCCCTATCACTTGCTGACCTTCAGTCTCACCAACAAAAAGACCCAGTCATCTTAAGAGCTACTTTTTATGTTGACAGAAAACGCAGGCCCTCCAGACGCGAACGATGTAATGAAAATCAGCCAACTCTGAGAGTCTTGAAACAGTGGGATAGGCTGACACTTCAGGATGGCATTCTCTATAGAGTCACAAAGGACCCTTTGACCAAGAAGAAGAGGTACCAGTTTGTTGTGCCAGAGTCCTTGAAGGCAGATGCACTGTCTGGCGTTCATGACCAAGCTGGTCATCAAGGTCAGCCCCGCACTCTTGCTCTAGCTCGCCAACGCTTTTTCTGGTATGACATGGAGAAAGATGTCCGCAATTACGTGAAACAGTGCCGCAGGTGCGTTCTTAGCAAGACCCCTGAGCCTTCAGCAAGGGCCTCGCTACAGAGCATTAAGACCTCTGCCCCCCTAGAGCTTGTGTGTGTTGACTTTTGGACAGCTGAAGACAGCCACAACAAATCTGTGGATGTACTTGTAGTCACTGATCACTTTACGAAATTGGCACATGCCTTTCCTTGTCAGGACCAGACTGCGAAGAGGGTTGCTAAGAAATTATGGGACAGCTTCTTCTGCATTTACGGGTTCCCTGGGCGCCTTCATTCAGACCAGGGTGCGAATTTTGAAAGTGAACTGATTGCTGAACTGTTGATGTTGTCAGGAGTTCAAAAGTCTCACACTTCCCCCTACCATCCTATGGGAAACGGTGGGACGGAGCGGTTCAACCGCACCTTGGGCAACATGTTGAGATCATTGCCCCCTCGTTCCAAGCAAAAATGGCCCCAAATGATCCAAACAATGACTTTTGTGTATAATTGCACTGTGCATGAGACGACTGGGTTTGCGCCTTTTTATTTGATGTTTGGGAGAACCCCGAGATTGCCAGTAGATCTCCTCTTTAAGAATGTGTTTCGGGATGAGACTGTGTGTGACTATAACATATATGTAAAGTCCCTTTTAGAGGACCTGCATTGTGCCATGACGCTTGCCCAGAAGAACTGCTCAGCTGAGCAGAAGCATCAGTGCAACCAGTACAACCGACAGGTCAAAGGTCAGCCTCTTTCACTTGGCGACCAGGTTTTGTTGGCAAACAAAGGTGTCAAAGGGAAGCGTAAACTTTCTGACAAGTGGTTGCCTGTTATACACACTGTGGTGGCCTCAAAACCTGACCTGCACATCTACCGGATCAAGGATCCAGAGGAGAATGAAAGGGTTGTTCACCGTAACCTGTTGCTCCAGGTCAACTTCCTGCCTTTAGACGGAGCTTTGGATGATGATGCTGGACCCGTGGTCATGCCTGCCATTGCAGTGTCTGATGGGTATGAGTCAGAGGTGTCTGATACAGCAGCTGCAACTGTTGGGACATCCCATGCTGGTTCCCTCTTGAGTGCTGATGCTTGTGATGATGGCCGTACTGCCTCATGGGTCCGTGAGCAGTCTTCCTTTGATGAGCCTCAAGGTTCAGAGTCCGCTGAAGTAGTCTCCCCTACAGACGGTGGCTGTATTGCTGCTCTGGATCCCCCGATAGCACTTCCTTCTCCCTCACTACAATTAGTCCCAGTTGTTCCACCTCAAGCATCTGGTGCTGAGAACCAATTTGCCTCACGGTTTGGCCGAGTCATTAAACCTGTTTACCGTTTAATAGAGTCCATGGTTCAACTTGAGTCCATATCAAGGGTTGAGCCAGGCGTCCATACTGTTATTAATGTGTGAGATATGATCAAAAAGCTGATTTGTGCTGCTCTTTGTGTGGACTCGATGTTCTGAAAAAGTAATTTTTCCCTTCTCACCCACAATGTTTGGCCTGTGTATGTGTGGTGTATAAGGCACCTCACCTTGTCTATAGAGTACTTTGAGTTCTTGCTAGGCGCCAAGCAAGTCTCTTGTTCTCTTATCCTTTAAATAGGAAGCGTATATTGCTGTTTAATGCAAATTTGTGATTTTCATGGCCATTGTGTTTACATATGTATGCTGTTCTTGCAAACCAGACTTTTGTGTAATTTTTGGGGGGTGAGTGTAACAGGGTCAATTACGTCTTGTAAATAATTTATTTTCTAAAGTTTTATTATTGTTATAATTACACAAAATATGTAAGTTACATGTAAATACCTGAATATTGTTTGATGTTTAGTCAATGTGGAACCATTGTCTCATTGTCCCTCCTACTGCAATAATTACTGTGACACCTGTCTTTTTATATGCGTTAGACACGCCCTCCAACTTCCCTTTTTGTCTACGATAACGGGAGAGGTAGGCGTTCATGCGACGACAGAAAATGTCTTGTTAAAAACTTTAATTCATTTCTTGTTCATTATTATATATTTGTGTAGGGGCTCGACGATGGCACAAAGTTTTGATGACGATTGTATTCTGTTTTATCAGGTATGTTTTTATTTTACTGTGTATGTAACTATGCCGCGCCCTTTTTGTCTACGATAACGGGAGAGGGGCTCGACGATGGCACAAAGTTTTGATGACGATTGTATTCTGTTTTATCAGTAAAGTGCAGTGGAGAAACCCATGGTGTCGGTCGTCTTATATAAAAAACACACAACGCAGAGGAAAAGACCACCGGTTACATATGTAATGATAACTTGAAATACAAAAGAAAGCAGATGAATTGAGGGAGGGAAAGAGAAGCGAACTGTATTAACCTTGTAGATTGTTATAATATCAACAGGTTAAGTTTTGTCACTGTGGCTTGTATTACCAAGTTTCCCCTAGTGGAACAATGTCAATAAAGGTCTTTATATAAATGATTGTATGTATATATTGCATATGTGTTTTTATATGTACAGTATGTGTATATGTATGTTTGTACAGTGAACGTGCGTGTGGATGTATGTAACGTGTGTGTGTCTATGTATGTACTGTACTGTATTTGTGTATGTATGTGAGAGCATAGGTATCCATGCATGTGGGTAAGTACCAATGTGCGCACGTATGTATGTATTAATGAATGACTATATGTCATATGTATGTATATTTGTCTCCTAGTGTGTGAGGAAGCCAAAGTAAGGCCCCAGCCACCCAGAGAGCCCAACCCAAAACAGCAGGTGCAGTGCCCGGGGAAGAAGGGACCACTGGCCCCACACAGCCAGGCCGGCCAGCGACAGACACCACAGAGCCATGCCACCCTACAGGGCTAGCAGCAGGCCATAGACAGACTCGCCCGGCAGAGGACAAGGCACGGGAGAAGCAGGAGACAGCCAGCCCCCAAGCCAGTGAAAGACCACACTATTGATAACTAGAATAGTACAATACTAAATAGATATTTCACCTCCATTTGTTCTTATTATTATAGCTTCTCACACGGTCACTAAGGTGGGCACTATATTTGACAGATCAACTTAATGTGCAATATATTTTTCCATGACAGGATTTTTGTTGTAAATTGTCAGACGTGTCTGTTAAAATCATGGTTGTTTTTACAAATGATGACGGATGTGAACAAGAGCAAGTATGGTCTTTGTATGATGATGTAACTGAGATGTGGTTGTATTGTATATTAAGTATGTGTCCATAAAAGGGCATTTAATGACTTTTTTAAATTTGATTTCATGCTGCGGTATGATTTTATTGTCATATTTTGATTGCATGATTTTTGTATCCCTTTAATTTAGGTAGCCAGGGACTGCAGATGGAAATGAGCTATTTAGCTATAATCTGGTACAGAACATATCTGTCTTTGAGCTTAATGTTTCTTTGCATTGTCCCTTCAAATAAAGACTAATCTATTATTACAGAATAATTGTTTGGTGTTTTTTGTTATTTTTTTCCAAACTCAAGGAGTAAGTCTCTGCATAGAGGAAGGCTTTGAGGGCAAAAAAAAAGTTGTATGTAGAATTTAATACCACAAATTGAATACAGTATCGGATTTACAACCATAAAAAACACATTCTAAATTACCGTATATCCTTGAATTGCCGCCGGGGCGCTAATTAAGTTAAAACCTCGTCTCACTCCTGCGCTTACCAAAGGCATGTGGTAAAAGTAAGCATGTGCTAATTATTTCAAAACCTCTTCTCACTCCGACACTTACCAAAGGCATGCAGTAAAAATTTGAGTGTGATGTAAGCTTGGACCTTAAATCCTACTGAATAACTCTTAATCTTCTTCCCTTTATGCAATTTAAAATGACCGGTATTGAAATCAGCCTCCTCCATTTTGAAAATGATGACAGGGGAAGTGTCACTCGTGACGTCATGAGTTTGACCAGGCGTTAATACTAAGCTTGAGCTAATTAATTTGCGAAGCGAGTTTGACCCGGCAGTAATTCAAGACAGGCGCATACTAAATGCCCTGCGGAAATACGGTAGTTCAAATAAACCTTATAAATATGTCATTGTGTTTAGTCATATGTTGAAAACAGTTCCATCATCTATTCAAGTATCAGATCAAGACTTGAAATCAGATTTTATCGGAGAACAACTGATCGGACCATCCCTAGGTATTACATCCACACCTGTGGCTTAGACACACTCCTGACAGCCTTCAAAATCATTAGATTGGCGTTATGTTTTTTTCCCATTAAAATTGGCATCATGGTAACACAATGGCAGTAGTGTGCAGCCGCTGTCTCCATCGCCTCTCCACACTTCGGCTCTCAGCGGCCCCACTCTTTTGTTTATGATTAACTACGTGATATGAACCTCCCCCATCCCTGCCACAAATGTCTTTTCTTTCTTTCCTAAACTTCACGTGTGCCCCAGCTCCAGCTCTATAGTCAAAGATGTGAGTATCCAGGTGGACCAAGAGGGGACCGTTTATGGTGGTCAGAATGAGAGTGATTCAGAGAAACCGCAACGTGTTTTCTTTGTTGCTAAATGTGTTTGTATTTGCGTGAACTCGTGTCCCACGGGTCGGCAAATCATGTCCTGCAGATCCTGTAGATCAGGGGTCCCAGACACGCGGCCCGCGGGACGTTTGTCTGCAGCCCTTACCTTGATATAAAAGTTTAATGTTAGTGCGGAGCCCGCAAGTTTTATATCAACTGCGCTTCACAGCATTGTGTGCGGAGCTGAAGGAATCTACCAATCACGGTGTGGTATATGGCTCTTGAGGGCCGAAAATTGACGTCACTTGCGCGATGCAAGCAGAGAAACGTTTTGCCGTTTTTCCACTAGACCTGCACGCGCTCTTCCTCCCACGCTTACTCACTCGCCTGACTGCTCGCTCTCTCCGTCACTGTGTGTGTGTCTCTCTCTCTTGCTCCCTCCCTACCCTGGCGCCGCTGTAACAGTCCCGGCCGGGGAGACGAGCGGTCCGGTAACTTCCGAAGCATTCCGCCGAAGAACCGAGCGACAATAATAATAATAAAAATAATGGATTAGATTTATATCGCGCTTTTCTATTGTTAGATACTCAAAGCGCTCACAGAGAAGTGGGAACCCATCATTCATTCACACCTGGTGGTGGTAAGCTACATCTGTAGCCACAGCTGCCCTGGGGTAGACTGATAGAAGCGTGGCTACCAATTTGCGCCTACGGCCCCTCCGACCACCACCAATCATTCATTCATCATTCATTCACCAGTGTAAGCGGCACCGGGGGCAAAAGTGAAGTGTCCTGCCCAAGGACACAACGGCAGCGATTTGGATGTCATTAGGTGGGAAGCGAACCTGCAACCCTCAAGTTTCTGGCACGGCCGCTCTACCCACTACGCCATGCCGCCCCAATAAAAACTGTGGTGCTCTGGACCCCAGCGCTGATATTCCGACAGAGAATCACTGGGCGAATCGGACGTGTAACACATTAGTCGTGATGTTAGCCCATTCGGGGATTATTGTGCTACCATGACTGTAAACTCCATAGTGTGCTCATAATCACATTCTAGCTGCCGACATGGCGACACACAACCTTTACCGAGGCTACAGTGCATGCTCATCACTACTATTGCATGCTGGGTAGTTTAGTTTTTATATTTCCTTGGAGCAATGGTTCTCAAATGGGGGTACGCGTACCCCTGGGGGTACTTGAATGTATGCCAAGGGGTACGTGAGATTTTTTTTACAAATATTTTTTAAACAATTCAAAAATCCTTTATAAATATATTTATTGAATAATACTTCTACAAAATATGAATGTAAGTTCATAAACTGTGAAAAGAAATGCAACAATGCAATATTCAGTGTTGACAGCTGGAATTTTTTGTGGACATTTTCCATAAATATTGATGTTAAAGATTTATTTTATTGTGAAGAAATGTTTAGAATGAAGTTGATGGATCCAGATGGATCTCTATTACAATCCCCAAAGAGGGCAGTTTAAGTTGATGCTTACTTCTATGTGTAGAAATCTTTATTTATAATTGAATCACCTGTTTATTTTTCAACAAGTTTTTAGTTATTTTAATATCTTTTTTTCCAAATAGTTCAAGAAAGACCACTACAAATGAGCAATATTTTGTACTGTTATACAATTTAATAAATCAGAAACTGATGACATAGTGCTGTATTTTACTTCTTTAACTCTTTTTTTCAACCAAAAATGCTTTGCTCAGATTAAGGGATACTTGATTTAAAAAAATGTTCACAGGGGGTACATCACTGAAAAAAGGTTGCAAACCACTGCCCTAACTCATAACATCACAGTGAGTATGTGTATACATTGTTGCTGACTGGAGAAATCGAATTATTATTGTTATGACCTATGACTGATTTATTTATTTATTTAATTTTAATTTTGTTCATTTATATTTTGATTTCATTTTGTGTTGAAAATAAAAATAAAGACATTCATGTGAGGACTGGTGGGCATTGTGGTCCCGGGTTCGATTCCCTCGAGGATGCGTTGACGTGAACACAACAAAAGTAGGATCTTAAAAGATTTATTTAACAAAAAGGGAGCTCTGAACAGAAATACTGGAGCTAATAAAAGGCAAACCAAAAACGCTAATATGAAAACTAGGAAGTAAAAATGGACAAACTAAAATGGCACGTTGGCACAAAAGAGAAAACAAATCAACAGTATGTAAACTGGAAAAAACAAGTGGCTTAGCGTGAGAAGCTAGCGAGAATAGAAATACTTGCGTGAAAGCAAACGATCAAAAATCCAGACGTACAGTTGCGTGAGAGCAAACTATGAACCCAGACTGAACAAAGAAAAGAGGAAGGCTTATATAGGGAGTAATCAAGGAGAACCAGGTGTGTGTAGAAAACGAGGAGTAGGTGAAATCAATGTGTAACCATGGTAACGGACTAAACAGGAAGTAAGTGGGTCAGAAGAGAATGAAACAAAGATGGAAAAATAAACATGTGATGATCTGAGTCATGGATCGCAATAATTTAGAAATATTATTTTTAAGAAAACTTCTCTTGCGGGCCAGCCTCACCCAGACTCTGCATCCAGTGGCCCCCAGGCAAATTGAGTTTCAGCCCCCTGCTGTAGATCTTCATTTTTAACACCTACTTTGTGCATCTGTTCTGCTTACCAGGTGGGTTGCACTCCTGTTTTAAGTACAAACAGACCAGCCCAGGCCGATAGTCTTGAAGATATTCCCTTGTCTCATAATGAGGTTTGCTAAACTTGACTAAATCGGGCTCGTTGTGGTAAATCTTACCCGCTGAGCTTTCATCCAAAGTTAAAGTTTAAGACAAAAACAAGTTGTTGAGACTGTTTGACACCAGGAAAAGTGGACATCGCGTAAAACGTACTTGTTGAACCAACCGAAATGGCTCCCTCCATTCAGCTCTCAGCAGGGGGACTGAAATCCAAAACCCGCCCCGTGTGAGAATTTGGAGACATTAACTGATTTTGGAGGGGAAATATTCTCCAATGTCCTGATATCAGGGCTGATATCGCACGTCCCTGATGGAAGTGAAAGTTGGATTCCATGGTAACATAACGGCTGCCAAGGACAGGCGTGACACCATAATGAAAAAAGGGAAAGTCGTTGTTTATTAACTTTGCGGCGTGTCTCCATTTGAGCGGCGCAGCTCTGACGCCACAGCGTAGACGCTGCTGAGAGTGTAAACAGTGGAGTCAGAGGATACGATAACATCACGTCTGAAGCTCCCCGAGCTTTGCTTTTTGTCTGTATTTTATTCTCTGTGATTGTCATGTCAAAAAAAAAAAAATAAAAACTTGACTCCGACCAGCCATAATCAAACAATAATATTATCCAACGGATGCACAGTACAGTGTTACCTCAAGATACCAGTTTTATTGGTTCTGTGACGCGGCTGTACACAAAAAATACCATATTTCGAAAATGCGTCACCCATTGAAATCAATTTAAATCAGTGCTTGGCTCCCCAAAACAGCACAATTTTAACATAGCTTTTAATGAGAAACCAAACTTTTACATAATAAAGATTCTATGAAAAACAATACAATTAAATATTGTACAAAAAAACAACAATAGTTTTAAGAAGTAGTGTACAGCATTTTCCATGGACAGCGGACTTTCTATGGTACCTCCTTCCAGCTGCTTTTCCGTCAAACACACCACCACCAGCTTCATCATATTTTCATGGATAAATGTCACCTGTTAAGATACTTTTTCAAAATGATGAGTTTAAGTTCATTTGTATAGTTTACACTTTAAATAGACCAGTTGATCTGCCGTTTCTCTTCTGCTCTGCCACCCCCCCCTCTCCTTTTCCGTCAAACACACCATCACCAGCTTCTTCATATTTCATGGATAAATGTCAGCTGCTAGGATACATTTTCAAAATGATGAGTTAAAGTTCATTTGTATACTCTAGCCTTTAAATAGACCCCACCTTTTAGACCAGTTGATCTTCCGTTTCTTTTTTGCTCTGCCCCCCCTCCTTTTCTGTCAAACACACCATCACCAGCTTCTTCATATTTTCATGGATAAATGTCAGCTGCTAGGATACATTTTCAAAATGATGAGTTGAAGTTCATTTGTATACTCTAGCCTTTAAATAGACCCCACCTTTTAGACCAGTTGATCTGCCGTTTCTTTTTTTGCTCTGCCCCCCCTCCTTTTCTGTCAAACACACCATCACCAGCTTCTTCATATTTTCATGGATAAATGTCAGCTGTTAAGATACTTTTTCAAAATGATGAGTTTAAGTTATTTTGGTATACTCGAGCCTTTAAATAGACCCCCCTTTTAGACCAGTTGATCTGCCATTTCTTTTCTGCTCTGCCTCACTCTCCTTTTCCGTGAAACACACCATCACCGGCTTCTTCATATTTTCATGGATACATGTCAGCTGTTAAGATACTTTTTCAAAATGATGAGTTGAACTTCATTTGTTTACTCTAGCCTTTAAATAGACCCCCCGTTTGGACCAGTTGATCTGCCGTTTCTTTTCTGCTCTGCCCCCCTCTCCTTTGTGGAGGGGGGTGGGGGTGCAGAGGTTCGGTGGCCATGGATGAAGAGCTGGCTGTCCAAAGTTGGGACCCGGGGTGGACCGCTCCTCTGTGCATTGGTTGGGGACGTCTCTGCGCTTCTGACCTGTCTCCGCTCGGGATGCTCTCCTGCTGTCCCCACTATGGACTGGACTCCCACTGTTATGTTAGATCCACTATGGACTGTATTCTCACAATATTATGCTAGATCCACTCGACGTCCATTGCAGCCGTCGCCCAAAGGAGTCCCCACATCTGCGGTCCCCTCCAAGGTTTCTCATTGTCCCATTGGGTTGAGTTTTTCCTTGCCCTGATGTGGGACCTGAACCGAGGATGTCGTTGTGGCTTGTGCAGCCCTTTGGGACACTCGTGATTTAGGGCTATATGAGTAAACATTGATTGATTGGATGATTGACTTCCGTTTTCAACTCATTCAGCTTCAGTATGGTACAGACCAGCAGTGCTACGTTCCAACTGCTTCTTTAATTCAATAAATATCAGTCACTTCTTCTTCTCCGCACTGTCATTCACACTGCCTTTATTCGAGTAAGACCGGATGTTTTGATCAGAGCTTACAGTGGTTTACACTGTGGCATTGTCTATGCCAATTAATGGTTGGGAGGCTCCGGACCCATAGCATATAATTTAATGGAGAGACAGCTCGTATTCCCAAAAACCTTTGTAGCTGTATGTAGGAATGTCATTACTGAAGTGGTAGCTGGTTGCATCAGCTCAGTACTCGTTTAATGTATGTTATGTCCTTTATGTTTGTTTATGTTGCCCTCTTGTTTTGGTGTTTGTTTCTTTTTAGAGATGAGCGATAAATTCTTTAAAATGGAATATCGGAAATTATCGGTATCGGGTTTGAAATTATCAGTATCAGTTTCAAAAAGTAAAATTTGTGACTTTTAAAACGCTGCTGTGGACGCGGACGTAGGTAGAATTACAGAGCGCAAATGAACCTTAAAGGCACTGGCTTTGCATGCCGACCCAAACCCATATTATCTACGGCTTTTCACACACACAAGTGAATGCAAAGCATACTTGGTCAACAGCCATACAGGTCGCACTGAGGAGGGCCGTAAAAACAACTTTAACACTGTTATTCTTGTTTGGTGTGGGTTCACAGTGTGGCGCATATTTGTAACAAACACATTTCGGGAGAACCTCCACACTGAAGCACAACATAAACACAACAGAAGAAATACCCAGAACCCCTTGCAGCAATAACTCTTCCGGGACGCTATAGTATACATGGCCCTACCCCCTACCTCCCCACATCACCTCAACCCCGCCCACCTCAACCTCCTCATGCTCTGTCAGGGAGAGCAGACTCCAAATTCCAAGCTGCTGTTTTGAGGCATGTTAAAAAAAAATGCACTTTGTGACTTCAATAATACATATGGTGGTGCCATGTTGGCATTTTTTTTTTTCTATAACTTGAGTTGATTTATTTTTGAAAACCTTGTTACATTGTTTAATTCATCCGGCAGGGCATCACAACAAAATTAGGCATAATAATGTGTTAATTCCATGACTGTTTATATCGGTATCAGTAATTAAGAGTTGGACAATATCTGAATATCAGATATCGGCCAAAAAAAAAAGAAGCCATTATCGGACATCTCTAGCTTTTTTTACCTCATTTGTTGTGGACTTTTTGTATCCGTACTGCAACCATATAATTTCCCTATTGTAGTATCAATAAAGTCTATCCTATCATATCCTACACCTGTCTTAGCTATACTATGAATGCCATTTATGCATTGGTCTCTATTGTTCTTGTGATGATGTGTTTTACATACAGTGCATCCAGAAAGTTTTCACAGTGCTTCACCTTTCCCTTATTTTGTTATGTGCAAACATTGTATACTGGATGAAAAGAAACGCTTCCCATCCAACCTGATGGAGCTTGAGAGGTGCTGCAGTTCTGATGTCGAGCACTTCCAAGCAGAAAAAGTGTGGCGATAGAAAAGGAAGAATAGACTAATTTTGACTTAAAAACTATTGATACGTTTAAAGCTATAATCACTGAAGCGCCGCTCTGCAAGAGGTACTTAGCTCTTGCTCTTCTTTACTGTTAGCTAGCTAGCGGTTAACGTCCATCCGCAGTGTTTTAGCTACTTCAAAATCACTAATCCTCGCCGCCCTGGCGACTAATAAACCACATTTCTTACAAGTATCATCCTGCAGGACGAGGAATAGCTAAACATGCTTCACTACACACCATAGGAAGATTACAATAGATAACCGCTAACAGCGAGCTAGCGCTCCTGAATATAAACAAATGCCGTGGGTGGGTTTTCACAGACATCGACTGTAACATTACAAAGTACAAGAGCCATACGCAGTCAAAACTACAATGAATATGTTGATAATTTGTATTATCCCAAAAACTTTTTTATTGTTTATAGAGTCAGGAATATATAACGCTCGACAAAGGAGAACTTTAAGTATGACCGATGTACGACCCTGTAACTACTTGGTATCAGATTGATACCAACACTTGTAGTATCACCCAAAACTTATGTAAAGTATCAAACAACAGAAGAATAAGGAATTATTACATTTTAACAGAAGTGTAGGTGGAACATGTTAAAACAAAGAAAGCAGGTATTAACAGTAAATTAACAAGTAGATTAATAGTACATTTTCTACGGCTTGTCCCTCAGGATTTCGACAAAATAATAGAATGGGAAATGACACAATATTCAATATAATACAGCCAAATTAGGAGCCTTTGTTTGCTTGAAGGCCAACTGAAACCCACTACTACCGACCACGCAGTCTGATAGTTTATATATCAATGATGAAATATTAACATTGCAACACATGCCAATACGGCCGGTTTAGTTTACTAAATTACAATTTTAAATTCCCCGCGCAGTTTCCTGTTAAAAACGTCGCGGAATGATGACACTTATGATGACGCGTGTTTGTGACGTTATTGGTTGGAGGGGACATATTAGCCCAGCACCACTTACGGCTAAAAGTCGTCTCTTTTCATCGCGCAATTACACAGTATTTTGGACATCTGTGCTGCTGAATCTTTTGCAATTTGTTCAATTAATAATGGAGACGTCAAATAAGAATGCTGTTGGTGGAAAGCGGTGAATTGCAGCTGCCTTTAGCACCTAAACACAGCCGGTGTTTCTTGGTTTGTGTTATGATACACGCTCAGTCTTCCCTGCCTTCATCTGCGGGAGCACTTGGCGGCTCCACTCTGAGTGCGTCCACACGCGCCACACCCAGACACGCCCCCTTGCGCGCAGCGCGGACCGCTCACACACACAGCTGGAGACGATCACCAATCAAGACACCTGGCAGTGATTACGGACGACAGAATAAAGATTCCGGCCGCTGAACCCTCGTCGTTGGAACGTTGCTATTGCTTGCAGTAAGCCTCACGTATCTGACTCTCACCAGCGATTTATTCCTGTGCTCGTTTTCCTCCTGCCTTGTTTGTGATCTCCTTCGTCTCTCCTTCCTTCCACAGCCCCTGTCTCCATTCCTGCTGCCATCCTCTCTGGAACCCTGATTTGCTCTCCTGGATCCCTGACACATTGCCTGGACTTTGGACGCTCTCTCCTGCCCCACGACCACGCTCGGACCCTGGATTGCTTTTGCCTTCTCCCTCTGGTTTTGGACGCCACCATCCAACACGCACGACAACATTCTTTACGGTATTTCCATATGTTAATTCCAGCACATAGTTCACACTCAAACACATAGTAGCATACACATCCCACGTAATCATTAATTACTCAATAAATATTGAGTTGGACTTCCACTGTTGTGCCGTCTCCTTCCACCCGTCTTCGCCTTAACAGAACGTTCCAACCAAGATGGAACCAGACGGAGCAGCACACCCCCCACCTGATAGGCGGGCCCATACTCCTCCTCCTAGAGACCTACCTTCCATTCAGGCTGTCCTCCAACAACATCAGACCCGATTTACCACCTTGGAGGACAAACTTGATGTGGCGTTCGCTAGTCTGCTAGCAAGATTGGACAATCTCAGTTCAGGTCAGGTGACACTCCCCACTCCCGTTTCGAGCTCCTCTGAGGCACCCGCCACCGAAGGACCGGCTGTCTCTTGCGAACCCAAGATAGCCAGCCCTAAGACTTTTGAGGGAGATTTTGAACTTTGTCGAGGCTTCTTGGTTCAATGCGAATTGATTTTTCAACACCAACCTTCTCGCTATGCTAATGATGGGGCCAAAATAGCCTTTATGTTTTCCCTGTTTTCTGTTCCTGCCCTTAAATGGGCTACTTCGCCCTTAGCAAGTCTTCAGGACTGAACTCTAATTATTCTGCATTTCGTAAGGAGTTTTTGGCCGTTTTTGACCATCCTGCGGATGGCAGAGATGGCTTCATTCCCTCAGACAGGGTCGCCGTTCTGTAGCTAATTATACCCTAGAATTCCGCACTTTGGCAGCCGAGAGCGGTTGGGATGATAGGGCTCTTTTGAGTGCCTACAGAAGAGGGCTAAATGAGACCATAAAGGATGGGTTGATGCGAGACAGGCCGTCTTCTTGTGGCGAGCTAATCGAACTAGCCCTCTTGTTCGATCAGCGACTGTCAGAAAGATAAGCTGAGAGGGAGAGCGACTTTGGCAGAACCATTGCAGCAAGACCGCCCAGTTCTACCAGCCGGAACATCACAGGACAGACTGGCACAATTAGTCCAGGTCCTAGCCCTTCACCAGAACCCATGCAGATAGGGAGATCTCGACTCTCCTTTGAGGAACGGGAACGGAGGTTCCAACAACGTCTTTGTCTTTACTGTGGTTTGGCGGACCATCATATTCACAACTGCCCCTCTCGGCCAAAAGATCAGGCTCACCAATCACGGGGATATTGGTGAGCCATACTACAATCCCCACAACTTCTTCCAGGCAGGCTCCGAGTACTTTATTCCCTGCTACCTTGACTTGGGAGGAAATGACACTATCTGTGGAGGCATATGTGGACTCTGGAGCTGACGAGAGTTTCCTCGACTTACGGTATGCCACAGAATCGGGTATTCCGTTAATTCCTTTAGAGACTTTTGTTTCAGCCCAAGCCTTAGATGGTCACCCGTTAGGACCAATCAAACATCGCACCAAGCCATTATCCCTCACTCTTCTGGTAACCATACAGAGACCATCAGTTTCTGGGTCCTGAACGCCCCTGTGACACCACTTGTCCTCGGTCGATCCTGGTTGAATCTGCATGATCCCCACATTTCCTGGTCCACCGGTAAGATACTGGCCTGGAGCGAGCACTGTCATGCTAATTGTCTCAGTTCTGCTGTTTTACGTTCCGAAGGACCCAGATCGATACCTTCCCCCGTTGACCTGTCTCTAATCCCGGAGATATATCATGACCTAGCCCCCGTCTTCAGTAAGGATCAAGCCTTGTCACTTCCACCCCACCGACCATACGACTGCACTATTGATCTGATTCCCAACGCAGTTCTTCCTTCCAGCCGGCTATTTAACCTTTCCCTCCCTGAGAAGCAAGCAATGAGGGACTACATCTCCGAGTCCCTGGCCTCTGGTATAATCAGACCCTCCAAGTCCTCAGTGGCCACTGGGTTTTTCTTTGTCAGCAAAAAGGACGGATCCCCCCGACCATGTACTGATTACCGTCAACTTAACAGTATCACTGTAAAGAATAAATACCCGTTACCACTACTCAATTCATCTTTTGAACCCCTCACGCCGGCTACCATCTTTACTAAATTGGATTTACGCAACGCTTATCATCTTGTACGAATCAGGGAGGGGGATGAGTGGAAGACTGCCTTCAATACTCACTTAGGTCATTTTGAGTATAAGGTCATGGCCTTTGGTCTGACCAATGCTCCTGCGGTTTTCCAAACACTTGTTAACGACATCCTCAGAGACATGATTGACCGTTTTGTTGTGGTTTACCTGGATGACATCCTGATCTTCTCCAAGAACCTGCAGGAGCACCAACAGCACGTCCGGCTTGTCTTACAACGTCTTCTGGAGAATCGTCTGTTCGTCAAAGCCGAAAAATGTGAGTTCCATTCTTCTTCTGTAGACTTTTTGGGATTTGTTATTGAAAAACGACATATTAAGGCTGATCCAAAGAAAGTGAAGGCCGTGGTGGACTGGCCTCAACCCTCAACTCGCACTGAGTTGCGACGCTTCCTTGGATTTGCCGGATTCTACATCAAGGACTTTAGTAAGTTGGCCGCACCTCTTCATGCACTTACCTCTACCAATGTCCCCTTTCAGTGGAACCGTGATGCAGGAATGGCGTTCTGGAGCCTCAAAAGACGTTTCATCTCTGCACCCATTCTTGTTTATCCGGATCCAGACCTTCCATTCATTGTTGAGGTGGACGCCTCCGACTCGGGTATAGGTGCAGTTCTGTCCCAACGCTCCAAGCAGGATAACAAGGTCCACCCATGTGCTTTCTTCTCCCGACGTTTATCCTCGGCTGAACGCAATTATGATGCTGGAAATCGGGAATTGCTCGCTGTACACGAGGCATTGAAGGAGTGGAGACATTGGCTAGAGGGAGCTAAACATCAATTCCAGGTCCTCACGGACCACCGCAACTTGTTACATGTCCGGGCAGCAAAAAGATTGAACGACAGACAGGCACGATGGTCTCAACTATTTAGTCACTTTGATTATATTCTTTCTTTCAGACCGGGCTCCCGTAATACAAAGCCTGATGCCCTCTCCTGTCAGTTCTCGGAGGAGAGAATTGACGATGCCCCGGAGGAGACTATCATTCCTCTCTCCAAAATTATCGGCATGGTCACATGGGAAGTGGAGGGACTGGTCAAGGAAGCCCTAAAGGTTAGTCCGGGACCCAAGGGAGGACCTCCCAACAAACTATTCGTTCCTCGTGACCTGCGACCTCGAGTTCTGGACTGGGGACACTCTAGTGTGTTCACCTGCCATCCGGGATTTCGGCGTACCCTATCCTTCATCCGCCGGCGGTTCTGGTGGCCATCCATGGCCAATGATACCCGTGAGTTCATTTCTGCTTGTACCACTTGTGCCCGTAATAAGCCTTCCCACAGACCGCCTGCAGGACTATTGCTCCCCCTACCTGTTCCCAGTCGCCCATGGTCACACATATCTCTGGACTTCATTACAGGCTTCCCACCTTCCCAAGGCAACACCACTATTCTCACCATTATTGACCGTTTTTCTAAAGCCGCACACTTCATTCCGCTACCCAAACTTCCACCTTCTTCCGAGACTGCTGATCTTCTCACAAATCATATTGTCAGACTTCACGGAATTCCTGTGGACATCGTCTCGGACCGTGGTCCCCAGTTCACCTCCCGGGTGTGGCAGATCTTTTGCAAGGGAATCGGGGCCACGGTCAGTCTTACCTCGGGTTACCACCCTCAGAGCAACGGTCAAGCAGAAAGAGCCAATCAAAGTGTTGAGACCATGCTACGTTGTATCTCCGCCAGACAACCATCCTTTTGGTACAAGTTTCTGTCTTGGGTTGAATTTGCTCATAATTCTTTGAAGAGTTCAGCGACCGGATTGTCACCTTTTGAGTGCTCCTTAGGTTACCAACCACCTATGTTTCATCAACAGGAAATTGAAGCTGCAGTTCCCTCTCCCCATAAACACATCAAAAGATGCCAGCAAGTTTGGAAAGCCGTCCGGGCTTCCCTTATTAAATCCGCTGAAAGAATGTGCCGCAGTGCTAATCATCGACGCATCCCGGCTCCCTCGTATTCACCGGGTCAACAAGTTCTTCTACGAACTAAAGATCTTCATCTTGAGGTACCGTCTCGTAAACTTGCACCCCGATTTGTAGGCCCATACACCATTGAGGCCATAATAAACCCTGCTGCTGTTAAACTTTCCTTACCTCCTTCAGTCAAGCGACATCCCGTGATCCATGTTTTCCAGATCAAACCAGTTGTTACTCCCACCCCCTCCCAGGATTTTGGACAATGGTGACCCCGTTTGGACCGTTAAAGAGATTCTCGGGGTCCGTCAGCAAGGTAGGGGGTTAGTTTATTTAGTTGATTGGGAGGGTTATGGGCCTGAAGATAGGTCTTGGGTCCCTGCCTCCTACCTTGCTGACCCATCGCTGCTTGAGGATTTCTATCGGGCCAACCCAGGAGCTCTTCGGCGCTCGTCGGGGGTCTCGCATAGGGGGGAGCACTTGGCGGCTCCACTCTGAGTGCGTCCACACGCTCCATACCCAGACACGCCCCCTCGCGCGCAGCGCGGACCGCTCACACACAGAGCTGGAGACGATCACCAATCAAGACACCTGGCAGTGATTACGGACGACAGAATAAAGATTCCCGCCGCTGAACCCTCGTCGTTGGAACGTTGCTATTGCTTGCAGTAAGCCTCACGTATCTGACTCTCACCAGCGATTTATTCCTGTGCTCGTTTTCCTCCTGCCTTGTTTGTGATCTCCTTCGTCTCTCCTTCCTTCCACAGCCCCTGTCTCCATTCCTGCTGCCATCCTCTCTGGAACCCTGATTTGCTCTCCTGGATCCCTGACACATTGCCTGGACTTTGGACGCTCTCTCCTGCCCCACGACCACGCTCGGACACCGGATTGCTTTTGCCTTCTCCCTCTGGTTTTGGACGCCACCATCCAACACGCACGACAACATTCTTTACGGTATTTCCATATGTTAATTCCAGCACATAGTTCACACTCAAACACATAGTAGCATACACATCCCACGTAATCATTAATTACTCAATAAATATTGAGTTGGACTTCCACTGTTGTGCCGTCTCCTTCCACCCGTCTTCGCCTTAACAGTTTGTTGTGAAGTTTTAACGCAGAGCGGTCAAGCGAACATGTTTCTCTACGTCAACCAGCAAGTTTTTGGATGGGAAATTTGTGGTATTAAGTCGGCTCTTACCGGAGGCTTGAGTGGATTACGCGACCTCATCCTACAGCTCAAAAAGGCAGCTGTGATATTGGCTCCTCGGCTTCTCTCAGAGACACTGGCGTTCACCGCAGCCATCAGACTTTCAGGTATGACTTAACAATCTCACTAAAATACTATTAACACAATAAGCAGATAAGAGATTTTCCAGAATTATCCTAGTAAATGTGTTTAATTACATCTTAAACTCTCCCACTGCCGCCGCCTGGAGCCATCGCCTTTTCTTTTTTCATTAATTAATGCTTCACTTTTAACTTTCCACATCCCCGAATCTTTCATCCTCACTCAAAATAATGGGGAAATTGTCGCTTTCTCGGTCCGAATTGCTCTTACTGCTGGTGGCTCACATTATAAACAATGTCAGGATGTGAGGAACCGTCACACCGGTTACGTCACGCGCACATCGTCTGCTACTTCCGGTACAGGCAAGCCTTTTTTATTAGCGACCAAAAGTTGCAAACTTTATCGTGGATGTTCTCTACTAAATCCTTTCAGCAAAAATTTGGCAATATCGCTGTGATATATTGAATGGGAGGCAATAAACAGGGGAGGTGATGAAGTTACGTCTCGTTTACTGTGACTTCAGAACAGACTCACTCACTTGCCGTCAAGTGTACAACAACAACGTAAAACGTTGGCCAACCAAAAAGCAACCCCAGTATGCTATGACCAACATTGACGAGGAGATGGCAACATACACACAGACCAATCTATTACATTCCTCCCCTTTTAGAATTTTAGAAGTTACTCAAAATAAAAACAACCCAACCAAAAATGCAGCAGGCTCAATTAGAAAAACTACTTATGCCATATTTTTTTTTTTAGTACTGAACACTTAACCCTCATTTGTAACAACAACATATGTATTATACAAACAGTATTCATACACCTTTAACACAGCTTTTTATACTGTTGTCAGAGATTCAGTTTGTTTGGTGGTACTCGAACCCTTTCTGGATACCTGCGGATCACTGGTGGGTTTTTTGTTGTGGGTGATCTGAATTCTGATGATGGCAACTCAGCAGGACTTGAATCTACTTCAGTGTTGAGACTTGTTTGTGTCTGACTCACTGATGGTCCTGGTGATGGAATTGACATAGCACTCTCCAGTTGTACTGATGGCCCATTTTCTGCAACTGGTGGAGACAAGATAACTGGCAGTCTCTCCATGTTCTCTCGCCATGGTAACATGTGATCCACATGCACTGTGCGCTGTCTCTGTCCCGCTTGGATCAGGTAAGTGACAGTTCCCAGTCTTTTCAGTATTTTTGCTTTAATCCATTTTTCCACTCCGTCCCTGAAATTTCTGATCCGAACAACCTCTCCCTCCAGGAAAAAGCGAATAGGGGGAGCCCTTTTGTCATGATAAAGCTTCTGCGCTGCTTGTTTTCCTTCGATCCGTCTGGCAAGGTCCGGCTTGAGCAAACTGAAACGAGTCCTCAACTGGCGTTTCAGGAATAACTCGGCTGGAGTATGTCCCGTCACTGTGCGGGGTGTACTGCGGTACATGAGAAGGAAATTTGCAAGTCTGTGACTAAGTGACAAGGAAGACTTGCTGTCTGCTTCCAGCACATTCTTCATCAGAGACCGTTTCAAGATTTGTACTGATCTCTCTGCTGCTCCATTTGATGCTAGGTGGTAGGCCGGTACAGCAGTGTGTTTTACTCCATTACTCTCCAGGAACTGAGTAAACTCTTTTGCCACCAGCTGTGGGCCATTGTCTGAAACTAGCTCTTCTGGCAGTCCATACGATGCAAACAGACAGCGCAGCACTTTAATGGTGTTGTGAGAAGGGGTGGAGGACATGGGAAGAACCTCTAACCACTTTGAATGGCTATCAATGACAACCAAAAAATACTGTTTATCTTTCTCTGCAAAATCGATGTGAATTCTTTGCCACACTCTTTCTGGCCACCGCCAAGGATCTAATGGTGCCACAGCTGGCATTTTCTGTACTGCTTGGCAGACTGAGCACTTGTTCACCAGTTCTTGAATTTCACCATCACAGCCTGGCCACCAAAGGTAACTGCGGGCAAGAGCCTTCATACGGCAAATACCTGGATGTTCATGATGGAGATCCTCCAGTAATCTCTGTCGATAACCTGGGGGTATGATGACTCGCTGTCCCCAGAGAATGCAGCCCTTGATCTGCTGACAACTCCTGTCTGCGTACAAAGTAAGGCCTCAATGCTACATCTTCCACATAACTTGGCCAGCCATTTAATGTGTAGTTCCACACCTTACTTAGCACAGGATCTTTAAGAGTAGCACTCTCAATGTCTTTTGCACACACAGGAAGTTGATCCAAGTATGAAAAATAGAAAATACTTCCCTCCTCTGCTGTGTTGTTCATCCCTACTCGGGGTAGGCGTGACAAAGCATCCGCATTAGCATGATCAGCTGACTTTTTATACTCAATCTCATAATTGTAGGCCATGAGAATAAGTGCCCAGCGTTGCATTCTTAATGCTGCCAACGTTGGAACTGCTGATTTTGGCCCCAGGATGGCCAACAGTGGCTTATGATCAGTGATCAGTGTGAATTTCCTTCCGTAAAGGTATTTAGGAAATTTCTTTACTCCAAAAATGATAGCAAGTGCCTCCTTTTCCATTTGGGCATACTTCCTTTCTGGTTCAGTGAGTGTCCTTGAGGCAAATGCAACAGGTCGCTCTTCTCCATCTTCTGTTACATGTGAAATTACAGCACCAACTCCATAAGGCGAAGCATCACATGCAATTCGCAGTGGCAGGCGGGTGTTGTAGTGTACCAGCACTTTGTTCTGCAGTAGAAGTTGCTTTGCATCTTCAAATGCTTTTGCACATTCAACTGTCCAAATCCACTTTGAGTCCTTTTTAAGTAGGTTGTGCAGAGGCTTGAGCATAGTACAGGGATTTTGCAGGAATCTGCTGTAATAGTTCAGAAGACCCAAGAAAGACTTCAGTTCTGTTACATTTGTGGGCTCAGGTGCATTGGTTATGGCAGTCACCTTTTCTTCTGTGGGATGTAACCCAGTCTTATCAATGCGATGTCCCAAATACTCGACACTGCTCTGGAAAAACTGACATTTTGATAGCTTCACCCTGATGCCATGCTTCTCCAAACGTGTGAGAACATTATCCAGTCTTGTTAAATGCTCCTCCTCCAAAGAAGCTGTAACGAGAATGTCGTCCAAAAAACATGTCACATGGCCCATCCCTTGCAGAATCTGGTCCATAACAGACTGAAATATTGCAGGAGCACTCGAAACTCCATAACTGAGGCGATGATACTTGTACAGACCCTTATGTGTGTATATGGTCAGATACTTTTCTGACTCTTCATCCAACTGTAGTTGTTGGTAGGCGTGTGACAGATCCAGTTTGCTGAAAGATGTACCTCCTGCTAATGTAGCGAATAGATCTTCAGTATTCGGTAATGGATAGGTCTGCTCTTCAATGCATTGATTAACACTAACCTTGTAGTCACCACAAATCCTGATCGTTTTGTCAACCTTAGGTACTGTGACTATTGGAGCTGCCCACTCGCTAGTGTCAATCTTTGAAATCACTTTTTCACTCTCCAACCTCTCTAGCTCTCTCTACAGCTTCCTTTAGTGCGTAAGGAACTGGGCGAGCCTTGCAGAAAATTGGTGTGGTATCAGGTTTGGTGCGTATTTTAACTTTAAACCCTGTGATACAGCCTTGGCCCTCTTAGAACACTGCCTGATGTCCCTCTATCACCTCCTGTACTCCTGTGTAACCATGCGTCCTTTTCTGCACCTTTTGTACAGTGAAAATATGTTTCCAGTTCAGCCGTAGCTTTTTTAGCCAGTTGCGGCCAATCAGTGCTGGTCTGCTTCCCTGTACAATGACCAGTGGAAGTGTCACTTGCTGGTCCTCGTACTGTACTGGTAACATGATGTACCCTCGAACAGCAATCCTTTGGCCCTAATATGATTTCAACTTTAACTTGAAAACTGGTTTCAAAGGAAATTGAGTGAGGTTTGCCTGGTAAAAGCTGTCAGAAACTACTGACACTGCTGAACCCGTGTCCAGTAACATTGTGGTGCTCTTGTTTCTCAGTACAATATCCACTGTGTAACCTTTTTCCCAGTTTGAGGTAGAGTCAACTGCGTACAATCCAAAAAGTTCTGCCTCATCACCACTTCTAGATGCACTCCCTTCAGTTTCAACATACTGAGTTGAAGATTGGCCTTTAGTCTTCCGGCATGCACGGGCAATGTGTCCAATTTTGGAGCAAGCATGACACTTTTCATTTTTAAATCTGCAGTCATGTGGTGAGTGCTTCCCACCACATCTGTAGCATGTTTGCTGTCCCCCTGTGTCTCTTTTGCCTCCTTTGTATTCCTTTGCTTTGTTATTATTTTACCATCTGAACTGTCCTTTCCTCCCCTTCTCAGAAAAATGAGTAACACTTGACAGGGCATTTACCTGGTGAGGTCCACTGTGTCCAGAAAACTCCATTGTATTTTTGGAAGCAAGGTCCATAGAGACTGCAATTTCACAAGCACGGGGAAACGTCAGGTCCCTTTCAGACAACAGCCTGCGTTGCACTGCATCAGAACGTAATCCACTCACAAAACGATCTCTCATGGCATCGTCCAAATATTGTCCAAAATTGCAGGTTGCTGACAACTGCCTCAAAGCCACAATGTAATCAGAAACAGCTTCTCCTTCCTTCTGATTACATATCTGAAAGCGAAAACGCGCCGCTATCACAACAGGTGCAGGCTTATAATGTCCACATAGCGCCCTCTTCAGCACATCATACCCTAAAGTACTTGGCAATGCCGGAGACGTGAGGTTCTTGAGCAGCTTATAAGTGTCTGCTCCAATAACAGAAAGGAAAACACACACCTTCTTGTCCCCTTCAATCTCGTTAGCCAGCATCCACTGCTCCAAACGCTCCAGATATGAATATAAATCCTCCTTTGAATCATTGTAATCATCGATGCGACCCACTGTCAGAGCCATGTTAGCATCTGGTGCTACTGCTACTCCGACACGTGCCAGGTTCCTCCACAAAGTAGGCTACTCTTCAGCCTTACCTACGATCAGTGCACAGCGCTCCTCTAAAATCCCCTCACGCACTGGGCTTCTTTTAAATCCTCGTCGCCATTTGTGATATATTGAATGGGAGGCAATAAACAGGCGAGGTGATGAAGTTACGTCTCGTTTACTGTGACTTCAGAACAGACTAACTCACTTGCCGTCAAGTGTACAACAACAACGTAAAACGTTGGCCAACCAAAAAGCAACCCCAGTATGCTATGACCAACATTGACCAGGAGATGGCAACATACAAACATAGACCAATCTATTACAATCGCGAAATGATCAAGTATGACACATAGAATGGACCTGCTATCCCTGTTTAAATAAGAAAATCTCATTTCAGTAAGCCTTTAATCACTACTAAGAGACATGTTGTCTATTATGTTACTATTGTATTCAATGCCAAAAGTCTTCTTTAAATGCAATAAGACATTTATGTTTGGTGTGTCATAAGATGTTCTGTTTAAATAAAGCCAAAAATTTAAATGTTTGTGGTTCCTTTTATTTTAAAAAGTATCAAAATACTGGTAGCAACCGTAGCTGTAACATAACGAAATGTAGAAAAAAGGAAGCTTTCATGGCCAGCGCGCATTCCAATGCGACCTCATCTTTGCGCTCTGCTTGCCGTCCCTCGGAGCGCGCCGGCAAGCCTGCGGACAATTACAAATCAGCGCACCTGGTCCCGATGAGAGGGAGCTGTATTAAGGACCAGTGGATCCAAGGATCCAAGCGGGAACTTAGTTCTCAATTGTGTACCTTAAGCCGACACAAGCTTTATGCTCTCTTTTGCTCTCTGCGTTGCCTTCCGTGTCTGATGTCCTTTGTTGATCTCCCACAGTGTTTTCTCGAGTTTTCCCATCTTGATCTCCTGTCCTTCCCCTCTGGAATCTGATTGGCTCCCTCGTTCCTCTACCCCTGTTCGGACACGGACTACGCAGCCTCGCCCCTATCCTCGATCCTCGTCTGGAACCGGACCTTGCCGCTTCTCTCACTCTCTCTCTCCTCAACACTGGGTAATACACAACAATTAATCACACACATAGTCTTACACCACACACGCTTTGATTTTGGTCACACACTCCATTCTATAGTTTAGTAGTCATCTCCCTCCGTGTAACTATAACAGAAGCGCTAACAATACTTTCCGGAAGCACCGTACATCATCAATAAACTCAGATGAGGATTTATGTCGTAATGAGTTATTATTGAGTCCTGCAGATGGATCAACAGGTATCAAAAGGAGGCACAACTTAGACTCTTATTGGGATGTATGAATCGATCTTATACAAACTATGTTTAAGCCTCTCTTTTAAATTGTTGGACAGAATGCAACCGCTGTAGATTATTGTTGGCCACACCACCAAGAGCATTTATCATTGGTGGGAGGCCCTGTCATATACAGCTAAGAAATGGGTAATGGCTTTTCAACACCCCACAATTTACGCATTTTAAAGGTTGTTGTTTTTATGAATAGAAACCAAAACCATACTAGCAATCATATATCAACCTGATGCTAAAGCAACCGAAATTTAGGTGCAGCTTTTTGCCTGACCAGCTTTTCTGTTACCTTTTCTAATAATATAACTACAGTGTTACCTGAATTTAAGAGTGCCCCAGAGTGTTTTGAGATAAAAGCTGTCAGCTACATGTTGTGCTTTAAGTTGCAAGCAAAAAATTGAGCATCCCAACCTTAAGTTAGCAAAGCAAATGTCACAGTGAACCTCCTAATTTCTGACCAGAACATCTGGTCTTACCTCAGTGCTGAGAAGTTGATAATTTTCATTGAAATAAAGAAAGAAATCATAAAATAATCAAAAACACGAAGCGTGTCGCAAACTTGACAAAGCTGTTGGTGTTGTAACTTATAGGTTGTATAGTTCATGTGTGATGATCATTCATAATTTGCATGCTAGATTTAATTGCTGATAAATGCATCTATTATTGTTTACAGCTAAAAAGGATTAAAAGTGAATTGACATGATTTATGCATGTATTTGATATTGATTATTTGAGAAACACTTACACTGGATTGATTTGTTTTCTATTTTATAGCCTAACAAAGGGTTGACTAAAATACTGTCATGTTCCACAATGCATTGCAACAAACCAGATTTTAAAAAAGGAGCGGGAGCAGGTGCATTGTGGTTGTTGAGATTGAGCGTTACGAACCTACGGGTGAAGAATGACATGACAGATAACAATATATAAGGATCTATTTGTAGCGTTTGTATCCCCATTTTTTTCTTATATAAAGTACAACTTTATTTACACATTTCGACGTCCAATACTTGATCGTAGTTAATCTACAGTTGGAGTGTGGCAAATGATGTTGAAATAATATCCAAACGGCATTTATCCATAATAAAATGGAGAAGCTGTTGATGGTGACATAAAAGCAGCTTGAAGGTGACACCGTAGAAGTCCACTCTCCAAGGTAAAATCCTGTACATTGTTATTACTTTACTTAATCGAACTTGTAAAAAAATAAACATTTTTCAGACATTTATTTTCCAAAAGATTTTTTTTAATTTGCACTGTTTAAGGGGACAACTAACCTAGTAAGTTCATTCTTGTATATATATATATGTATATATATATATATATATATATATATATATATATATATATATTTTTTTTTTTTTTTTTATTTACTGTAGAAGTCTACTCTCCAAGGTAATTGATGTAATTTAATACATTACTTTATAAAACTCTGGCAGTTGTTATTACTACACTCTAATGTAAAATGTGTATATAAAATGTATTTAAAAGTTTGTGTTTGTTTTTAAAAGGCATTTTACGTGTTAACATTGTGCTGTATTGGGGGAGGGCCAATCAAGAATTAAATATATTTTATTAATTTCAATGAGAAATGTTGATTTGAGATACAAGTGTTTTGAAATAAAGAATCCAGATGGAAAAACGTGTCCAGAAATATTAATGCAATCACGGTCAAAATTCTGTAACCCCTTCCTCTCTCCCTGACTGAGGTTGCCAGATATGCTGCCGAATCCAGCTCGATTGACTGGGCTACTCCAAGGCACTTCAAAGTTCCACTGCCTCTTACTAGGGGTTGAGATGATGGGACCTGAATAGACAAGCATTTTCTAAATAACAAATCTGTAACCAACACTTTTTACACATAAATGTTTCTATTTTAGGAATAAGTATGTCATGCCTGTGTACAATATCACAACAAATGGCAATCATATAGTTGTTGTCACTACTATCAGAAACCAAAGACTAAAGGGAACTACAACCAACGCTAGCAATGGTTATCTAGGTGAAAATAAGTAGAGCATGCTTAGCAGCCTATTGTAAGCCCAGGAGGGAGAAGGTGGAGGGATAATGGCAGAAGGATTAGGAGAACCAGCAGCAGAACGTGACGAGCGTAAACGAACGAGAGCGAGCCGAAGACAGCAACGAAGACGCGGCCAACTGAAAGAGAGAGAGGAACGAGCAGGAACGGAGCAGCTGAAAAGCGATCCGACCAAAAGACAAAGCTTGTGTTGTTGAAAAACAAACAAGAGTCAAAACTGCAAAGCAATGTTCTTCCTTGATGGTCCATGCAACCCGCACGACAATGGCAGGAGTCCATCTCAAGCATATTCCGACTGTACTACCGTTATCAGTTGTATAGGTTTAAAAAATAACATGATTTATTAATGCCTTTTGTCATATAAGGACCATTTAATGATGTCTTGACATGCAATTATTACATTTGGCTCCTTTAAGAGCTCAATCACAGAACCACTTAAGCTTGTAAATTGAGTACTACTGTTTGGTTAGTAGTTTTACTGACATTAAGCTATGATCAGAGGTCTATCCGCCCAACTACTGCAGTTCCAAAACGGCACTAAAAGGCTGAAGTCCAAATTTCATGCAGGTGTGACAAAGAGTCCACTATTTTGAATGTTAACGCATCCAACATGGAATGTTTCCATTCCTCAGTGACAAAAACACTTTAAAGCGCTTTTAGGGTTTAGCAAGCCGGCTGACCGGCTGGCTTGCTCTTCAAAGCTGATGGGTCTTCACGGGGCTACATGAAGCACGAAGCACCAGATACGAAAAGGTGCAACTCACGAGAGTACAGTACGAAGAACTATGGCGGCACAACGTTGTCATAATAGGTTGGGAGAGGTTTAAGCTTTCAGCAGCATACATCTCATTCGGAGATGATAACCTCCGAAATCCTTAGTGGCTTGTGGTGGGTTTCCTCTGCTCCATGCACTGCTCCCTCTCAAATGATCTGGAAAGTGCATCAAGTACTCGCAGTTACAACGCCATCACAAGCATTGGATCACGATTCAGGGAACAATCCGGGCTCGTAAATCTGCACGCTCTCTTCCTCAGGCAGGGTCCGGGTGGATCTGAAAATGCACGATTGAGTAAGAGTCTGATACCTCTGCAGGCCTAATCGTGTTGTCGCTTGCATGCTTGTTTGGCAATCTAAAGAAACATTTGGAGAAACTTTTCACAATCCCTTCAAAATCTCCGCCGTAAAGGACGCCATATCCAATTAAGCCACCCAGGAGGAGATCCTATAACCTGTGCGATTGTGTGTGTTGCTTGGCTAGCTGCAGTGCTAAGTTAGAGTCCAGATACCCGCAGAGCAGAGTGAAAAAGCAAGCCGAATGAGAAGTACATGGAAAGCGGGAGGCAATAAAGGAGGATAAAGGATGAAAAGTCTGCAAGAAGTTGTAACCATAAATCAGCTTGGCTGGGATCTGAATAACGCATTGGATCGATAAATGAGATTTATGAGGTCTAAGGAGGTGGGATGGCGCACAGCAGTGTTACTAATGGAGAGGCATTAACTTGTACCTGTGGCTGTCAGACTTACACAGTTCCACTCTCGCCTGGAGAATAAGTACTATCTGAGGTTGAGCAGTCAGCGGTGGAAAAAGATATCTATGTCATCGCTCCCTCGGAGAAAATCAACACTTCACTTCTGTTTCTTGAAAAAAACCGTCCGGCCTGACTTTTTAAAGGAGGCTATGCATGGCAGCGAGTGGGGACCCTCGTGAAAATGGAAAATCTCTGGAAAGGCGTGTTGGCTGTGATGAAACGCGGCGGCGGAGACTAACACCAACAAAAGTGAAAGTGATAAATTCGACGTCTACGTTGTGAAAACACATCAAACCGAAAATCCCTTCTGCAAACATTCCAGGCCCGTTTGAGCTCTCTTACATGTGTGTTTGCTTTTTTAATTTGTTCTCATGCATTTTAATTTAAGGCTTCACCTATAAATATTGCAGCTTTTAACCGGGCCGTATCCTTCAGTCCTACCAAAAATAACAAACCCAGGAAAGAGAGCGCTCTGTGTTCAACACAATATGCAGCGCTCAATCGTGACATTAATTAAGAGGCGCACCGCAGCACTGGCAGCATGACGGACAGGCCCAGTCAACCGGGGGCCCGACTGATACTCAGCCAAGTCCGAGCCTCGCTCTTTGGCTGATTTATGGACAGAGCCAGAGGTTGAAAAACTATCTAGGAGTTTCATATAGGTTAGCCCTGTGGGACGCCATCCATCTCTCATCGCCGCCGTGTTGATAACATCCTCCTCTCTCCGATATACACACATGCAGATAGGGTCAGCTTCCTGCAAGCAGTCGCACAAATACACAGCCGGTGTTTAGACAACACCAGAGCGCTCGCTGATCCTTTTGTGATCCACAGATGTTTGACAGGAAGTTGTTGAGGAGTGTATAAAGAACAGTTTCCTTCCTGCTCAGACAGAGATGGAATCAGGCCAGGTTTGCGCCGCTCTGCAGCGCCCTCTGGCAGGATACAAGTTCCACATTACACCGGTGCCTCAGTTTTGCTTAGTCATCCATTCTAAAAGGTCAGACAAAGATCCAATCGTATGAAAACCAAAGCAGTCCTTCAAAAAGGAAATTGTGTAAATCTAATCAGTCACCCATACCTATTAACACAAAACACATTTTTATAAAAAGCAATTATAGTTTTTGCATAAAACAATGTGAAATATGTACAAAGAATGAATAAAATTGATAAACATTTAAAATCACTTTTACCGCAATAGAGGACTTTTGTTGGTGAAGACAGAGATTAGCGGAGAATAGGGAGAGCCACACTGACGCCACCATCAAATTTTACTATGAGTTCTTTCTTGAATACATGTGTTTTTCATCTTAATCAAAGGGCTGGCATTCACAACTTTTTTTGGCCCCATGGTGGATTTTTTTTTTCATTTTAGGCTTGGGTACATTTTCACATTTCAACTAATACAGTACCAGTTACCAGTACCTGAGAATTCATATCAGTACTCAACGGCACCAATTTATGGTACTTTCGTGTGTGTTAATAAATAGTAATTGTTTAACAATACAAAAAAAATCTGTGTTTTTATTATATTTTCGAGTTTATTTGAATTTAAAAACATTAGATGGCAGTAGTGTATAGGCTAAGGTGAGTTGCCTAGCAAGGTAATAGTCTTTGCCCTGCTAAACTCACCTGTAAATTCAAAGTAACTAAAATGGAATGCAAAATATATATATATATATATATATATATATATATATATATATATATATATATATATATATATATATATATATATATAAAATAAACGAAGTGCAAAGCCATAGGCTCACTCAATCTCAGTAAATACCTTAAATTTGGAACACAACATAATCGTTTTCACAGCTTTTTGGTTGTTAGAGGTAGAGTGTTTTAAAGTGTTTTAAAGGCCTACTGAAACCCACTACTACCGGCCACGCAGTCTGATAGTTTATATATCAATGATGAAATATTAACATTGCAACACATGCCAATACGGCCTTTTTAGTTTACTAAATTACAATTTTAAAATTTCCCGCTGAGTTTTCTGTTGAAAACGTCGCGGAATGATGACGCGTATGATGACGCATGTTTGTGACGTTATTGGTTGGAGAGGACATATTAGCCAGCACCATTTGCGGCTAAAAGTCACAGTATTTTGGACATCTGTGTTGCTGAATCTTTTGCAATTTGTTCAATTAATAATGGAAAAGTCAAAGTAGAAAGATGGAGGTGCGAAGCTTCAGCCTTTAGCCACACAAACACACGGTGATTCCTTGTTTAAAATTCCCGGAAGTGAAGCTTTACTATGGATCAGAGCGGTCAAGCGAACATGGTTCCCGACCACTTGTCAATCGGCAGGTTTCGGTGAGAAAATTGTGGTAAAAAGTCGCCTCTTACTGGAGATCAGCGGAGCATGCGCCGTCCATGCACCTGCCGTGACTTCCCTCAGAGACTGGCCTCAAGACACCCGTGGACACACCCCTCCGACTATCAGGTACTATTAAACTCACTAAAACACTAGCAAAACAATAGAAAGGTAAGGGATTTCCCAGAATTATCCTAGTAAATGTGTCTAAAAACATCTGAATCCCTCCCAATGCAATTGCCTTTTTTTTTTTTTTTTGTAGTCCTTCACTATTAATATCCTCATCCACAAATCTTTCCTCCTCGTTCAAATTAATGGGGAAATCGTCGCTTTCTCGGTCCGAATAGCTCTTGATGCTGGAGGCTCATATTATAAACAATGTGAGGATGTGAGGAGCCCTCACACCGGTGACGTCATCATCTGCTACTTCCGGTAAAAGCAGGGCTTTTTTATTAGCGACCAAAAGTTGCAAACTTTATCGTCGATGTTCTCTACTAAATCCTTTCAGCAAAAATATGGCAATATCGCAAAATGATCAAGTATGACACAGAATGGACCTGCTATCCCCGTTTAAATAAGAAAATCTCAGTTCAGTAGGCCTTTAATGTAGAGTTCTAAATCTTTTTTAAAGGCACAAAAAACAGGTTGGTATTGAGAAACTTATATTTATGAATATATAACGTAGCCAATAGTATAATGAGGTTGCAAAGGTAAAATTCATTTACAAATTGTTTTTCAATACAGTGTAAAACCAAATATGTATTATTTAATATATATTATCATTTTAGTTGCTTAAGAGATATTCCTGGCTCTGAATTTGTTCATTGCTATTTTTATGTTTTTGCGCATTACTTGTTGCCATCATCATTAAACGAACAGGTTACTCATCACTTACTCAGTACTTGAGTAGTTTTTTCACACCATACTTTTTACTTTTAATCAAGTAAATATTTGGGTGACTACTCCTTACTTTACTTGAGTAATACATCTCTAAAGTAACAGTCCTCTTACTTGAGTACAATTTCTGGCTACTCTACCCACCTCTGCAGAGTAAAAAAAAAAAACGTTTTGAAATCTTGTTCAAACATGCAATTAAAGTTATGGATATTAGGGGGGATTTTAGGATGACCGGGGATTCAAAACAATAACAATTCTTTTAAAAGTGCAATACATTTTCATAACATGCTCACTACTGCCTAGTTTCTCTTGTTATATTCTTATTTTTACCGTTATATCTTTATTCTCATTGTTGCTCTTAATTTTTTATTATTATTGTTATATTTTCTATTTTATTTCCATACAAAACCCAATTTTACATTTTTACTTTTTATATTTGTTCTCAATTGTGTACACTGCTGCTGAAATTTGGATTTTCCTGAGGGAACTCTCCTGAAGGAATCAGTAAAGTACTATCTATCTATCTATCCATCTATCTATCTATCTATCTATCTATCTATCTATCTATCTATCTATCTATCTATCTATCTAAAAAAAAATACAGTATTTTAAACTGGGACAGTCTTCACACATTTGTAGACTTAAAAGTGACCTATAAAGTATTGCATTAATTGGCTCCAGATCCTCTGGCAGAGTTCATCAGCCAAAGAAACAGCCATGAGCGTGTCACTCGGGGCTCTGTCAGAGGTGACTGTTATATTCCTCTGCGCAGGAGCACTTTCAGTAAGTCGGCTTGGTCAGTAAGAAGTGCAAATGTGTGGAACTCAGTACCTGAAGAGGTTAAACTGGTCACAACATGCAAGACCTACACTAAAAAATTGTAAATGTGGCTTATCAGCGCCTACAGCTGCCAGCACTAAAAGATGACCCTGTGTTGAAGCTATGTAAAATATTATGTTGTGATGTTGCATTTAATTTTTTATTATATTGTATATGTATTGTGTGCTTTTTTTCTCTTTCTCTCTTTTTGTTTAAAATTTTAATTTTACTGCCTTTTTTACATCCTGGGCAGGGGACTGCAGAAGAAAACTGGCCTTCTGGCTAATTCTGGATTTTTTTTTATCCATGTGTAGTCATGTGTTTTTATGAAATTGCATTGTCCCCTTTGAAATAAACTAATCTTAATCTTAAAAAGTGGAATGTGCCAGTTTATTTTTATGTTGTACCCTAAAAATGTTTATAACTTAAGTATTGGACTTATTTAACACCAGTTGTGCATCTTAGATTAAGTTTCCATCCATCCATTTTCTACAGGTTGTCCCTTTTGGGGTCGCTGGCGCCTATCTCAGCTGCATTCAGGCGGTAGGCGGGGCACACCCTGGACAAGTGTCTATCTCATCTCAGTCTTAAATTAAGTTTTCACTACCAAATTTGGAGGTGTTGAAAACCCTAATGTTAATTCGTAGGGTTGAAACGATCTTGTAAGTAACGCGGTAAAATATTTGCAATAATGCCGTGACACGTAACGGTATCAAACAAAAACTTGGTGAGTACAGTGTTTTTGTAGCACTTTTGCTTTGGCTGGTCTAAAAAAGAGCCACATCTCTCAGAATCCACTGCGCAGCACGGACCACAATGTGGTGGTGTGCAGCACCGTAAAAGTGACCAAGGGGAAACAGTAAGTGATCCACTTCGTAGTCTACAGAAGGAATTGTTTTTTTCAAAATAACTTTTTGAGTTATTTTGCAACCAACAGACAAACCAACCCTGGCTAACATATAACCTCTGTGGCTTAGTAAAGCGGTCCACGTTTGCCTCAAGTGTTCCTAGCTAAAACAGAGTCGGTCAGTGCGCAATGTGTGGAGGGAACGCACAGTGATGGGAAGTAACAAGTTACAAGTAGCTAAGCTACGTAGCTTAACTACATGTCACAGTAACTTGGCGGTAGCTTAGCAACTTTTTTTTTTTTAACTAGAAACGATTCCTGCAGTTTAGCTATTTACAGACCCATGTAGCTCATAGCTAACATCAAAACTACAAACTCCAAATAAATAAAATGGAGTGTGAATCCAGGCCAAAGCAAAAGTACAAATACAGAGAAAATGAAATAACCTGGATGAATTAGAACATCCATACGTACGAAGAAAATCCATGATGATTGGTTGGTGTTCGTACGATAAATCACAATTGGCTAAGGTTGGGGTGAAACATTAGGGTCTGGCCAGTCAAAGGCAAGATAAGGCGGATCATCGAAACCAGGAAGCAAAATCATAACAGACACTCATGTCACATGACGACGAGGGAGTCAGACTGAGGGACCACTCGAAAAACAAAAGAAAAATAATTGAAAATGGTAGAGGGATTCTCTCCCACGGATTAAATCTTTCCCTTAGTGATGAAGACGACGTCCAGGAAACCCGCAATAGTGCGTGTCCTTGGCTATATTTAGGATTCAGCTAAAAACAATGCCCAACATCTTAGTTTTTTAAAACCAAACCATAACATAAAACTAAACTGCTCTCTTCATTTAAGACGGCCAACACAAATTTAAGAACACACATTGAGGTGAGTTGCGTTCATCTCAGCTGCACACGGGGGTTCATGAAAAGTTTTACTGCACTTAACCATTACCAACTGTTCCAAAAATACACAAGTGTTTTTTTAATGCCACGATATAAATATATGCTGTTTTTTCTACTGTTGGCAGATAAAAAATAATAACATTATAGGGGCGGGCCAACAAAAGGCAAACTAAAATAAATACATACAGTGGGATGCGGGGACTTCTGGAGGTAGTTGTAGGGTGACCCCAGCTAAATGACAGAGAGTTAATAGTAACAGTGGCAGGCCGTGCGTTTCCCACCTAGGCCTTCAGTGATGTCCGACTGCAATGATTACCTTTCAAAATACCATCATTGATGTTCCCACATGACCATTGCTGGAGAAATACTGTACAGGAACACATTTACGCACTACTGGGCATTTTAAAAAACGGGTTATTTTCTGGCGCATTTAAAAATCATTAAACCCACATCAGCAATTAAAAAATATCTTATGTGGTACTGTCCAAATTGAAATTGCAAAAAACATATTATAATAAAGAAATTGAATATTTGAACCCACAATTTGAAGCACACATTGGACGCCGTATAAGCCAGTGGGACCCCTCGTCGATTTGATTGGAAATGGCGGGCATTTCCCCATTTCATCACTGACATCATCTCACAGGATGTAGTTTCTCTTTAAATATCTTTCTTGAAAATGGCCTAACAAATATAAACAGGACTGTCTCAGAAAATTTGAATATCGTGATAAAGTCCTTTTTTTTTCTATAATGCAACTAAAAACATGAAAATGTCATACATTCTGGATTTGTTACACATCAACTGAAATATTGCAAGCCTTTTATTATTTTAATATTGCTGATTATGGCATACAGCTTAAGAAAACTCAAAAATCCTATCTCAAAAAATTTGAATATTTCCTCAGACCATGCAAAAAAAAAATATTTATAACAGCAAAACAAAATCAAACATTTGAAAATGTCAATTAATGCACTCAGTACTTGGTTGGGAATCTTTTTGCATGGATTACTGCATCAATACGCCGTGGCATGGAGGCAATCGGCCTGTGGCATTGCTGATGTGTTATGGATGCCCAGGATGCTTCAATAGCGGCCTTCAGCTCATTTGCATTATTGGGTCTGGTGTCTTTCAGCTTCTTCTTCACAATACCCCACAAATTCTCTATGGGGTTTAGGTCAGGAGAGTTGGCAGGCCAATCGAGGACAGTATTGCCATGGTCAGTACACCAGTTACTGCTGGTTTTGGCACTGTGAGCATGTGCCAGATCATGCTGGAAAATTAAATCATTATCTCCATAGAGCTTTACAACAGATGGAAGCATGTACACAGCTGCATTGACTCTGGACTTGATGAAACACAGTGGAACAAAACCAGCAGCTGACATGGCTCCCCAAACCATTGCTGACTGAGGGAACTTCCGTTGTCTAGAGTTCAGGAGTGGCTTGACCATGGGAATACGGCTTTTGAAACTGTATCCGTTGAAAAGCTCTATGGAGATGATGATTTATTTTCCAGCATGATCTGGCACCTGTCCACAGTGCCAAAACCAGCAGTAACTGGTGTACTGACCATGGCATTACTGTCCTCCATTGGCCTGCCAAATCCCCTGACCTGAACCCCATAGAGAAGTTGTGGGTTATTGTGAAGAAGAAGCTGAAAGACACCAGGCCCAATAATGCAAATGAGCTAAAGGCCGCTATTGAAGCATCCTGGGCATCCATAACACCTCAGCAATGCCACAGGCCGATTGCCTCCATGCCACGCCGTATTGCTGCAGTAATCCGTGCAAAAGGATTCCCAACCAAGTACTGAGTGCATTTATTGACATTTTCAAATGTTTGGTTTTGTTTTGCTGTTAGAAATCTTTTTTTTTTTTACTTGGTCTGAGGAAATATTGACATTTTTTGAGATAGGATTGTTGAGTTTTCTTAAGCTGTATGCCATAATCAGCAATATTAAAAAAAATTAAAGGCTTGCAAGAATTAAAGTTGATGTGTAATGAATCCAGAATGTATGACATTTTCATGTTTTTACTTGCATTACAGAAAATAAAGGACTTTATCACAATATTCAAATTTTCTGAGACAGTTCTGTATGTGCCACCTAATCAAGGTTTTGTTTTTCTTTTTTGTGGGTTATCACTTCTTGCTTCCTGCTAAATTGCAACTTAGTGAGTAACCAAGTATCCAGTCACAGTCTTGTTAACATCAAGCTACTTAGATAAGCTACTGTCAACAACTTGTGATCTGATTGGCTATTCCAACTGTCTTTCAACCCTTTGTGTTCTCAAATTCATCCGTTAACGTTCCTGATGGGTATCCAATCCCAGGATGCGTAAATGTCGCGTTCAACATAAGGCCTGCAAGAAGGCCTTACTGACAACAACTCGTGATCTGATTGGCTATCACTACTGTATATCAACATTATGTTCTCGTTCACTTACAGTGAATGGATGCCTGCATTGTTGATTCTGAAGGCTCAAGCAGATTTGGTACAGCATGGCAACATAAGATAGCTGAATTCTGATTGGATACAAAATAAAACTAAAAACAACAGCGTTGGAAGGAGCATAATATGACATGAAGAGGATATAAATACTTTTGTATATTTAGGGAAAGTAGTGAAGTGAAGTGAAGGGAATTATATTTATATAGCACTTTTCTCTAGTGACTCAAAGCGCTTTACATAGTGAAACCCAATATCTAAGTTACATTCAAACCAGTGTGGGTGGCACTGGGAGCAGGTGGGTAAAGTGTCTTGCCCAAGGACACAACGGCAGTGACTAGGATGGCGGAAGTGGGAATCGAACCTGCAACCCCCAAGTTGCTGGCACGGCTACTCTACCAACCGAGCTATACCGCTAAATAAAAAAATTATTTTATGTTTAATTGTGATCATGATTTCTGGTTATGTTAGGCCAGCAGAGAAGGCCTTGCTGGCCCTGACGGCTCACCACTGAATAGTAATAGCCTCTTATTGAGTCCATTTTTACACTCTCAGTTAGATTAAGATTGATACATGTGGGCCCATATGCGCTTAAATGGAGATTTGATGCAGCAAGCTACTTTTGCCGTGTTAGCTTGCAACAATTCTCCGGGGATAGCCTCCCCTGTGGTTTAACTACATTTAATCGAGAGTAAGTTGTAGCTTAGCTTACTATATTTTCCAAGTAGCTGGCATATCACTGCGGGCACTTGCATTTTTCACATTGGATATTATAAAATTACCCATAAGCAGTTTGGCAGTGTCTGATCTGAGCGCTACTTTTACTTATTTTTTCTCGCCCAAGTTTTTGAGCCAGTGTCTAAAAAAGTGAACGTACCACTGATAGTCACACACACACAAGGTGTGGTGAAATTACACTCTGAATTTGGCCCCAACCCCTCAGAGAGGTGAGGGGAGCTGTGGGGGGTGGCGTGGCGAAGTTGGTAGAGTGGCTGTGCCAGCAATCTGAGGGTCACTGGTTCAATCCCCACCTTCTACCATCCTAGTCACGTCCGTTGTGTCCTTGGGCAAGACACTTCACCCTTGCTCCTGATGTGGCCTGGTGAGCGCCTAGCATGGCAGCTCCTGCCATCAGTGTGTGAATGTGTGTGTGAATGGGTGAATGTGGAAATACTGTCAAAGCGCTTTGGGCTCCTTAAAAAGGGGTAGAAAAGCGCTATACAAGTACAACCCATTTACCATTTACCAAAATGGTCGAGCATCATTTTGATGATTTAACCCCCAATTCCAACCCCATGATGCTGAGTGCCAAGCAGGGAGGTAATGAGTCCCATTTTTATAGTCTTTGGTACGACTCGGCTGGGGTTTGAACTCACGACCTACCGAGCTCAGGTCGGACACTCTAACCACAAGAACACTGAGCAGGCATTTAGTCTGCAACCAGACGTGACGTAACGAGGAACAAAGGTAGCAGAATATGCCACCGTTTGATTTTATGTGAAATGATACCCGGTAGTAGAGACGTAATTTGGTGGGTACCTATAAAAAGTACCAAATTCGGTACCAATCCCTAGTCGTACTCAGTAAAAAACACAGAAACAAACAGTGAAGACATCATAAAGGAGAACCGAGTGACTGTGTGGAGTTGATTTTTGGAAACATGATTCTGCAGTCTAATCCGAACAAAATTGAAAACCATATTTTTGGCGAAAATTTTCATCAAACTAAATCGTTAAAAAAGCGAGGTAGCTCTGTACACTCAATCTTAGCTCCCACAATTTAAATAAATTTTCAGTGCACAACAGCTGTCCCCTGATGTATTCCGGATGACGATCGCACATGTGTGAACGGCGCTCATTTGCATATCAAAATGACTGATTAGGAGCGTGGCATGCGCAAGCACAACCCCTCAGGGGTATGCAGGACGAAAAGGAGATGAAAGATGGGAGATGAAAGCGAGCACCAGTTAATAACTGAGCACAAAACAGTCTGCAGAGATCCGTAGGCGGCATCAATAAACAAGGACATGAAGATTGAAATATTCAACAGGTCTTCCATTTACAGAATAGAAGGAAGATAAAAATATACAATTGGATGATTGGCCTTCGGGTCAAATGCAGCTGGTTTGAGTTTTGACGTAGTCGGGTATCTACCAGATGTCTGAATATTTTAACCTAAAAAGTGTACATTAGAAGCTGTTGGCTGCATTAGGTGTTCATGGACATCTTTTTCCTGAACATCTAACAGTATTTTATCCTCTATGTCTGCAAAACCTCACAAGTAGGAACAAGACACATGGGTAGAATGTAAATTGTACTTGCTATAAACAACAAGAACGGCAGTTCTCAGTTGAATGAAGACCTCTGCCAAGGTCGGGAATGTAGGAATGTTATATCCTTATTATCACGGTGTTGTTAAACCAGCTCAAAAAGTACTTATACACACACTGAAATATTTGAACAGAGTTGTATTTAAAAATAAACAAATGGGAATAAGCGGTAGAAAATAAATGGATGGAAATAAACATACAAACTACACTCGAGATACTTTCCTGGGCAGAAAAAATTTATAATTGTTTTTGCTTCTTCAGAGGCAAATTATTGTTATTTGAGTATTTAAATTTTCACTATGTAAACGCGCTATGAGTCACTAGAGAAAAAGTGCTGTATAAATATAATTCACTTCATTTCACTTGAAATATGTTTATCTTCTCCTTTTTAAATTGTAAAGGTTTCTTACCGTTCAAGGCAAAATGAGGGTTGCCGCTTGGCTTCCAGTTTCCATCCATTTTCTTCCGCTTGTCCCGTTGGGGGTCACGGTGGGTGCTGGAGCCTATCTCAGCTGCTTCGGGCGGAAGGCGGTGTACACCCTGGACAAGTCGCCACCTCATTGCAGGGCCAACACAGATAGACAGACAACATTCACACACTAGGGCCAATTTAGAGTTGCCAATCAACCTATCCCCAGAGGCATGTTTTTGCAGGTGGGAGGAAGCCAAAATGCCCGGAGGGAACCCACACAGTCACGGGGAGAACATGCAAACTCCACACGGAAAGATCCGAGCCCAGGATCGAACGCAGGACCTTCGTATTGTGAGGGACATGGACTAACCCCTGTACCACCGTGCTGCCCGCTTCCAGTTTATGTATGTCAAATATATTCACTTCCTGTGACTATAATGGGGCATATTGAGCAAAATTAAATAAATGAGTTAATTTTTAAGTAATTACTTAAATGTGAAAGTAAATCCATTAATCTGTAAGGACATTGTCCATACACATGTTAGTACATTTAAGTATTTAAACATTATTCCAACAGTTAGTTGAGTATTTAATCATTTAATTATTCATAATTTGATTATTTCATGAATGTGTGTCAGCTCTTCATGAATTTAATTAATCTGTCAAACTCACGCAACATAGTCATTGAGCGCTACAACACCGCTACAACAAAGATGACGGGGAGAAGACACTGCCGAGGTGAGCCACGTAAATAAGACCGCCTACAAAACGGCGCATCCGGAAGAGACTGTCAGAAAGCGACTTGAAAATCATCTGTAAAACATAACCTATACAACATTTTGAGCAAAGAACCACCATTAAATGTTATGTAGACCACAAGGAAGTGTTTTCAATTAAGAACAAAATAACAATAATATGACTCATTTGGGCCCTGCGATGAGGTGGCGACTTGTCCAGGGTGTACCCTGCCTTCCGCCCGATTGTAGCTGAGATAGGCGCCAGCGCCCCCCGCGACCCCGGAAGGGAATAAGCGGTAGAAAATGGATGGATGGATGACTCATTTGATGCACCCTATAATCCGCCTAATGTATGACAAAAAAAATTAAAAATAGACCATTCTTCTGCAGTGTGCCTTATAATCCGGTGCATCCTATGGTCCGGAAAATACGGTACATTAAATAAATTAGCACCTTTACATATTAAAATTCTAATTATAATCAATGAATCACACATTTAAGCAATTATTTGAAGATCTATTTATTCACATTTGACCCTCCATAGTAGGCAGGTTTGTGCATGAACCTACTACTCCGTTCTAGGAGAATACAGAGGGGTAGGTTCAATGTGCACAATTAAATAGCTTAGTTGCCCAGAAAAAATGTGTTTGGATTGCGGTATGGCATTTCTCTTGGGGAAACACATTAATGTCTTGTGTTCAAAGTGCGGTAATGAATCACAGTTTTACCATAATTAAAATCTGAAACAGTAATACGAAACATCAACAACAATCTCTATTCAAACAACATTTGTATACTTATAAAGGAAATCAAGTGTGTATTATTTGCAGACGACACAACAGTGTTTTGTTCAAAAGAGAACTCACAGAAGCTGATACAAATAATAACTTAATAAATTAAAGAGCTGGTTTGACAAAAAGAGACTGTCTTTGAATCTCAGTAAAACTAAAATATTGCTATCCGGTAAAAGTAGAAGAGAAAGTCATTCACAAATACAAACAGCCGAAATATAAATTGAACTAGTAAAATAAATTACGAGTTTTGGGTGTAATAATAGTTGTTAAAATGAACTGGAAATCTCATAAAAATATACAACATAAGGTGGCAAAAAATTGCTATATAATGAATAAAGCTCCTAGACAAAAAAAAATAAAAATCATATTCTCTATACTGTTCGCTGGTGTTACCACATCTGAGTTATTCTGTATGAATATAAGGAAATAATTACAAAAGTTCACAAATTGTGTTACAAAAAAAGTTATAATAATTCACAATGTTGGATATCGAGAACATACAGTACAAATTCTTTATTAAATCCTAAATATTGAAAATTAACAATTTGTTGCATTTACTACCAGCTAAAATTATGCACAAATCACACTATAAACCTAGTACCCAAGTATATAAAACAATTATTTCCGATGAAAGAGGAATACAACCTTAGAGGAAAAATATACTTAAATGTGTATGTATGTGCAGCTCATACAAATGTAAGTACAGTACAACACTTAAAACCTTTAGTACATCAGTATGCGGAATTATATTGCGGAATAGTTTAAGCAAAGAAATCAAACGATCCAGTTCAAGCAACTGTTCAAATTTCAAGTGTTAACAAAGTAAATTGTCTGGTCTTGTACTTATATAGCGCTTTACTACACCTGATACCCAAAGCGTTTTACAATATACATCACATTCACCCATTCACACACATCAGGAGCAAGGGTAAATATGCCTGCCAAAGGACACAACAGCCGTGACTCGGATGGCAGAAGGTGGAATCGAACCTGGGACCCTCAAGTTGTTGGCAAAGCTGCTCTACCATCAGTGCCACACCGCTCCAAAGTACAAGGAGGAAGAATTATGACAGACGTATTAAACATATTAAAAATATGATATTATTCATCTCATTATGGTCGAGGTCAAGGTTTCTTTAGGTACCCGGAAGGTAAAATAGTTGTGCATATTGTTGTAATTCAGCATCAAGGCAGAATGAAATAAGCATACACAAATCAAATAAAACATAAAAACATTAAAAATCTCAAACAATCATCAGCGTACAAGCTCACTGTGGAACAGGACAATATATCACCTAAAGAATCAATAAATTAATTGTGATAAAAGTGTTGTATAATAAATAAAATACAATCACCATGTGATAGCCTTTTAGGAGTGCTATGGCAGCAGTACAAAAGTTTTCTTATATCGATTAGTCCTACAAAGAGGAACACTGAACCACCGACCAGAGCGAATGAGCTGGAATTCACTGCATAAGGGATGAATGCTACAGTGAATAATAAAGCTTGCCTTGCCCTGCAGCTGTGTGGTATAGATGTCAGATAGGTAGAGTTGCGGCTCACCTCTGAGCTAACTATGCCCATTTTACAATTTGATTGAGTGCAGACTTGTTTTTCAAGGACAAACTACCAAATCATGACACCTAAAGAAGGACCATATTAATTCATTTTATATATATATATATATATATATATATATATATATATATATATATATATATATATATATATATATATATATCAGTGTGAATACGTGACAGGTTCCTCAGGCAGTGAAGACATTGGTGTCCCTTTTTCCACACAACCTCACAGTTCATCTTGAACATTAGCTTTGAGCCTATGACCATGCCAAGGTCTTTGTAGCTGTCCACACAGACCTTTGATGACATGGCATAGCATTAGTGATCAAATTGGTGTGGATTCCAAAATTAATTAGAACAAGAATCAATTAGAAATACTTTATTAATCCCGGAGGGGAAATTAAGATTTTCAGCACAATCCCATTCAAGAGCAGACAAACATGACATTGATTGATTTGATAGGAACTGGTTGGTAGATCCCAAGGATGCAGAGACGTTTTTGTTAGGGGAACAAAAGTTCTTCCTTTTATTTTAGTAGTAGGTGGACGTACCCAAAACAAAGGCGATGGTGGAGGCTCAAAAACACACCATGAAAAAACTACACTAAATAATAACAAAAACTAAACCAAAAGCGCTAGACAAGGCTAGGGATTATACGGAATGAGTAAAAGTGAAACAAAGAAAAAAAAGTACAAAATAAAACGCTAGACGAGGCTAGGAAAAAATACTTCATGAAAGAAGTCAAACAGACACACTTGATACAAAATAAGTGCGCTAGACAAGGCTAGGTATTACAGGCAAACCTGAGAAGATGCACGAGATAAACTAAAGCAGGGGTCACCAACATTTTTGAAAGCAAGAGCTACTTCTTGGGTACTGATTAATGCGAAGGGCTACCAGTTTGATACACACTTAAATACATTGCCAGAAATAATTTACTCAATTTACCTTTAACTCTATGTTATTGTTAATAATTAATGATATTTATATTTGTGGAAACACTGATCATCTTAATGATTTATCCCAATAAATATATATAGAAACAGATAAATGTCATTCTGTCGTACATTTTATTTCTTTCTACAGAAGGTTTTTTGCAAAGAATAAATGATGGAAAAAACCTTAATTGAAAGGTTCAAAAGAGGAGAAAAAATGAAAATTAATTTTTGAAAAATAGTTTATCTTCAATTTCAACTCTTAAAAATTCAAAATTCAACCGAAAAAAAAGAAGAGAAAAACTAGCTGATTCGAATCATTTTGAAAAAAATTTAAAAAATAATTTATGGAACATCATTAGTAATTTTTCGTGATTAAGATTATTTTTAGGATTTTGATGACATGTTTTAAATAGGTTAAAATCCAATCTGCACTTTGTTAGAATTAATAACAAATTGGACCAAGCTATATTTCTAACAAAGACAAATCATTATTTCTTCTAGATTTTCCAGAACAAAAATTTTAAAAGAAATTCAAAAGACTTTGAAATAAGATTCAAATGTTTATTCTACAGATTTTCAAGATTTGCCAGAATAATTGTTTTGAATTTTATTCATAATAAGTTTGAAGAAATATTTCACAAATATTCTTCGTCGAAAAAACAGAAGCTAAAATGAAGAATTAAATTAAAATGTATGTATTACTCTTTACAATAAAAAACTGTATTTACTTGAAAATTGATTTAAATTGTCAGGAAAGAAAAGGAAGGAATTTAAAAGGTAAAAAGGTATATGAGTTTAAAAATCCTAAAATAATTTTTAAGGTTGTATTTTTTCTTTAAAATTGTCTTTCTAAGTTATAAGAAGCAAAGTAAAAAAAAAAAAAAAAAAATATTGAAACAAGTGAAGACCAAGTCTTTAAAATATTTTCTTGGATTTTCAAATTCTATTTGAGTTTTGTCTCTCTTAGAATTACAAATGTCGAGCGAAGCAAGACCAGCTTGCTAGTAAATAAATAAAATTTTAAAAATAGAGGCAGCTCACTGCTAAGTGCTGCCATTTGAGCTATTTTTAGAACAGGCCAGCGGGCGACTCATTTGGTCCTTACGGGCGACCTGGTGCCCGTGGGCACCGCGTTGGTGACCCCTGAACTAGAGAGTTTGCTGGTGAGACAACAATGACACATGCGAACAGTAGCAACAGTGAACACAGAGTTCCGGCGCTCACAGGCCGTCAGCAGCCTAGTTAAATAGGCCACCCTAATCAACCTCAGGTGTGTGCTGCTGCCCTGCGCCAGCTGCACTCCATACAGTGGACGAGAGAGAGAATGAACATGGTGTGCAATTAAAAGACAGAAATGAGCAAGGAAAATTCAGATTACCACATGATTGATTGATTGAAACTTTCATTAGTAGATTGCACAGTACAGTACATATTCCGTACAATTGACCATTAAATGGTGAGACCCGAATAAGTTTTTCAACTTGTTTAAGTCAGGGTCGACGTTAATCAATTCATGGTAGACAGAACAGGATCGCTGAAGGGTCTGCCAACTTCTGGCGCCCTTTACAAAAAAAGTGGGAAAAGTAAATGCTGGGGGGGAGAGAAAAAAAAAAAAATCAAAGCCTTGACCCCTGGAGAGGGGGTCCTGACTGAGGCCAAGGGGAATAAAAACCTCATAGCCATAGCACACATAAGCATGTAAATGGTTATACCTGTATAGCGCTTTATACGTTTATTTTTAAGGAACTCAAAGCGCTTTGACACTATTTCCACATCCACCCTTTCTCACACACATTCACAAACTGATGGCGGGAGCTGCCATCCATCAGGAGCAAGGATGAAGTGTCTTGCTCAATGATTCAATGGACGTGACAAGGATAGTAGAAGATGGGGATTGAACCAGTAACCCTCAGATTGCTGGCACCGGCACTCTCCCAACTCCCCCACGCTGTCCCGTCATGTGTGTAAGAGGGTAACATCATAAACACAAATGATATTAAAGGCATTAAAAGAGCAGAGCTGATTTAAGCAGCCAATTCTACATACAGCTACAAAAAAATACATAAATAAATAAAACATTAAAAAAACATATACACTGTGGTGGCCTCTGCGGTGTTCCACGCCATCGTCTACTGGGGTGGGGGGGAGCATGGCCAGAGACAGGAACAGACCCAACAAAGCAACCAAGAGAGCTACTTAACTCTCTGCCAGTGTCCAGTAATATTCATGTCCTCTGTTTTACATATGTTCAGCTGGAGAAAAGATTCCTCTAAGTGAATCATAACTGACATAACCATGTATGAAGATACAGTAACTGTTGTATTTACAATGCATTGATGTAAATTGTATACAAGTTGAGAACAGGTAGTGAACATATGTGTTAGTAGTTGCTATTAAATGGAAAATAAGATTCAATAGGCTTTGCTTCTTCCTACTCATTATCAGACATAATACAAAGAAAACGAGAAAACATGTTAAATATATAATGTGTCATGTTGTAACTGTATACTGTACATGTTCGAAATAACAACCAAATGTTTGAATTTTTAATGTAGTGTACATTATTAGTGGCGATTGTGACATCCCTTGTCAGGCTGGATCATTCCCATTTGGATCAGTACCCTCATACATACCCTGTGCTGTGGCTTTCAAGGATACAAGATTTAATCACAAAGAAATTAGGGGAAATCTATTTTTTAATATACTTTGCCAAATGTGGAAACTATTGAAAAACAGAAACCAAGACGATATCTTTATGTGGGACTAAGTTTTGTAGTCTTTATATACAAGTAATTGTGATCGTTGTACAAAATACATATGACTAGCACAAACAGAGCACACTGTTCTAAAATACTTATTTAAAAAAAATAAACAACAGATGGGGATCAACACAAATACTGCAAGTAGAGTAATAATGTAGAGAAAATATGTTTGAAACTATCTTACTGTGTGTAAGTAAGACAATGGTGTCACATAGGTAAATGTAGTGCATTTTTGCAGATTGGGAATATTTTTTTCCTGCTTAAAGTATCACGACTGTGTGGCATATTGTTGCCAGATTCGTTCCCCCGAGGATGCGTCAACAAGAACACAGCGAAGGTAAGATATAAAGATTTATTTAAATAACCATAACAGGCTAAGAACAAAAATACTGGAGCTAAGCAGAAAAACAAACCAAGGGCGCTAGCATATAAGCTAGGGATAACAAACAGCAAAGCTAGACTTGGCACGAAGGCACAAAAAAGGGAAAACAAAACATTTAGCATGAGAGCTAAGAATAACAAACGGCGTAGCGTATAAGCTAGCGAGAAAGCACATAAAGCAGTCGTCACTGTTGCATGAAAGCAAACTAGGATCCCAGAATGAACAACAAAAAGGGGCGAGCTTAAATAAGGGAGGTGATTAGAAAAACAGGTGTGCAGGGACCGTGAGTAGCAGGTGAAAACAATATGAAACCATGGTGACAGACCATACAGGCACTAAGGAGGTCAAACTACAAAATGTAAAACAGAAAAGGAACAATAAACAAGAATAAGTAAAGATCCGAGCAGCGGATCGCAACACAAAGACTAACTACAACAGCTGTAATCTAAGATAGGAACTACAGCTGTCCAATCACCAATTGCCTGAAAAAATCAAGATAATCAAAACTGTAATGTTCTGACCACATTCTTGAAAGCTGGTCACTCTATTTACGACAACTAAATGTACCTAAAAATTAATTAAATATAACCTGGACCCAGTTTTGGAAAATGCTGCCTGCTGTAACGTCTTCCCGTGAATGGATCCTATCATCACACATTGTTCCTCTTAAAGTGGGGTGACGATACAAATGGCGCGCACATTTCTTCTTGTAACAAGTCCTTCATCATCCTTCATGGCCAAGACAGACACACGAAAAAAAAAGTTACTTCTCACACACAACTACATTTATCATACTTGATCCACCCTTGAGAGTCATATGATCTCAACGTATAGAGAAAACAGAGTGTGCTGATAACCGTCGCGTTTTCCGCTGGCGTCAGGCGATCGGCGAGTGACAAGGGGCTGGAAACTGGCTGGAAAATTGGATGCTAATCACTGAATGAAACTTACCGGAGTACGTGTAAAGTTAGTTTGTTTGTGTTTGACTTTTCTCGGTGCGTTAGAAGAGGATTCCGTGATAGTTAGCTCTAATCTGGACGATATGCGATCTTGCTTCTCATATGATTAATAAGTGCTTTCATATGCTCGCATATTAAATGACTGAGCTTTGGAAATTGATAAATGCTCTAATTTCTGTGCTGCACAAACATGGAGCTGAATTATAATAATGTAATTTTTGCCTGGCCCAATTTAAATAAATCATCCAGGAGTGATATCAGAAGAGAGCCAAAGACGTTAACTCAAGCCAGCTTTGCTATTGACAAATGGAAAGAAAAAAAAGGGGAAACAGACTTTATTTCATTTGCCACTGGGATGGTGCCTCTTTAAGAATGAAAACCACAAATTGCTCCCAACAATTCCTTTACCTCTAGAGCTGACCACTTTAAAATTGGCCCGGTCGGAGATTATAAATATGGCTATTTGATGGCTCTGTTATTACGCCTGAGAAGGGGGGAGGGGGAGGATTGTTGCGTCTCCAAAGGACGGATGGCTTCTCTTGATGTGGCGAGAGCTTTGAGCTTCCACACCGCACCAGGAGATCACTTCCAAATGGCGCCCAACGTGCGTGCATGTATGCATGCTCGAAAACCAGTCAACAGTGTCGGGTGACACAACAAAACGGTAAACGGTTCATGCTATCTTATGTCGCACTGGTGTAAACAGCAACTATGAAACACGTTGGTTGTTTTGTCAGCTCAATGCAGAAATACTTTCACTGAGCATGGGTCAGTTGTCAGGAAGACTATGTCTTCTATAATTTCTGGAAACACAAGAGGAAAAATATAGTTGAGATGAGCGACTTGTTGGCAATGTTTGGCCAAGATTTCCCAAAATCATCTGGCAAAGATTGCAGTTTGTTTTCATTGCCTTGTCCTTAATTGTTAGTACAAACGCACCAATATGTGCTTTAAGTTTACATGCTTGAATTTAAAGAAAGCAACAGTTGACTATCATTAGCATTAGTACAATGTTTTTTTGTATTTTCTAATCAGCTTTTGAACAAAGTAATAGGGTTGTACGGTACACCCGGTATCAGTATAGTTGTCACAGCATTCAATTGAATATGGGTTGAAAAGGATTTGCAAATCATTGTATTCCCTTTATATTTACATCCAACACAATTTCCCAACTCATATGGAATCGGGGTTTGTAATTAAAGGCCTACTGAAACCCACTACTACCCACCACGCAGTCTGATAGTTTATATATCAATGATCAAATATTAACATTACAACACATGCCAATACGGTGTTTTTAGTTTACTAAATTACAATTTTAAATTTCCCGGGAGTTTCATCTTCGAAACGTCGTGTAATAATGACGTGTGCGCAAGACGTCACAGGATTTTAGGAAGTATGAGCACTGTGCACACACACAGCTAAAAGTCGTCTGCTTTAATGGCATAATTATACAGTTTTTTGGACATCTGTGTTGCTGAATCTTTTGCAATTTGTTCAATTAATATTGGAGAAGTCAAAGTAGAAAGATGGAGTTGGGAAGCTTTAGCCTTTAGACACACAAACACACAGTGATTTCTTGTTTAAAATTCCTGGAGGGGAAACTTTCCTATGGATCAGAGCGGTCAAGCGAACATGGATCCCGACCACATGTCAACCAGCAGGTTTCGGTGAGAAAATTGTGGTTAAAAAGTCAGTTCTTCCCAGAGAAAAGCTGAGCTTGTGCCGTCCATAGCTGCCGGCGACTACCCTGAGAAATTGCGCGTCAAGACACCCGTGGACACACCCTTCCGACTATCAGGTAATATTAAACTCACTAAAACACTAGCAACACAATAGAAAGATAAGGGATTTCCCAGAATTAACCTAGTAAATGTGTCTAAAAAAATTGGAATCCGTCCCAATGCAATCACATTTTTTTTGTTTTTTTTCTAGTCCATCGCTATCAATATCCTCAAACACGAATCTTTCATCCTTGCTCAAATTAATGGGGGAATTGTCGTTTTCTCGGTCCGAATAGCACTTTTTGTTGGAGGCTCCCATTAAAAACAATGTGAATATGTGAGGAGCCATCAAACATGTGACGTCATTGTCTGCGACTTCCGGTAGAGGCAGGGCTTTTTTACCGAAAGTTGCAAACTTTATCGTGGATGTTCTCTGCTAAATCCTTTCAGCAAAAATATGGCAATATCGCTAAATGATCAAGTATGACACATAGAATGGACCTGCTATCCCCGTTTACATAAGAAAATCTAATTTCAGTAGGCCTTTAAACAATTACTAACGCTTTGGATACTTACTGACTCGCATGACCTCCTCCTCCTATTGGTCATGCCAGTGTGATATCATGAATTTGTATCAAACTACTTGCAGTTACATGAAGATCAAAAGCTTGATATACAGACACTACATAGATATACTGTATATATATAGATATAGATATAGATTGACACTACATGCAAGCCACACAAATATTTTTGCAAAAATGGTCAAGACCTACGGATAAATCATCTTACTTCTTACCCAGGTTCCGTTCACAATCCCTATGTAAGACAAGAACACATGTTTTTCTCGTTTTTATGCTTTCTAATGTATAAAAATTTAGGTAATGGGGATTATATCTATTTCGCCCATAAAGCACACTAGAAAACATCTCTAAGCCTCCAACAACATATTGTATAAATGCCATATGTATACATATCATGTAGTAACAGGCGCATTCATAATAACACGTAATATTCTCGCACTTTGGTAATTTTAAGCATCACGACATACATTGATTTCACATCGCATCACTACGTACGCTATTTCCATCAACAGAATACAACCATTACTAATCATGGCAGACTTCATGAGGGACAGCAAAGACTATTTTGGGACAAATGATCGTACAGAACATACATATTTTACCTGTGTAAGTATGTTGCATAATTTATAAATCAGTACAAACTTTCACTATGTCATAGACCAGACCTGGGAAAATTAAGGCCACATGCGGCCCATTGAGCTTTTCAATCTGGCCCGCTGGACATTCCCAAATATTTTTTTTTAGATCTTTAAGATGGAAAGTGTAGCTCCCATTATGATGTGCAGTCATGTTTTCTAATGACCGTAAGTCTTCAACAATACAAAGTATTTCAATGGTTGGAATGTGCGTTTATGGATGATATACTAGTTACTATAGTAATGTATTTAGCTACTATGGTAATGTAATTAGTTACTATGGTGATCTATGTCACAGCAGCTCAGACGAGGCACCAAGCAGTGTGGGCGGGAAGCGTTTCCACAGATGCGGAAGGAGATTTTCACAACAAAGTTCTAAAGCTTAGTGATATATAGAATAGAATAGAATAAAAAGTACTTTATTGATCCCTGGGGGAAATTCAGCAAATATCAGATATATCAGACTCTTCGCGTTTATATTTAACAGTTTGTTGCAATTTTGTTGCGTTGACTTGATTTTGAAATATGTCGATCGACAGGGGGTGTGAGAGAAGTTAAGTCCCTACCTTTAGTCAAAAGTGATTTATGACCCCCCATAAAACAATGATTTATGACCCCTCAAGGTCAAAGGTCAATGATTTATGAGGGGTCAAGTTCAAAGGTTAATGATTTATGAGGGGGTCAAGGTTAAAGGTCAAAGTCAAAGGTCAAAGTCAAAGGTCAGGTTCAAATGTCAAGGTCAAGTGGGTGTGGCTTACCCGGAAGAGGGTGGAGTTAAGACCTGCGGTGGGAGTGGTTAAACCAGGAAGAGGGTGGAGTTTTAAACAGAAAGAGGGCAGAGTTAAGACCTGCGGTGGGAGTGGTTAAACCAGGAAGAGGGTGGAGTTAAGACCTGACAGGGAACAGAGGAGGGTTCAGTTTTTTTAAGAAAGCAATGTCATCTGAGCAGCATGTGACCATATATTTGATAGTTTAAATGTTTACGATCGTTTGAAACAACTTCCAGATTTCGATGTATTGATGGTTGGGAATGTTACGTGTGGAGATGTGGACACGCACGCACTTCACACACACACACACACACACACACACACACACACACACACACACACACACACACACACACACACACGCAGAGGAGGTGGAGCTTTATACGTTAGCGTAAAGACTTTGTTCGATTCGGTCATGATTAGTGAAACGCCTGTTTCGATTTATAAAAATAATAAAACTTACATTGACGCTCCGCAAAAAAGTCGAGTGTTTCTAAATCGTATTCAGTTTTCAGCTAAAAGAAAGAAGAGACGGAAGCCCTTTCTCGATATTTTCATCGTTATCTACCGTGGATTGGGAAGTTTTTGGTGGACACGCACACACGCACACACACGCACACACACACACACTTCACACACACACACACACACACACACACACACACACGCACACACGCACGCACACACGCACACACACACACACACACACACACACACACACACACACACACATACGTGTTTGGGTGACATATGAGGACTTATGACAAAAACGTGACATATGGGGACATGCCTTTCCAATGGTCCTACAGGCCTGGGAATCAGACGGTTAGTGAACCAGAATTTTAGAAACACAGTGGTCTATTGAGATTTTTGCAACTCTTTTGTTTTTTTCTGAACCTGATTTTTATGGTACATATGAGGACTTGTCAGGTTTAGGTGACAAATGAAGACCAGAGTGTTTAAGATTTCAAGTTTATGTGACATATGATGACCATGACGTCACAGAGTGTTTAAGATTTCAGGTTCATGTGACATATGATGACCATGACATCACAGAGTGTTTAAGATTTCAGGTTCATGTGACATATGATGACCATGACATCACAGAGTGTTTAAGATTTCAAGTTTATGTGACATATGATGACCATGACGTTACAGAGTGTTTAAGATTTCAGGTTTATGTGACATATGATGACCATGACGTTACAGAGTGTTTAAGATTTCAGGTTCATGTGACATATGATGACCATGACGTTACAGAGTGTTTAAGATTTCAGGTTCATGTGACATATGATGACCATGACGTTACAGAGTGTTTAAGATTTCAGGTTCATGTGACATATGATGACCATGACGTTACAGAGTGTTTAAGATTTCAGGTTCATGTGACATATGAGGCTAATGACATCAGAGACTTAACAAAACCACCTGAGTTGGTTTAGTTGGTGTGTTGTCATTTTAAAAAAAATCCCAATCCCATGCTACTGTAATCTAAAACCAAGAAGAGTTTAAAAGAAACATGGGTAAAAATGTAATTGTCGATTAAGTGTAACTGAATTGTTTTTGTGGATTTTGTCGCTAAGAATTATCTGGAATAAATACAAAACGCTTGCTGTTTATTTTGCTTTTTTAATTGCTGGTAACATACTCAAACTACCACAGAAGATGTGGGAAAACATTTTTTTTTCCTTTTTTAAATATAATTCTGTTATGGATGTAGTACTTGATGTCAAGCCAATCTCTGTCCTGTAGAGTTACTAGTTCTTTATGGAGGGAGGCTTCACAATCTTTTTTACCTGGTACTTTGTTGCCAGTTACAAAATGCAACATGTGTCATTCAACTGCTTCCACTTCTTCCCCTTTGCAGCTGTCATAAAGGAGACAAAATACAATTTCTTACTGAAGGAATAATGACTATAACACAGTGAAAAGGTGCAAAACGTAATATAATATTCTAGTAAATTATGTGGATTATTTATTTACCCCGCTTTGGAGTGGACCAAGTGGAAGAAGCTTGAGACATACCTACTTCCAGCGATTTGTCCTGCTGTCAATCTGAAAGGAAGAATTAGAAAACTGTAAAAGTAAACATTTAAAATATTGTGCTTTGTGAAGCAGCGGAGTATTTGTGTTGTCTGTCTATTTATCAATAATGCAGACGAGGAGTGTTGGCTGAGTTCTTAACGTTTGCTTTCAGAGCGTGCATATCACAACATACAAGATGCCGTCATGGCGACACAACCTATACATGCTCCTCACTCCTGTTGCATGCTGGGTAGGGTAGTTCTTTTTTCCCCTGGCTCATAACATTACAATATAGTACCATGTATATGCGTTCAGTTTATCAAAGCACCAAGCAAACAGATATGGTCATAATTATTTTAAGTGCACTACGCAGAATAAACACAACATTATTAATATTGCTACTAAGGATAATTTGATCAAAAATTCCCAAAAACAGCCCACTACCTATAATATAAGTTTTTTAAACATAAGATCCCTGATAAAAAAAAAATGTTTCTGCTGTTACCTCAGAAATTGCATGTTCAGATGTTATGATTGTGGCTCAGAGATTTGTATGTAGATTATATTTATTTTCCATAACAAACAGGATAACTTAAATACCCTGGCAGTGGCAATAAGCTTAAATGTTTGTATTTACATTTTTGGAGTTGATTTTCATAAAATATGCTATTTAACTGCTACTGTTTAACAAGGACTGATTTAAATTGTGTTTGCACAACAAATGTTTTGGCGCTTTTGTTCATGTGGGAGAATATTCCAATAAAGGTGCACTACACACTACTTTTGAATTCATTATTGGGCTTTGCGTATACAATGCAGTTAATCGCGATTAATAAGAGAAATAGTGCGATTAACTTCGATTAAACATTTTAATCGTTGCCCAGCCCTAATATATATACAAAAAAGTTGGGAAAATTGTGTTAGATGTAAATATAAACTGAATACAATGATTTGCAAATCCTTTTCAACCCATATTCAATTGAAAGCATTACAAAGACAACATATTTGATGTTAAAACTCAAACTTTTTTTTTTTGCAAATAATAATTAACTTAGAATTTCATGGCTGCAACACGTGCCAAAGTAGTTGGGAAAGGGCATGTTCACCACTGTGTTACATCACATTTTCTTTTAACAACACTCAATAAACGTTTGGGAACTGAGGAAACTAATTGTTGAAGCTTTGAAAGTAGAATTCTTTACCATTCTTGCTTGATGTAGAGCTTAAGTTGTCGTATTTTACGCTTCATAATGCGCTACACATTTTCGATGGGAGACATGTCTGGACTGCAGGCGGACCAGGAAAGTACCCGCACTCTTTTACTACGAAGACACGCTGTTGTAACACGTGGCTTGGCATTGTTTTGCTGAAATAAGCAGGGGCGTCCATGATAATGTTGCTTGGATGACAACATATGTTGCTCCAAAACCTGTATGGACCATTCAGCATTAATGGTGCCTTCTCAGATGTGTAAGTTACCCATGATTTGGGCACTAATACACCCCCATACCATCACACATGCTGGCTTTTGAACTTTGCGCCTATAACAATCCGGATGGTTATTTTCCTCTTTGTTCCGGAGAACACCACGTCCACAATTTCCATATATAATTTGAAATGTGGACTCGTCAGACCACAGAACACTTTTCCACTTTGCATCAGTCCATCTTAGATGAGCTCGGGCCCAGCGAAGCCCGCGACGTTCCTCTGTGTTGTTGATAAATGGCATTTGCTTTGCATAGTAGAGTTTTAACTTGCATTTACAGATATAGCGACCAACTGTAGTAACTGACAGTGGTTTTCTGAAGTATTTCTGAGCCCATGTGGTGATATCTTTTACACACTGATGTCGGTTTTTAATGCAGTACATCGCTTACGTCCAGTGATTTCTCCAGATTCTCTGAACCTTTTGATAATTTTACGGACCCTAGATGGTAAAATCCCTAAATTCTTTGCAAAAAAAATGTTTAGCAGTTTTAACATCAAATATGTTGTCTTTGTAGCATATTCAACAGAATTGGGGTTGAAAATTCTTTGCAAATCATTGTATCCCGTTTATATGTACATCTAACACAATTTCCCAACTCATATGGAAACGGGGTTTGAATGTATTTATATATATATATATATATATATATATATATATATATATATATATATATATATATATATATATATATATATAGCCTATTATTTGCGCACTATTTACAAGTTATGTACCAAAAACACGACCACCGAAAAAATACTTTGATCAATGAAAACAGCGCTGCAGAAACCGGCTGTAAACAGCTCCTGTTTTGCTAAACATGAGTTCCAAACTCCCTACTGACTAACATGGATGTACCCTTACGAAAATGATGTCATATAAACTGATCTGTGAGAGACTAAAATTAATAAATGTCTTTCAAAATATAGGTTGGGTCAAATTTAGAGCAGATATAGTAAAAATAGACATGTAATAACCTGTTGGAGGGATGAAGTCGGTTTATGGCTGTCATCTGAATCTAGAGAATGTTGAGATAGAACCTCAACAGTTGGTTTCTGCAACAAAACACAAAAATATAATGTCATAACTAATTAATTATAACATTCTCACCACTTTTTGTTGATAAAAATCTGAGCATACAATGCCAGATAAAGGGTAAAAATTATTACAGAGTTTCAGCTCTTAGACAATTCATTAAGAATGTAACACACACAAAAATCTGGTTCAGAAAATATGAGGACCTGAATTGAGACACTCATTTTAAAGCTTTGACATTAACATTGTAACACACATTTTCTGGTTCAGAAAATATGAGGACCTTATATGAAACACACCTATGTCTTTCTTGCTTCAAACAATATAAGGACATGACGAGTGCTCACATGTAGAATTTATGTTGTTGACTTGTAACATCTCCTGTTTTGCTAAACATGAGTTCTAAACTTCCTACTGACTAACATGGATGTACCCTTGCGAAAAAGTTGTCATATAAACTGATCTGTGAGAGATTAAAATAAATAAATGTCTTTCAAAATATAGGTTGGGTCAAATTTAGAGCAGATATAGTAAAAATAGACATGTAATAACCTGTTGGAGGGATGAAGTCAGTTAATGGCTCACATCTGAATCTGGAGAATGTTGAGATGGAACCTCAACAGTTGGTTTCTGCAACAAAACACAAAAATATAATGTCAAAACTAATTAATTATAACATTATCAGCACTTTTTGTTGATAAAACTCTGAGCATACAATGCCAGATAAATAGTAAATATTATTACAGAGTTTCAGCTCTTAGACAATTAATTAAGAATATAAAACACACTAAAATCTGGTTCAGAAAATATGAGGACCTGAATTGAGACACTCATTTTAAAGCTTGGACATTAACATTGTAACACACACTAATCTGGTTTAGAAAATATGAGGACCTTATATGAAACACACCTAAGTCTTTCTTGGTTCAAACAATATAAGGACATGACGAGTGCTCACATGTAGAATGTATGTTGTTGACTTGTAACATCTCCTGTTTTGCTAAACATGAGTTCCAAACTCCTTACTGACTAACATGGATGTACCCTTACGAAAATGTTGTCAAATAAACTGATCTGTGAGAGATTAAAATTAATAAATGTCTTTCAAAATATAGGTTGGGTCACATTTAGAGCAGATATAGTAAAAATAGACTTGTAATAACCTGTTGGAGGAATGAAGTCGGTTTATCGCTCACATCTGAATCTGGAGAATGTTGAGATAGAACCCCAACAGTTGGTGTCTGCAACAAAACACAAAAATATAATGTCAGAACTAATTAATTATAACATTAACAACCACTTTTGGTTGATAATATTCTGAGCATATAATTCTACATAAACAGTAAAGATTATTATAGCGTTTTAGCTCTTAGACTATTATTTAAGAATGTAACATTCACTAAAATGTGGTTCAGAAAATATGAGGACCTGGATTGAAACACTCATTTTAAAGCTTTGAATTAAACATTGTAACACACACTAATGTGGTTCAGAAAATATGAGGACCTTATATGAAACACACTGAAGTCTTTTTTAGTTCAAACAATATGAGTACATGACAAGTGATCACATACAGAATTCATGTTGCTGACCTGTAACATCTCCTGTTTTGCTAAACATGAGTTGTTATTTCCACACTGACTAACATGGATGTACCCTTAAAAAATGTTGTCATATAAACTGATCTGTGAGAGGTTAAAAGAATTAAATGTCTTTTGAAGTATAGGTTGTGTCAAGTTTTTAGCAGATATAGGGCAGCACGGTGGTACAGGGGTTAGTGCATGTGTGTCACAAATCGAAGGTCCTGAGTAGTCCTGAGTTAAATCCTGGGCTCGTGATCTTTCTGTGTGGAGTTTGCATGTTCTCCCCGTGACTGCGTGGGTTCCCTCCAGGTATTACGGCTTCATCTTACCTCCAAAGGCATGCACCTGGGGATAGGTTGATTGGCAACACTAAATTGGCCCTAGTGTGTGAATGTGAGTGTAAATGTTGTCTATTTGTGTTGGCCGTGTAATGAGGTGGCGACTTGTCCAGGGTGTACTCCGCCTTCCGCCCGAATGCAGCTCAGATAGGCTCAAGCACACCCCGCCACCCCAAAAAAGGGACAGGTAGTAGAAAATGGATGGATGGATGGATAGTAAAATAGTCAAGTAATAACCTGTTGGAGGGATGAAGTCGGTTTATCGCTCACATGAATCTGGAGAATGTTGAGATAGAACATCAACAGTTGGTGTCTGCAACAAAACACAGAAAAATAATGTTAGAACTTATTAATTATAACATTATCAGCACTTTTTGTTGTTAACATTATGAGCATATAATGCCAGATAAATACTAAAGATATTTATAGAGGGTTTCTGTCTCTTGTCCCGCTCATGTCTTGAGATGAACTTCCCTCGGTACTCGACCACAAAAGAACCTTTTTAAATTGATGCAAGAGCAAATACACCATATCCTGATAAAACAGTTTATCAATTAACAATGTTTGGAATATCTGTTTTAAAAAGGAATAATAATAGTCGTTACTTGACAAAAAATTCAATTACAAACAGAATTACTCTTTCATAAATGTAATTAATTATTAAATTAAGTACAAACCCCGTTTCCATATGAGTTGGGAAATGGTGTTAGATGTAAATATAAACAGAATACAATGATTTGCAAATCCTTTTCAACCCATATTCAGTTGAATATGCTACAAAGACAACATATTTGATGTTCAAACTTATAAACGTTTTTTTGGTGCAAATAATCAATAACTTTAGAATTTGATGCCAGCAACACGCGACAAAGAAGTTGGGAAAGGTGGCAATAAATACTGATAAAGTTAAGAAATGCTCATCAAACACTTATTTGGGACATCCCACAGGTGTGAAGGCTAATTGGGAACAGGTGGGTGCCATGATTGGGTATAAAAACAGCTTCCCAAAAAATGCTCAGTCTTTCACAGGAAAGGATGGGGCGAGGTATACCCCTTTGTCCACAACTGCGTGAGCAAATAGTCAAACAGTTTAAGAACAACGTTTCTCAAAGTGCAATTGCAAGAAATTTAGGGATTTCAATATCTACAGTCCATGATATCATCAAAAGGTTCAGAGAATCTGGAGAAATCACTCCACGTAAGCGGCATGTCTGGAAACTAACATTGAATAACCGTGACCTTCGATCCCTCAGACGGCACTGTATCAAAAACCGACATCAATCTCTAAAGGATATCACCACATGAGTTCAGGAACACTTCAGAAAACCCATCCATCCATCCATTTTCTACCGCTTATTCCTTTTTTGGGGTCGCGGGGGGCGCTGGTGCCTATCTCAGCTACAATCGGGCGGAAGGCGGGGTACACCCTGGACAAGTCGCCACCTCATCGCAGGGCCAACACAGATAGACAACATTTACACTCACATTCACACACTAGGGCCAATTTTTAGTGTTGCCAATCAACCTATCCCCAGGTGCATGTCTTTGGAAGTGGGAGGAAGCCGGAGTACCCGGAGGGAACCCACGCATTCACGGGGAGAACATGCAAACTCCACACAGGAAGATCCCGAGGCTGGATTTGAACCCAGGACTGCAGGACCTTCGTATTGTGAGGCAGACGCACTAACCCCTCTGCCACCGTGAAGCCCACTTCAGAAAACCACTGTCACTAAATACAGTTTGTTGCTATATCTGTAAGTGCAAGTTAAAGCTCTATTATGCAAAGCGAAAGCCAATTATCAACATCCAGAAACGCCGCCGGCTTCTCTGGGCCCGAGATCATCTAAGATGGACTGATGCAAAGTGGAAAGGTGTTCTGTGGTCTAACGAGCCCAAATTTCAAATTGTTTTTGGAAATATTCGACACCGTTTCATCCGGACCAAAGGGGAAGCGAACCATCCAGACTGTTATCGACGCAAAGTTGAAAAGCCAGCATCTGTGATGGTATGGGGGTGCATTAGTGCCCAAGGCATGGGTAACTTACACATCTGTAAGTTACCCATCTGTTTGGAACAACATTTGCTGCCACTTAAGCGCCAACTTTTTCATGGACGCCCCTGCTTATTTCAGCAAGACAATGCCAAGCCACATTCAGCACGTGTTCAGCTTCATAAAAAAAGAGTGCAGGTACTTTCCTGACCGGCCTGCAGTCCTATCAAAAATGTGTGGTGCATTATGAAGCGTAAAATACGACAGAGGAGACTACGGACTGTTGAAGGACTGAAGCTCTACATAAAACAAGAATGGGAAAGAATTCCACCTTCCAAGCTTCAACAATTAGTTTCCTCAGTTCCCAAACGGTTATTGAGTGTTGTTGAAAGAAAAGGTGATGTAACACAGTGGTGAACATGCCCTTTCCCAACTACTTTGGCACGTGTTACAGCCATGAAATTCTAAGTTAATTATTATTTGTAAAAAAAATTATTCCGTTTGGATTTACATCTAACACAATTTCCCAACTCATATGGAAACGGGGTTTGTAATTAATGTGTTACTTGAAAAAGAAAAGTTTTAAATATCTAGCATATGCAGTTGAGAGACATTTCACGAGAGCAGAGTGTGTGTGTGCCTTTAAAAAGCTGTACCTTTTGCCAAGTGGGACGTCAGCGCCCAGACATAGCAGAATAGTTCAGCTGTATTTTTTAGCTTAGCAGTGGCAGTTAAGATAGTTCTGTTGAATGTTTTTGTTTGCGTGTGGATGAGGCCTCTTTCTATTTGATATCGTGTTCGTAATTACTTCTGGGGGTTGCTTTCATTAGTAATAAGATATTACCTGCACTAAACCTTTTGTGCTTCTAACGCTGTCTTGTTGACATACAATCACATCAAAAGTAGCATGCCAGATTACATAAAACGCATCGTAACAGCGTTGTAGCGTACATAAAAGTTATTAGATTACTCGTTACCGGTAAAAGTAACAGCATTAGTAACATCGTTTTCATATACCGCTGTTATACCATCCATCCATCCATCCATCATCTTCCGCTTTTCCGAGGTGGGGTCGCGGTGGCAGCAGCCTAAGCAGGGAAGCCCAGACTTCTCTCTCCCCAGTCACTTCGTCTAGCTCTTCCCGGGGGATCCCGAGGCGTTCCCAGGCCAGCCGGGAGACATAGTCTACCAAACGTGTCCTGGGTCTTCCCCGTGGCCTCCTACCGGTTGGACGTGCCCTAAACACCTCCCTAGGGAGGCGTTCGGGTGGCATCCTGACCAGATGCCCGAACCACCTCATCTGGCTCCTCTCCATGTGGAGGAGCAGCGGCTTTACTTTGAGTTCCTCCCGGATGGCAGAGCTTCTCACCCTATCTCTAAGGGAGAGCACCCCTACACGGCGGAGGAAACTCATTCCGGCCGCTTGTACCCGTGATCTTATCCTTTCGTTCATGACCCAAAGCTCATGACCATAGGTGAGGATGGGAACGTAGATCGACCGGTAAATTGAGAGCTTTGCCTTCCGGCTCAGCTCCTTCTTCACCACAACGATACAACGTCCGCATTACCGAAGACGCCACACCGATCCGCCTGTCAATCTCACGATCCACTCTTCCCCCACTCGTGAACAAGACTCCGAGGGGCCATAGAGGTCAGGTGCATTGTGAGCTGGGCGGCAGCTGAAGGCAGGGCACTTGGCGGTCCGATCCTCGGCTACAGAAGCTAGCTCTTGGGACGTGGAACGCTGTTATTCCAAACACTTCTAATTAAAGCCATATAATACAACCTCTATTAGACAGTAAGGAAATGATCCAAATGAGATGTTGATACAGTTACCATTGATATGTTACATAATAAGACATACCTTTCCAATCATTGATCCACTGGGCCTTAAAACAAGACTTGTCACATCCAGATCACATAAACTCGGTGGCTTCAGCCTCAGGATTACGTCTCGCTCTTCTTTTGGACACGATGTCTATTTCATGTGTTGATGCGCCTAACAAATCCACACATAAAAATGAAAAAAGTCAGTGACACAGAAATAAAACAAAGAACTAAACCCTTCAAAAACTGTTAAATTTAGGCTCAATGCAGACATGAAGCTTCTCAAACAAAGTACTAATGTAACAATATCAGTAACATGCCAACTCGACAGTGCTTATCAGCTTGAAATATTTGTATTTGAGAAAAAGTATAAACAATTTGAAGAACTCTAGTCTGTCTTGTTTAAAATTAAGAAAATGTTTACTTGCATAGTGATCAAGGGTGATGGGTCAAATGCAGAGAATAATTTCACCACACCTAGTGTGTGACAATCACTGCTACTTATAATCTTCCATGCAACTTAAAAAAAAAAATTTAAATGCCTTGGCCTTGGCCCAGAACTGAAATGCTTTATTTAACCTCATAAAATCAAATCTGGTTGCAATTAATAACAAAAAACATTTAACTGTTGTTTATAATGAACTATTTTCCTATGTTAAAAAACATTGGTCTATTTAATTACGTTAAACTCCATTTTATGCTCACCTGATTCAACCATGCTGCCGAAGACTGTCAAAGATGGTTTGTGGCCAAGATAGATGTCCCCCTCTGGTGATGCAGGTCCCGGAAGTGCTGTTCACTGAGCGCTCTGTTGTGCTCAAAATCGTGTGTGAAGTTTTGTATTTCAATTGTAAATGGTCCTTTTGGAAAACCCTTTTTATATATATTCAATATTAAGTGTGATACGTGAGCTGTATAACTTCCAAGATGAAAATAGTTAACTAGTGATTTAGCCCTCTGTTAGGAGCAGACATCATCCACTGGCCAATCAGGCGGTGCCTAACTGAAAATTGGACCAATCAGAGGCCGAGACTCTTCAGAGTGGGCGGAAGTAACCATCTTGAACACCATGTGAAGTGAATACCTCCAAAAACAATCCCCAATTGAATCCAAAATTTGTCCCAAAGATAAAAATACCAAAATCATGTGCTATTGTAACCATTTGAAAATATTAAATACTGTATATAGTTTGAATTCCATTTGAATTATCGCCTTTGTCTCAATCAAGGTTGAAGGTTTTTTTCAGGCACATTTAAAGTAATTATTGTGCGGCATTGTATTTTAGACAACAAAATACAAAAAAGCCCAATACAGTAAAATACTGAATCAAACCGATTAAATCATCACCATGATCCCTTTATTACTAATTGTCTAGCCCAAATCCTCTCCAGATAAACCAAATGAATAGATAAAACTAACATAAAAAAGGTTGGGATCATCAGATCAGTTGAAAATGTGTTATTTGATTTAGATTTCAAAAGTATGTTTATTGCTGTAATGATTAGATGTTTTTCAAAATGTTGGAGTGTGTGAGTTTCTGACCCACATGACATATGAGGACATATGACATATGAGGACAAGTGTGTGTGTGTGTGTGTCATAATAGCAAAGATGGCCACTAGGGGCAAAATCGAGGGTGACCCAAAAAATTAAACACACTTTCACACACTTTTTCTGAAAATTTGACAAATGAAGACTTTAGAGATTTTTGGTCTGGGAACATGCTGGGAGGGTCTAGAACACGATAGCATTGCGGGAAATATGAGGACATGGAAAATGTCCCCATATTTCAACAGGTCCTCATATGTAAGGTGAAATTTCATAAAAATGTCCCCATATGTCACTTTGACAAACGCACACACACACACACACACACACACACACACACACACACACACACACACACACACACACACACACATTCGTACGCACTGAAACAACTTCCGTACCTCACGAAAACATATTTAAACAGATGGAAAAAACTATCGCAGAACACAGTGTCACGTAGCAACTGGTCTTTACGGTCGTTTGAATCAACAGGTCAGTTTGGGGGACAAAAGGAGGGTTCAGTTTTTACTGACTTCCCATCTGACAGTTTAAATGTTTATGACCGTTTGAATCAACAGGACACGCACGCACACACACACACACACACATACGTGTTTGGGTGACATATGAGGACTTATGACAAAAACGTGACATATGGGGACATGCCTTTCCAATGGTCCTACAGGCCTGGGACTCAGACGGTTAGTGAACCAGAATTTTAGACACACAGTGGTCTATTGAGATTTTTGCAACTCTTTTGTTTTTTTCTGAACCTGATTTTTATGGTACATATGAGGACTTGTCAGGTTTAGGTGACAAATGAAGACCAGAGTGTTTAAGATTTCAAGTTTATGTGACATATGATGACCATGACGTCACCGAGTGTTTAAGATTTCAGGTTCATGTGACATATGATGACCATGACATCACAGAGTGTTTAAGATTTCAAGTTTATGTGACATATGATGACCATGACGTCACAGAGTGTTTAAGATTTCAAGTTTGTGAAATATGACAACCATGACGTCACAGAGTGTTTAAGATTTCAGGTTCATGTGACATATGATGACCATGACATCACAGAGTGTTTAAGATTTCAAGTTTATGTGACATATGATGACCATGACGTCACAGAGTGTTTAAGATTTCAAGTTTGTGAAATATGACAACCATGACGTCACAGAGTGTTTAAGATTTCAGGTTCATGTGACATATGATGACCATGACATCACAGAGTGTTTAAGATTTCAAGTTTATGTGACATATGACGACCATGACGTCACAGAGTGTTTAAGATTTCAGGTTCATGTGACATATGATGACCATGACGTCACAGAGTGTTTAAGATTTCAGGTTCATGTGACATATGATGACCATGACATCACAGAGTGTTTAAGATTTCAGGTTCATGTGACATATGAGGCTAATGACATCAGAGACTTAACAAAACAACCTGAGTTGGTTTAGTTGATGTGTTGTCATTTAAAAAAAAAATCCCAATCCCATGCTACTGTAATCTAAAACCAAGAAGAGTTTAAAAGAAACATGGGTAAAAATGTAATTGTCGATTAAGTGTAACTGAATTGTTTTTGTGGATTTTGTCGCTAAGAATTATCTGGAATAAATACAAAACGCCTGCTGTTTATTTTGCTTTTTTAATTGCTGGTAACATACTCAAACTACCACAGAAGATGTGGGAAAACATTTTTTTTCCCTTTTTTTAATATAATTCTGTTATGGATGTAGTACTTGATGGCAAGCCAATCTCTGTCCTGTAGAGCTACTAGTTCTTTATGGAGGCAGGCTTCACAATCTTTTTTACCTGGTACTTTGTTGCCAGTTACAAAATGCAACATGTGTCATTCAACTGCTTCCACTTCTTCCCCTTTGCAGTTGTCATAAAGGAGACAAAATACAATTTCTTACTGAAGGAATAAGGACTATAATACAGTGAAAAGGTGCAAAACGTAATATAATATTCTAGTAAATGATGTAGATTATTTATTTACCCCGCTTTGGAGTGGACCAAGTGGAAGAAGCTTGAGACATACCCACTTCCAGCGATTTGTCCTGCTTTCAATCTGAAAGGAAGAATTAGAAAACTGTAAAAGTAAACATTTAACATATTGTGCTTTGTGAAGCAGCGGAGTATGTGTTGTCCGTCTATTTATCAATAATGCAGACGAGGAGTGTTGGCTGAGTTCTTAACGTTTGCTTTCAGAGCGTGCATATCACAACATACAAGATGCCGTCATGGCGACACAACCTATACCGGGCTACCGCGCATGCTCGTCACTCCTGTTGCATGCTGGGTAGGGTAGTTCTTTTTTCCCCTGGCTCATAACATCACAATATAGTACCATGTATATGCGTTCAGTTTATCAAAGCACCAAGCAAACAGATATGGTCATAATTATTTTAAGTGCACTACGCAGAATAAACACAACATTATTAATATTGCTAGTAAGGATAATTTGATCAAAAATTCCCTAAAACAGCCCACTACCTATAATATAAGTTTTTTAAACATAAGATCCCTGATAAAAAAAAATGTTTCTGCTGTTACCTCAGAAATTGCCTGTTCAGATGTTATGATTGTGGCTCAGAGATTTGTATGTAGATTATATTTATTTTCCATAACAAACAGGATAACTTAAATACCCTGGCAGTGGCAATAAGCTTAAATGTTTGTATTTACATTTTTTGAGTTGATTTTCATAAAATTTGCTATTTAACTGCTACTGTTTAACAAGGACTGATTTAAATTGTGTTTGCACGACAAATGTTTAGGCGCTTTTGTTCATGTGGGAGAATATTCCAATAAAGGTGCACTACACACTACTTTTGAATTCATTATTGGGCTTTGCGTATACAATGCATTTAATCGCGATTAATAAGAGAAATAGTGCGATTAACTTCGATTAAAAATTTTAATCATTGCCCAGCCCTAATATATATACAAACCCCATTTCCATAAAAGTTGGGAAATTGTGTTAGATGTAAATATAAACTGAATACAATGATTTGCAAATCCTTTTCAACCCATATTCAATTGAAAGCATTACAAAGACAACATATTTGATGTTCAAACTCAAACTTTTTTTTTTTTGCAAATAATAATTAACTTTGAATTTCATGGCTGCAACACGTGCCAAAGTAGTTGAGAAAGGGCATGTTCACCACTGTGTTACATCACATTTTCTTTTAACAACACTCAATAAACGTTTGGGAACTGAGGAAACTAATTGTTGAAGCTTTGAAAGTAGAATTCTTTACCATTCTTGCTTGATGTACAGCTTAAGTTGTCGTGTTTTACGCTTCATAATGCGCTACACATTTTCGATGGGAGACATGTCTGGACTGCAGGCGGGCCAGGAAAGTACTCGCACTCTTTTACTACGAAGACACGCTGTTGTAACACGTGGCTTGGCATTGTTTTGCTGAAATAAGCAGGGGCGTCCATGATAATGTTGCTTGGATGACAACATATGTTGCTCCAAAACCTGTATGGACCATTCAGCATTAATGGTGCCTTCTCAGATGTGTAAGTTACCCATGCTTTGGGCACTAATACACCCCCATACCATCACACATGCTGGCTTTTGAACTTTGCGCCGGATGGTTATTTTCCTCTTTGTTCCGGAGAACACCACGTCCACAATTTCCATATATAATTTGAAATGTGGACTCGTCAGACCACAGAACACTTTTCCACTTTGCATCAGTCCATCTTAGATGAGCTCGGGCCCAGCGAAGCCCGCGGCGTTCCTCTGTCTTGTTGATAAATGGCATTTGCTTTGCATAGTAGAGTTTCAACTTGCATTTACAGATGTAGCGACCAACTGTAGAAACTGACAGTGGTTTTCTGAAGTATTTCTGAGCCCATGTGGTGATATCTTTTACACACTGTCGGTTTTTAATGCAGTACATCGCTTACGTGCAGTGATTTCTCCAGATTCTCTGAACCTTTTGATAATTTTACGGACCGTAGATGGTAAAATCCCTAAATTCTTTGCAAAAAAAATGTTTAGCAGTTTTAACATCAAATATGTTGTCTTTGTAGCATATTCAACAGAATTGGGGTTGAAAATTATTTGCAAATCATTGTATCCTGTTTATATGTACATCTAACACAATTTCCCAACTCATATGGAAACGGGGTTTGAATGTATTTATATATACATAGCCTATTATTTGCGCACTATTTACAAGTTATGTACCAAAAACACGACCACCGAAAAAATACTTTGATCAATGAAAACAGCGCTGCAGAAACCGGCTGTAAACAAGAGGCACTGCATTTTCTGAATTGAAACACTCATTTTAAAGCTTTGACATTAACATTTTAACACACACTAATCTGGTTCAGAAAATATGAGGACCTTATATGAAACACACCTAGGTCTTTCTTGGTTCAAACAATATGAGGACATGACGAGTGCTCACATGTAGAATTTATGTTGTTGACTTGTAACATCTCCTGTTTTGCTAAACATGAGTTCCAAACTCCCTACTGACTAACATGGATGTACCCTTACGAAAATGTTGTCATATAAACTGATCTGTGAGAGATTAAAATTAATAAATGTCTTTCAAAATATAGGTTGGGTCAAATTTAGAGCAGATATAGTAAAAATAGACATGTAATACCTGTTGGAGGGATGAAGTCGGTTTATGGCTGTCATCTGAATCTAGAGAATGTTGAGATAGAACCTCAACAGTTGGTTTCTGCAACAAAAAACAAAAATATAATGTCATAACTAATTAATTATAACATTCTCACCACTTTTTGTTGATAAAAATCTGAGCATACAATGCCAGATAAAGGGTAAAGATTATTACAGAGTTTCAGCTCTTAGACAATTCATTAAGAATGTAACACACACAAAAATCTGGTTCAGAAAATATGAGGACATGAATTGAGACACTCATTTTAAAGCTTTGACATTAACATTGTAACACACATTTTCAGGTTCAGAAAATATGAGGACCTTATATGAAACACACCTAGGTCTTTCTTGCTTCAAACAATATAAGGACATGACGAGTGCTCACATGTAGAATTTATGTTGTTGACTTGTAACATCTCCTGTTTTGCTAAACATGAGTTCTAAACTTTCTACTGACTAACATGGATGTACCCTTGCGAAAAAGTTGTCATATAAACTGATCTGTGAGAGATTAAAATAAATAAATGTCTTTCAAAATATAGGTTGGGTCAAATTTAGAGCAGATATAGTAAAAATAGACATGTAATAACCTGTTGGAGGGATGAAGTCAGTTAATGGCTCACATCTGAATCTGGAGAATGTTGAGATGGAACCTCAACAGTTGGTTTCTGCAACAAAACACAAAAATATAATGTCAGAACTAATTAATTATAACATTATCAGCACTTTTTGTTGATAAAACTCTGAGCATACAATGCCAGATAAATAGTAAAGATTATTACAGAGTTTCAGCTCTTAGACAATTAACTAAGAATATAAAACACACTAAAATCTGGTTCAGAAAATATGAGGACCTGAATTGAAACACACATTTTAAAGCTTGGACATTAACATTGTAACACACACTAATCTGGTTTAGAAAATATGAGGACCTTATATGAAACACACCTAAGTCTTTCTTGGTTCAAACAATATAAGGACATGACGAGGGGTCACATGTAGAATGTATGTTGTTGACTTGTAACATCTCCTGTTTTGCTAAACATGAGTTCCAAACTCCTTACTGACTAACATGGATGTACCCTTACGAAAATGTTGTCATATAAACTGATCTGTGAGAGATTAAAATTAATAAATGTCTTTCAAAATATAGGTTGGGTCACATTTAGAGCAGATATAGTAAAAATAGACTTGTAATAACCTGTTGGAGGGATGAAGTCGGTTTATCGCTCACATCTGAATCTGGAGAATGTTGAGATAGAACCCCAACAGTTGGTGTCTGCAACAAAACACAAAAATATAATGTCAGAACTAATTAATTATAACATTAACAACCACTTTTGGTTGATAATATTCTGATCATATAATTCTACATAAACAGTAAAGATTATTATAGCGTTTTAGCTCTTAGACTATTATTTAAGAATGTAACATTCACTAAAATGTGGTTCAGAAAATATGAGGACCTGGATTGAAACACTCATTTTAAAGCTTTGAATTAAACATTGTAACACACACTAATGTGGTTCAGAAAAATATGAGGACCTTATATGAAACACACTGAAGTCTTTTTTAGTTCAAACAATATGAGTACATGACAAGTGATCACATATAGAATTCATGTTGCTGACCTGTAACATCTCCTGTTTTGCTAAACATGAGTTGTAAATTCCACGGACTAACATGGATGTACGCTTAAAAAATGTTGTCATATAAACTGATCTGTGAGAGGTTAAAAGGATTAAATGTCTTTTGAAGTATAGGTTGTGTCAAGTTTTTAGCAGATATAGGGCAGCACGGTGGGTCAGGGGTTAGTGCATGTGCGTCACAAATCGAAGGTCCTGAGTAGTCCTGAGTTAAATCCTGGGCTCGTGATCTTTCTGTGTGGAGTTTGCATGTTCTCCCCGTGACTGCGTGGGTTCCCTCCGGGTACTCCGGCTTCATCTTACCTCCAAAGACATGCACCTGGGGATAGGTTGATTGGCAACACTTAATTGGCCCTAGTGTGTGAATGTGAGTGTAAATGTTGTCTATTTGTGTTGGCCGTGTAATGAGGTGGCGACTTGTCCAGGGTGCACTCCGCCTTCCGCCCGAATGCAGCTCAGATAGGCTCAAGCACACCCCGCCAACCCAAAAAAGGGACAGGTAGTAGAAAATGGATGGATGGATGGATGGATAGTAAAATAGTCAAGAAATAACCTGTTGGAGGGATGAAGTCGGTTTATCGCTCACATGAATCTGGAGAATGTTGAGATAGAACATCAACAGTTGGTGTCTGCAACAAAACACATAAAAATAATGTTAGAACTTATTAATTATAACATTATCAGCACTTTTTGTTGTTAACATTATGAGCATATAATGCCAGATAAATAGTAAAGATATTTATAGAGGGTTTCTGTCTCTTGTCCCGCTCATGTCTTGAGATGAACTTCCCTCGGTACTTGACCACAAAAGAACTTTTTTAAATTGATGCAAGAGCAAATACACCATATCCTGATAAAACAGTTTATCAATTAACAATGTTTGGAGAATCTATTTTAAAAAAGGAATAATAATAGTCGTTACTTGACTAAAAATTCAATTACAAACAGAATTACTCTTTCATAAATGTAAATAATTATTAAATTAAGTACAAACCCCGTTTCCATATGAGTTGGGAAATTGTGTTAGATGTAAATATAAACAGAATACAATGATTTGCAAATCTTTTTCAAGCCATGTTCAGTTGAATATGCTACAAAGACAACATATTTGATGTTCAAACTGATAAACATTTTTTTGGTGCAAATAATCATTATCTTTAGAATTTGATGCCAGCAACACGCAAAAAACAAGTTGGGAAAGGTGGCAATAAATACTGATAAAGTTAAGAAACGCTCATCAAACACTTATTTGGGACATCCCACAGGTGTGAAGGCTAACTTGGAACAGGTGGGTGCCATGATTGGGTATAAAAACAGCTTCCCAAAAAATGCTCAGTCTTTCACAGGAAAGGATGGGGCGAGGTACACCCCTTTGTCCACAACTGCGTGAGCAAATAGTCAAACAGTTTAAGAAAAACGTTTCTCAAAGTGCAATTGCAAGAAATTTAGGGATTTCAACATCTACGCTCCATGATATCATCAAAAGGTTCAGAGAATCCGGAGAAATCACTCCACGTAAGCGGCATGTCTGGAAACTAACATTGAATAACCGTGACCTTCCATCCCTCAGACGGCACTGTATCAAAAACCGACATCAATCTCTAAAGGATATCACCACATGAGTTCAGGAACACTTCAGAAAACCACTGTCACTAAATACAGTTTGTTGCTATATCTGTAAGTGCAAGTTAAAGCTCTATTATGCAAAGCGAAAGCCAATTATCAACATCCAGAAACGCCGCCGGCTTCTCTGGGCCCGAGATCATCTAAGATGGGCTGTTGCAAAGTGGAAAGGCGTTCTGTGGTCTAACGAGCCCACATTTCAAATTATTTTTGGAAATATTGGACACCGTTTCATCCGGACCAAAGGGGAAGCGAACCATCCAGACTGCTATCGACGCAAAGTTCAAAAGCCAGCATCTGTGATGGTATGGGGGTGCATTAGTGCCCAAGGCATGGGTAACTTACACATCTGTAAGTTACCCATCTGTTTGGAACAACATTTGCTGCCATTTAAGTGCCGACTTTTTCATGTACGCCCCTACTTATTTCAGCAAGACAATGCCAAGCCACATTCAGCACGTGTTCAGCTTCATAAAAAAAGAGTGCAGGTACTTTCCTGGCCGGCCTGCAGTCCTATCAAAAATGTGTGGTGCATTATGAAGCGTAAAATACGACAGAGGAGACCCCGGACTGTTGAACGACTGAAGCTCTACATAAAACAAGAATGGGAAAGAATTCCACCTTCCAAGCTTCAACAATTAGTTTCCTCAGTTCCCAAACGGTTATTGAGTGTTGTTGAAAGAAAAGGTGATGTAACACAGTGGTGAACATGCCCTTTCCCAACTACTTTGGCACTTATTGCAGCCGTGAAATTCTAAGTTAATTATTATTTGTAAAAAAAAATATTCCGTTTGGATTTACATCCAACACAATTTCCCAGCTCATATGGAAACGGGGTTTGTAATTAATGTGTTACTTGAAAAAGAAAAGTTTTAAATATCTAGCATATGCAGTTGAGAGACATTTCATGAGAGCAGAGTGTGTGTGTGCCTTTAAAAAGCTGTGCCTTTTGCCAAGTGACGTGGGACTTCAGCGCCCAGACATAGCAGAATAGTTCAGCTGTATTTTTTAGCTTAGCAGTGGCAGTTAAGATAGTTCTGTTGAATGTTTTTGTTTGCGTGTGGATGAGGCCTCTTTCTATTTGATATCGTGTTCGTAATTACTTCCGGGGGTTGCTTTCATTAGTAAAAAGATATTACCTGCACTAAATCTTTTGTGCTTCTAACGCTGTCTTGTTGACATACAATCACATCAAAAGTAGAATGCCACATTACATAAAACGAATCGTAACAGCGTTGTAGCGTACATAAAAGTTATTAAATTACTCGTTACCGGTAAAAGTAACAGCATTAGTAACATCGTTTTCATATACCGCTGTTATACCATCCATCCATCCATCCATCATGTTCCGCTTTTCCGAGGTGGGGTCGCGGTGGCAGCAGCTTAAGCAGGGAAGCCCAGACTTCCCTCTCCCCAGCCACTTCGTCTAGCTCTTCCCGGGGGATCCCGAGGCGTTCCCAGGCCAGCCGGGAGACATAGTCTTCCCAACGTGTCCTGGGTCTTCCCCGTGGCCTCCTACCGGTTGGACGTGCCCTAAACACCTCCCTAGGGAGGCGTTCGGGTGGCATCCTGACCAGATGCCCGAACCACCTCATCTGGCTCCTCTCGATGTGGAGGAGCAGCGGCTTTACTTTGAGTTCCTCCTGGATGGCAGAGCTTCTCACCCTATCTCTAAGGGAGAGCACCCCTACACGGCGGAGGAAACTCATTCCGGCTGCTTGTACCCGTGATCTTATCCTTTCGGTCATGACCCAAAGCTCATGACCATAGGTGAGGATGGGAACGTAGATCGACCGGTAAATTGAGAGCTTTGCCTTCCGGCTCAGCTCCTTCTTCACCACAACGGATCGATACAACGTCCGCATTACTGAAGACGCCGCACCGATCCGCCTGTCGATCTCACGATCCACTCTTCCCCCACTCGTGAACAAGACTCCGAGGGGCCATAGAGGTCGGGTGCATTGTGAGCTGGGCGGCAGCCGAAGGCAGGGCACTTGGCGGTCCGATCCTCGGCTACAGAAGCTAGCTCTTGGGACGTGGAACGCTGTTATTCCAAACACTTCTAATTAAAGCCATATAATACAACCTCTATTAGACAGTAAGGAAATGATCCAAATGAGATGTTGATCCAGTTACCATTGATATGTTACATAACAAGACATACCTTTCCAATCATTGATCCAATGGGCCTTAAAACAAGACTTGTCACATCCAGATCACATAAACTCGGTGGCTTCAGCCTCAGGATTACATCTCGCTCTTCTTTTGGGCACGATGTCTATATCATGTGTTGATGCGCCTAACAAATCCACACATAAAAATGAAAAAAGTCAGTGACACAGAAATAAAACAAAGAACTAAACCCTTCAAAAACTGTTAAATTTAGGCTCAATGCAGACATGAAGCTTCTCAAACAAAGAACTAATGTAACAATATCAGTAACATGCCAACTCCACAGTGCTTGTCAGCTTGAAATATTTGTATTTGAGAAAAAGTATAAACAATTTGAAGAACTCTAGTCTGTCTTGTTTAAAATTAAGACAAGGTTTACTTGCATAGTGATCAAGGATGATGGGTCAAATGCAGAGAATAATTTCACCACACCTAGTGTGTGACAATCACTGCTACTTATAATCTTCCATGCAACTTTAAAAAAAAAAAAATTAAATGCCTTTTGGCCTTGGCCCAGAACTGAAATGCTTTATTTAACCTCATAAAATCAAATCTGGTTGCAATTAATAACAAAAAACATTTTACTGTTCTTTATAATGAACTATTTTCCTATGTTAAAAAACATTGGTCTATTTAATTACGTTAAACTCCATTTTATGCTCACCTGATTCAACCATGCTGCCGAAGACTGTCAAAGATGGTTTGTGGCCAAGATAGATGTCCCCCTCTGGTGCTGCACGTCCCGGAAGTGATGTTCACTGAGCGCTCTGTTGTGCTCAAAATCGTGTGTGAAGTTTTGTATTTCGATTATAAATGGTCCTTTTGGAAAACCCTTTTTATATATATTCAATATTAAGTGTGATACGTGAGCTGTATAACTTCCAAGATGAAAATAGTTAACTAGTGATTTAGCCCTCTGTTAGGAGCAGACATCATCCACTGGCCAATCAGGCAGCGCCTAACTGAAAATTGGACCAATCAGACGCCGAGACTCTTCAGAGTGGGCGGAAGTAACCATCTTGAACACAATGTGAAGTGAATACCTCCAAAAACAATCCCCAATTGAATCCAAAATTTGTCCCAAAGATAAAAATACCAAAATCATGTGCTATTGTAACCATTTGAAAATATTAAATAGTGGATGTAGTTTGAATTGCATTTGAATTATCGCCTTTGTCTCAATCAAGGTTGAAGGTTTTTTTTCAGGCACATTTAAAGTAATTATTGTGCGGCATTGTATTTTAGACAACAGAATAGAAAAAAGCCCAATACAGTAAAATACTGAATCAAACCGATTAAATCATCACCATAATCCCTTTATTATTGATTGTCCAGCACAAATCCTCTCCAGATAAACCAAATGAATAGATAAAACTAACATAAAAAAGGTTGAGATCATCAGATCAGTTGAAAATGTGTTATTTGATTTAGAATTCAAAAGTATGTTTATTGCTGTAATGATTAGATGTTTTTCAAAATGTTGGAGTGTGTAAGTTTCTGACCCACATGACATATGAGGACATATGACATATGAGGACAAGTGTGTGTGTGTGTGTGTCCTAATAGCAAAGATGGCCACTAGGGGCAAAATCGAAGGTGACCAAAAAAATTAAACACACTTTCACACACTTTTTCTGAAAATTTGACAAATGAAGACTTTAGAGATTTTTGGTCTGGGAACATGCTGGGAGGGTGTAGAACACGATAGCATTGCGGGAAATATGGGGACATGGAAAATGTCCTCATATTTCAACAGGTCCTCATATGTAAGGTGAAATTTCATAAAAATGTCCCCATATGTCACTTTGACAAACGCACACACGCACGCACACACACACACACACACACACACATACACACACACACACACGCACACACACACACACACACACACACACACACACACCATTACCTCTGCTTTACCATGTTATTAGACATTGGTTTAACTCCATTTAAGCATTTAAACGTTAAAAGCATTGCACTTGTACGACGATGTAATACCTTTTTTTTTTTAACAGCCGATGACGACGAAGTGAAAGACGATGAACTTTGCTTAAACGGTCTTACAAAGTTGGAAGATGATTTTCGAGGTGTGTTTAAACCTTCAAATTATTTAATATTATGTGTATTCATTATTTAGTTTCATAGAGGATTTGCCGTAAGATCCTAACGCGATCGTTTTAACACAATCGCAGTCTGGTGAGTCAAATGATTCTCATTTTACAAGAAAAAAAACATGCGGTATACGATACATATATACATATATTTACTTACAGATTTTCCGTTTACATCTCTTGCTCACTGGTCTCCCTTAAAGCTGGCGGGTCCGTCAACGGCCGTTCCAGGCAGAGGAGAAGGCTTGATTGCGCCAAAGACTCCAGACATCGAATCCTTGCTCCGAGGGGAAATCATCGAAAACGACGGTGAATGTCCGACAGGCACCCGCTGTAAGTTTTTCTCGTTTTCTGTAAGCTTTTTAAGATTCTCAGGAGCTTTAAAGAGCTCCTCTCATTCCAATGTCTTTCGCTCAAATGAATTTCGCGCCTAAGGGGAATGGGCGGGGACTGATTCCGGAGGTGGGCGGTTGTTTCCGCCAAGCAACCTTCTGGTTGAAATGGAGTGTGGATCAAGATGGATCCCCACTCTATATTCTTTTATTTAACCCAATGTTTTTTAAATACGTGTATAATGCTTTATATCCTATGGGTTGTGAATTCCATCCTACAATATCTTCCAAGGAACCCAAAGAAATGTTACCACACCTCCCGCTTTATTTATTCTTTAGATTGCCTGAACTATTTCATAAACTAAATCTTGTCTTGTTTCTGATGCTATGTTTTTTATGCTCATCAATGCACTGTTGGACTGCGAGCACACAACTACTTTCCTTGCTTTGTTTTCCTCTATCCAGTTAACTGCCATATAAATTGCTACCAATTCCCCCGTAAAAACAGATAGTTTATCACTGATTATTTTATTTAATACTATGTTTCCTTGTGGGATAACTGCTACAGCTCTTACCTTTATTTTTTTTTATATAGTTTTTGATGCATCCGTATATATCATATCTCAATCCATTTTTCTATCCGGTAACTATTTAAATTTCTATTCTTTAGTAATTGCATGTTTTCTTTTGGGTTATCAAACATCCACGGTGGTATTGCAGGCATTGGTACTGTAGGACTAACTTTAATATTGTCAATTTTAACTTTATTACATATGTCTCCTATAATCCACCCAAAACTATTCTTTTTTTGTTTTCTCTTTTTCTTGGCAGATTGGTAGCACTGGACAAGTCGGATATCCTTGCTTGGATCCTTTTAAAGTTGCCCGATAAACTGCTGAGAGTTGATCTCTCCTCTTGTCCAAAGGTTTTTCGTTCATTTTTACTTGTAATACTGGCACTAGGGTTGATGTAGTAGCTCCACAACATAACCTTAAAGCCTGTGACTGGATCCGGTCTATTTTCCCAAGTCATGTTTTTGAAGCAGATTGGTAAATAATGCATCCGTAATCAATAACAGATGGAATTAAAGTTATAAATATATACATGTATTGTTTTCAACGTTAACCTATCAGCCCCCCAATCATTACCCCTCAAAGACCTCATTATATTTAACACCTTTTTACTTTTTCCGCTATTTTTTTATTTTCCGGAAGGAACACTCCTGAAGGAATAAATAAAGTACTATCTAATCTAATCTAATCAAATCTATTTTGCTGATGTGGGTTGACTAGTTCATATTTTTATCAAACCATATTCCTAAATATTTAAATACTTGTACCTCTTCTATATTTTCACCTTAGAGTTTTTATTTGGAGCTTGTTTTGTACTTTTGTCTTTGTAAAATGTATGACTTTTGTCTTTCCAACAGAGAATCTTAAACCTCAAGCCGTTCCCCAGTCTTGAACATTATTTACCACTTTGTTAGTTTTTTGATTATTTCTTTTGACTCTAAATAATATACTAGTCTTTCATTAATCTTTTTTTTTTCCATTACTTTTCCCCAAATTTATAATTTCCTGCCTCTTCCGGGTCTTACCCTGACTTGCATATTGGAATTGTTACCGCTAATTTTCCCCTCTGCCGGTCATTCTCCTTCTTCATATATCCTGTCATATCATTTCAAGACCACTTCTTTGACGATGCCACCTAAGTTTTTGATCATTTGATAACCCGCTAGGTCTTTCCCCGGTGACGTATTTTTAACCTTTTTCAAAATTCGAACCATTTCATTCAAAGAAAATGTCATATCCATAGTGTTGGTAAAGCTATTAACGTTGTCTTCCATCATTTCCCCAATATTTAAACTCATTGTTTTTTCTCTCTTTTGTTTTTCCACATTTCTCAAATTATCATTACTGTGCACTTTAACACATTTTTTTGCTAAAGGTTCTGCTGTTTCTTTACCCGTGACTACATCTTCTTTAATAAATGTGGCACATCATCCTCTTTACCCTTCATTCCTATCTTTACGAATCGTTATATATCCTTTTATTATAAAGTTAAATTTTGGCTTCAGCCCTGTTTCTTGAATACAAATTATACGTGGTTTAGTTTTCATATTTTTAATATATCCCTTTAATTCACGTTCGGTTGCTATCAAACTTCTGGCATTCCACCGGATAATTAACAGGGTGTTGGAATGTGGTAACATGACTCCGTCACGTCTACTCTCCGTAGTACAGCTTGCACCCGGTACCAAGATAGTTCTTTCAACAACTTTGATGCTGCTTTGACAATTATTTTGATCTTCTCAGTCTTATTTTTACTTTCATTTTGTATCAAAGCTGAGTTGTGCTCTCTGGTTTATTTTGCAAATGAACCGACAGAACATGATCATGTACAAGACTCGCCTACCCACAATGCACTGCAGCCCAACGCTCCTGGTCGGATGTTTTTTTCGGGGTTCATGGAGAGATGCGGTAAAGAGTGGTAGCCAAGACACACGGTCACACACGGTCACACACGGTCACACACGGTCACACTCGGCAATTATTTTGACCTGGGGAGCAGATATAGAGGAAAAAATGTGTCTGGGGGGCCGGGATATCTGATTTTCAGGTACAAAAAACTTCACAATGACACAAAATAAACACAACAGTTAAACCTCACACTAAAAAACAAGACATTGACTTGTACGTTCAAAAGACAGAATAGAACAAGTCAAGACATGCAATGCCATCTACAAAATGTTATGTAAATGTTAGTCATTACACACGCGGCTATGGTTTTGATGTATTTGTTACAGACATGTTTACGTCAAGTAACATCACATGGTTCCATTTGCACCTTTCAACAAATCTGAAAAGGAATATTAAGAAGTAAAACTTATATTTAATCCTACCTCTTCTCCGAGCACACGGTGACTGTACATACGGGTCGAAAAATGTTGACCTAATTCAGCATTTCTCAAAGTGTGGGGAATAGAGACATGACAGGTGGGGCGCGAGGAAAGGGAGGACATTTTTTATTTTTGATTTTTTTTACTATGCTTTCATTTTCTATACACACTGTAAATCACTTTGTGATTCTGTCTGTGAAATCCGCCGTATAAATAAATGTAAATTACTTATTTTTCCTGTAGGCTTTAAATTTCTCGGCAGGAGCGAAAGTTTGACAGACATAGCAACAGTAACTTTTGCAGGCAGGGCTAAGAGGAACAAACTTTCGCGCGGATGGGTAGCAGGCTAATGTGCGGACCACAATTACACAAAATGGATACATTTGCAACTCGCACCTCAAAGGTCTGCGGAGAAACAAAAATATGACGGGTCTAATCAACCAAAAAGTCAACCTAAAAGAAAATATGGCGAAGGGTATCTTGCTCTTGGATTCACGGCAGCGGAGGTGGGGGCAGAGGAGAGACCCCTGTGTGTTCTTTGTCTAAAACGGCTAGCAGCAGACAGCATCAGGCCCAACAAAGTAAAGAGACAACTCGAGACCACACATGATGTCCAATAAATTGTTTTGTTGGGGCGATGGGGGTAGGTGGGCCTTGAGTCTAAAGTGGTGATGACAGAAAAAAAAAAAAGTTTGAGAAGCCCTGACCTAATTGTACGGATCTCACTTTAAACGGCAAACCGATCATTTAAATGTTTTCACTTTGAATATGAAACGAGGAGTAAAATGTACAATATTATCAATTATTTCACAAGGACATGTTTTAAGGATATTGTACAGTATCATTAAATCTAAAATGAATGTGATCACTTTCAGGATCATTTTATTTTTAGCCAGTAAACAACTGTTATGTACTTTTGAATCGGGTTTTCAAAAAAAAAAAGAAAAAGGGAGGGACAATCAAGGATCAACAATGGCACGACTTTCACTAGCTTGCGTGAGGTCAAAAGACAAGAGATTTTAGACCAATGCTGCTTTGGATCTGTTCCTGCTAAACTAGTAAGCGACTTTCAATGCTCAAATCAGAATAATAATACTAATTTTAGCTACTGGAAATTTGTGTGGTAGCAATAAATACCCACCAGCGCGATACTTTGCAGTTCCACACTGACCAACCACGCAACAAACTCAAAAGAACTGTACAAGGAAAAAACAATGCAGTGACTTCAAACTGCAAATATAAGGTTTGAGTAAAATATGTAGGTTGGTGTGAATGTTGTCCGTCTATCTATGTTGACCCTGCAATGAGGGGGCGACTTGTCCAGGGTGTACACCTCCTTCCACCCGATTGTAGCTGAGATAGGCGCCAGCGACCCCCACGTCCCCAAAAGGGAATAAGTGGTAGAAAACTGTGGAAAGTTCAGTAATACAGAATCATTGTGGCATTATCGTGTCAGTTTGACGCTATATGCGCTAGTCCTCATGGTAAATGTGGTTTTCCTTTTGGGAAAACGCCATCGCTTTGGTTCACAGGTGCGGCCAATTAAAACCAAAACTGAAAATTCTTAAGTGGGGCTTTAAGTAGAGTTTATAAATCTTGTATCTGTGCCACATATAGCCTTATTTCAGTGTCAACAGTCTCCAGCTTACTTGCTACACATGTTTTGGCTCTGCCCACCCCTGTGCAGTTATTGGACCGACATTTTTAATACTTTGTCTCTTGTTGTAATTACCTACTAGGCCTTCTTTGCCTTTATTTGTTGTTGTATCTTTATGTTAGCAATTGGGACTTTTTGAATGAAATTGTCTGTGGCTCCATGTTAACGAAGTTGCCTGTACTATTTGACTGATGCATTTTATTGATTGATTTATTATTTTTCTTTCTTTTTCGTTTTGTCTCCTCAGAAAAAAAATTTGGTAACTTTGTTTGTTTTATAACTTGTGCCAGGATAGCAGTAATTGCACAAAGGCATTCTTCTTCTTTTAGTTTTCTGACAGCACGTAGGCGTTCGCATCAACTTTCGTCTTTTTAACAAATGGGTAAAGGGGGAATGATGTATGCCGTAAAACTAGTTGGCACATTTAATATTTAATAATAATGAATATTGTAAAATTCTATAATTTTTGTTATTTAAAGGGGAAAACCCGATTCAAAAGTACATAACAGTTGTTTACTGGCTAAAAATAAAATGATCCTGAAAGTGATCACATTCATTTTAGATTTAATGATACTGTACAATATCCTTAAAACATGTCCTTGTGAAATAATTGATAATATTGTACATTTTACTCCTCGTTTCATATTCAAAGTGAAAACATTTAAATGATCGGTTTGCCGTTTAAAGTGAGATCCGTACAATTAGGTCAGGGCTTCTCAAACTTTTTTTTTTTTCTGTCATCACCACTTTAGACTCAAGGCCCACCTACCCCCATCGCCCCAACAAAACAATTTATTGGACATCATGTGTGGTCTCGAGTTGTCTCTTTACTTTGTTGGGCCTGATGCTGTCTGCTGCTAGCCGTTTTAGACAAAGAACACACAGGGGTCTCTCCTCTGCCCCCACCTCCGCTGCCGTGAATCCAAGAGCAAGATACCCTTCGCCATATTTTCTTTTAGGTTGACTTTTTGGTTGATTAGACCCGTCATATTTTTGTTTCTCCGCAGACCTTTGAGGTGCGAGTTGCAAATGTATCCATTTTGTGTAATTGTGGTCCGCACATTAGCCTGCTACCCATCCGCGCGAAAGTTTGTTCCTCTTAGCCCTGCCTGCAAAAGTTACTGTTGCTATGTCTGTCAAACTTTCGCTCCTGCCGAGAAATTTAAAGCCTACAGGAAAAATAAGTAATTTACATTTATTTATACGGCGGATTTCACAGACAGAATCACAAAGTGATTTACAGTGTGTATAGAAAATGAAAGCATAGTAAAAAAAATCAAAAATAAAAAATGTCCTCCCTTTCCTCGCGCCCCACCTGTCATGTCTCTATTCCCCACACTTTGAGAAATGCTGAATTAGGTCAACATTTTTCGACCCGTATGTACAGTCACCGTGTGCTCGGAGAAGAGGTAGGATTAAATATAAGTTTTACTTCTTAATATTCCTTTTCAGATTTGTTGAAAGGTGCAAATGGAACCATGTGATGTTACTTGACGTAAACATGTCTGTAACAAATACATCAAAACCATAGCCGCGTGTGTAATGACTAACATTTACATAACATTTTGTAGATGGCATTGCATGTCTTGACTTGTTCTATTCTGTCTTTTGAACGTACAAGTCAATGTCTTGTTTTTTAGTGTGAGGTTTAACTGTTGTGTTTATTTTGTGTCATTGTGAAGTTTTTTGTACCTGAAAATCAGATATCCCGGCCCCCCAGACACATTTTTTCCTCTATATCTGCTCCCCAGGTCAAAATAATTGCCGAGTGTGACCGTGTGTGACCGTGTGTGACCGTGTGTGACCGTGTGTCTTGGCTACCACTCTTTACCGCATCTCTCCATGAACCCCGAAAAAAACATCCGACCAGGAGCGTTGGGCTGCAGTGCATTGTGGGTAGGCGAGTCTTGTACATGATCATGTTCTGTCGGTTCATTTGCAAAATAAACCAGAGAGCACAACTCAGCTTTGATACAAAATGAAAGTAAAAATAAGACTGAGAAGATCAAAATAATTGTCAAAGCAGCATCAAAGTTGTTGAAAGAACTATCTTGGTACCGGGTGCAAGCTGTACTACGGAGAGTAGACGTGACGGAGTCATGTTACCACATTCCAACACCCTGTTAATTATCCGGTGGAATGCCAGAAGTTTGATAGCAACCGAACGTGAATTAAAGGGATATATTAAAAATATGAAAACTAAACCACGTATAATTTGTATTCAAGAAACAGGGCTGAAGCCAAAATTTAACTTTATAATAAAAGGATATATAACGATTCGTAAAGATAGGAATGAAGGGTAAAGAGGATGATGTGCCACATTTATTAAAGAAGATGTAGTCACGGGTAAAGAAACAGCAGAACCTTTAGCAAAAAAATGTGTTAAAGTGCACAGTAATGATAATTTGAGAAATGTGGAAAAACAAAAGAGAGAAAAAACAATGAGTTTAAATATTGGGGAAATGATGGAAGACAACGTTAATAGCTTTACCAACACTATGGATATGACATTTTCTTTGAATGAAATGGTTCGAATTTTGAAAAAGGTTAAAAATACGTCACCGGGGAAAGACCTAGCGGGTTATCAAATGATCAAAAACTTAGGTGGCATCGTCAAAGAAGTGGTCTTGAAATGATATGACAGGATATATGAAGAAGGAGAATGACCGGCAGAGGGGAAAATTAGCGGTAACAATTCCAATATGCAAGTCAGGGTAAGACCCGGAAGAGGCAGGAAATTATAAATTTGGGGAAAAGTAATGGAAAAAAAAAAGATTAATGAAAGACTAGTATATTATTTAGAGTCAAAAGAAATAATCAAAAAACTAACAAAGTGGTAAATAATGTTCAAGACTGGGGAACGGCTTGAGGTTTAAGATTCTCTGTTGGAAAGACAAAAGTCATACATTTTACAAAGACAAAAGTACAAAACAAGCTCCAAATAAAAACTCTAAGGTGAAAATATAGAAGAGGTACAAGTATTTAAATATTTAGGAATATGGTTTGATAAAAATATGAACTAGTCAACCCACATCAGCAAAATAGATTTGATTAGATTAGATTAGATAGTACTTTATTTATTCCTTCAGGAGTGTTCCTTCCGGAAAATAAAAAAATAGGGGAAAAAGTAAAAAGGTGTTAAATATAATGAGGTCTTTGAGGGGTAATGATTGGGGGGCTGATAGGTTAACGTTGAAAACAATACATGTATATATTTATAACTTTAATTCCATCTGTTATTGATTACGGATGCATTATTTACCAATCTGCTTCAAAAACATGACTTGGGAAAATAGACCGGATCCAGTCACAGGCTTTAAGGTTATGTTGTGGAGCTACTACATCAACCCTAGTGCCAGTATTACAAGTAAAAATGAACGAAAAACCTTTGGACAAGAGGAGAGATCAACTCTCAGCAGTTTATCGGGCAACTTTAAAAGGATCCAAGCAAGGATATCCGACTTGTCCAGTGCTACCAATCTGCCAAGAAAAAGAGAAAACAAAAAAAGAATAGTTTTGGGTGGATTATAGGAGACATATGTAATAAAGTTAAAATTGACAATATTAAAGTTAGTCCTACAGTACCAATGCCTGCAATACCACCGTGGATGTTTGATAACCCAAAAGAAAACATGCAATTACTAAAGAATAGAAATTTAAATAGTTACCGGATAGAAAAATGGATTGAGATATGATATATACGGATGCATCAAAAACTATATAAAAAAAAATAAAGGTAAGAGCTGTAGCAGTTATCCCACAAGGAAACATAGTATTAAATAAAATAATCAGTGATAAACTATCTGTTTTTACGGGGGAATTGGTAGCAATTTATATGGCAGTTAACTGGATAGAGGAAAACAAAGCAAGGAAAGTAGTTGTGTGCTCGCAGTCCAACAGTGCATTGATGAGCATAAAAAACATAGCATCAGAAACAAGACAAGATTTAGTTTATGAAATAGTTCAGGCAATCTAAAGAATAAATAAAGCGGGAGGTGTGGTAACATTTCTTTGGGTTCCTTGGAAGATATTGTAGGATGGAATTCACAACCCATAGGATATAAAGCATTATACACGTATTTAAAAAACATTGGGTTAAATAAAAGAATATAGAGTGGGGATCCATCTTGATCCACACTCCATTTCAACCAGAAGGTTGCTTGGCGGAAACAACCGCCCACCTCCGGAATCAGTCCCCGCCCATTCCCCTTAGGCGCGAAATTCATTTGAGCGAAAGACATTGGAATGAGAGGAGCTCTTTAAAGCTCCTGAGAATCTTAAAAAGCTTACAGAAAACGAGAAAAACTTACAGCGGGTGCCTGTCGGACATTCACCGTCGTTTTCGATGATTTCCCCTCGGAGCAAGGATTCGATGTCTGGAGTCTTTGGCGCAATCAAGCCTTCTCCTCTGCCTGGAACGGCCGTTGACGGACCCGCCAGCTTTAAGGGAGACCAGTGAGCAAGAGATGTAAACGGAAAATCTGTAAGTAAATATATGTATATATGTATCGTATACCGCATGTTTTTTTTCTTGTAAAATGAGAATCATTTGACTCACCAGACTGCGATTGTGTTAAAACGATCGCGTTAGGATCTTACGGCAAATCCTCTATGAAACTAAATAATGAATACACATAATATTAAATAATTTGAAGGTTTAAACACACCTCGAAAATCATCTTCCAACTTTGTAAGACCGTTTAAGCAAAGTTCATCGTCTTTCACTTCGTCGTCATCGGCTGTTAAAAAAAAAAAGGTATTACATCGTCGTACAAGTGCAATGCTTTTAACGTTTAAATGCTTAAATGGAGTTAAACCAATGTCTAATAACATGGTAAAGCAGAGGTAATGGTGTGTGTGTGTGTGTGTGTGTGTGTGTGTGTGTGCGTGTGTGTGTGTGTGTATGTGTGTGTGTGTGTGTGTGTGTGTGCGTGCGTGAGTGTGTGTGTGTGTGTGCGTGCGTGTCCTGTTGATTCAAACGGTCATAAACATTTAAACTGTCAGATGGGAAGTCAGTAAAAACTGAACCCTCCTTTTGTCCCCCAAACTGACCTGTTGATTCAAACGACCGTAAAGACCAGTTGCTACGTGACACTGTGTTCTGCGATAGTTTTTTCCATCTGTTTAAATATGTTTTCGTGAGGTACGGAAGTTGTTTCAGTGCGTACGAATGTGTGTGTGTGTGTGTGTGTGTGTGTGTGTGTGTGTGTGTGTGTGTGTGTGTGTGTGTGTGTGTGTGTGTGTGTGTGTGTGTGTGTGTGTGTGTGCGTGTGTGCGTGCGTGTGTGCGTGTGTGTGTGTGTGTGTGTGTGTGTGTGTGTGTGAAGTGTGTGTGTGTGTGCGTGTGTGTGCGTGTGTGCGTGTCCACCAAAAACTTCCCAATCCACGGTAGATAACGATGAAAATATCGAGAAAGGGCTTCCGTCTCTTCTTTCTTTTAGCTGAAAACTGAATACGATTTAGAAACACTCGACTTTTTTGCGGAGCGTCAATGTAAGTTTTATTATTTTTATAAATCGAAACAGGCGTTTCACTAATCATGACCGAATCGAACAAAGTCTTTACGCTAACGTATAAAGCTCCACCTCCTCTGCGTGTGTGTGTGTGTGTGTGTGTGTGTGTGTGTGTGTGTGTGTGTGTGTGTGTGTGTGTGTGTGTGTGTGTGTGTGTGTGTGTGTGAAGTGCGTGCGTGTCCACATCTCCACACGTAACATTCCCAACCATCAATACATCGAAATCTGGAAGTTGTTTCAAACGATCGTAAACATTTAAACTATCAAATATATGGTCACATGCTGCTCAGATGACATTGCTTTCTTAAAAAAACTGAACCCTCCTCTGTTCCCTGTCAGGTCTTAACTCCACCCTCTTCCTGGTTTAACCACTCCCACCGCAGGTCTTAACTCTGCCCTCTTTCTGTTTAAAACTCCACCCTCTTCCTGGTTTAACCACTCCCACCGCAGGTCTTAACTCCACCCTCTTCCGGGTAAGCCACACCCACTTGACCTTGACATTTGAACCTGACCTTTGACTTTGACCTTTGACTTTGACCTTTAACCTTGACCCCCTCATAAATCATTAACCTTTGAACTTGACCCCTCATAAATCATTGACCTTTGACCTTGAGGGGTCATAAATCATTGTTTTATGGGGGGTCATAAATCACTTTTGACTAAAGGTAGGGACTTAACTTCTCTGGTGTGACGTTCATATTTTGTCAATATTCAGTGTTTTATCGTTCATAGAAAATTTTAAAATTCCATTACGTTTTTTAAGGCGGTCTGTCATAACGTTCTTAGCATTCAATCAGACTTTATTGTGAGGTTTTATATTAGTGTTCCTAAAAATAATTATACTGGCCCCCAGACACATATTTTTTGTCTATATGTGGCCCCCGAGTCAAAATAATTGCCCAAGCCTGTCATAGACAATGCAGCAGCCCACCGCTGCATAAGCTAGTTATTTCTTTGTAAAAAAAAAAAAAAAAAAAGCGCCGCTAAAGGTAATTTGTCTGCGTTAGGTTTTATAATGACAACGTCGCTGGAATTCTGTTAACATGCAAGTCACGTCATGTAAATGGAGTTTTCTTTCCGATTTTTGGAAGTTTTTTAGAAGGCTTTATGGGCAGAATAGATTATCTAGTTAGCTGCATTGTCAGCCGTGTGGGTTGAGCCAAATATTACAAATTTGAATCCATAAAAAAAAGAGAAACCCTTGCTTTACATGAAGATTGTGAATGATCGCAACATTTAAAACAGTGCAGTTCTTCTTTAAAAGCTGGCTACAACATTGTTTGCCACCTATTTGGCTTATATAGAGTAAGTATTGCTCTGTGAACAAGCGTCTTGTCACAACTTTATATTGTATATATGAATGTCTGGTACAGTTCTCCAAAATTGTAGTGTGTCCAATCAATACGGTTTGTGTCCATATTACTATACTATCTACTATACTATTAAACAGAAAAACGTGACAAAATCGAATATTCTTAGATTGGAATCACACCATTAAATATACTGTTTCCCCCAAGAGTGCAGCTGTGCAATGGCGGGGGGCTGGTGCACACACATACCAGCACAAGCACAACACAGCTGACTGTATAGCAGTCAGTCCTCAACAGCTGCATTTGACCACCATTTTTCATAGAAGAAATCAATAAAAAACCCATATATCGATCCATTGACAGTACACAGAAGGCCAAATAATGTAAAGGTACTTTAGGTAAAACATGAGTGTTGTCTTCGATTAATGATTTTTACAGTCAAATTGGATTTGTTAGATTTTGCCCCGTATCGACGATCAGTTAAAATGTTTTTGTTAAAGAGCAGAGCAAATGAGGATCTACACAAATAAACAAATCTCATTTTCAATGTATTCCACCTCAAAGAAAAAGGCTAAAAACTCAGATAAACAAAACAAAAACATGGTAGCGATTGGATAGTTTCAAGAGGTCCTTAGAATGGGCCTGTCCATGGTCAGCTTCGGCTCTCAAACTAGACTATCTAGAACAGGAGTGTCAAACTCATTTTAGCTCAGGGGCCACATGGAGGAACATTTTTTCCCAAGCGGGCCAGACCGGTAAAATCCTGGCATGATTACTTAAAAATAAAGATCAGTTGTTATTTATTTTCTGAATAAATTATGTGATACTGTTCATTTGTCAAATAGGTAGAATTGAGTCCGTCAGAGTTGCTCCCATTGGTTTTAATTAGTAATCTATCAGAAGGTGATATTCACGTAATTTACTCATTTTTGTCAACTGATGTACTAACATCATGTGGTTTATTTTGTACATTTGTGGCATACTCTACAAAAAAATGTGTCAATTTGGACTCATTGGTTTTATTACACGTGAAGTGAGAAGGGTATACATATTATTTCAGAATATTTATGTACGCCCAGAAAATGTGTCCCCAGTCATAAGTACAACACGAAATGCAAAGATGACCAATTTGTGTACTATCACTAATAAGCAGCGTAAATAGGTAGTGTCCAAACACAGAAGTGTTGCATATATCATAACATAGCTCTGCCCCCTCTGAAGTCATTTGTGTGGTGGGGGACACAAAAAATTGCTCTGGCGACCTCCAGTGGACACATTCAGAAACAAAAGTTTCTTTCAATTAAAAAAATCAGCTCATTTGTATATTTAGCTGTGGAGAGGCGGAGCCAACGGGCCGACTGCGGGGCAGGGCACGCTGCAACCCTGCCCAAGATGGCGGCAAGGAGGCGGAGGATGCGGTGGAGGGGAGAGGGGGGCATGTCGGGAGCGACGTCGCTGCAATCTAAATCAGGTGCGTGGCTCACACACCGGCACACAATTAATTCATCTCCTCACACTGTTTAAAAGGGGAGAAGGAGGAGAGGTCGCGGAAGGAGTTGGGGAGACTGCAGCACAGAAGGAGTGTAAGCAAAAGAGCGCACGACGACGCGGCCAACTGAAGGAGAGCGAGAAGCGAGCAGGAAGGAAGGAGCTGAAAAGCAACCCGGCAAAAGACTTGATTTTTGAAAAATAAATGAGTCAAACCTGCTGAGGAAAGATGTCCTTTCTGGGTGGTCCATTCAACCCACACGACGACGGCTTAAGTCCGTCACATCAGCAAACTCATCTCGTTGAGGAAACCTGTTGGCGGGCCTGATTCGGCCCGAGGGCCATACCTTTGACACCCCTGATTTAGAAGAAATTAAAGTTGTAAGAAGGTTTCCGTAGCTAAACATGTGGAAGGATCATTACCATTGCCAGGCGGCGCAAGTGAGGTAGGCCCAAGCAAACTGGTCAATGTTTCAAAGTTATGTGCGTCCCAGCGCGTTTGTCCGAGGAGTATGGTGGGCTGGCAGCAACGCATCTCAACAGGCACCTCGTCCTGATACTTGGCCTCGGGTACAGTACCTAACTCACCTCTGTCCATACTTGCCAACCCTCCCGGATTTTCCGGGAGACTCCCGAAATTTAGCGTCTCTCCTGAAAACCTTCCGGGACAAATTTTCTTCCGAAAATCTCCTGAAACTCAGGCGGAGCTGTAGGCCACGTTCCCTCCAGTTCATTGCGGACCTGAGTGAGGACAGCCTGTTTTCACGTCCACTTTCCCACAATATTAACAGTGTGTCTGCCTAATGACGTTATAACTGTGTAATGTGGTTTTATTGTTAGGCAGTTTCATTAACGTCCTCCCAGCGCGGTAACAACACACAACAACAGCAGTCACGTTTTCGTCTACCGTAAAGCAGTTTGTCTGCCGTAAACATCAATGTTGTGACACTCTTAAACAGGGCAATGCTGCCATCTACTGTACATGCATATGTCACAATAACATTTACGGCTGTTAGGGATTGCAGTGCACAACTGCGCACACAACAAGGAGATGAAGCAGAAGAACGAGGAAGATACAGCCATTAAGATGAAGTTCCAAGCTGCAGCTGCGATTGGACCTGGATAGCCTCCGGGAAGAAGTAGTGGACAACCAAGTGCTTGGCAGTGAAGATCTTCCTCAGGAAGCAAAGATTCACCGGTTTGGGGCCATGCTAGGGAGAGATGGAAGATTCCAGACTCTAGTGCATTTGATGAAAGCACTTTTGCGCGTGCCACACAGCAATGCATCATCAGAGAGGGTGTTCAGCATGGTTAGAAAAATAGTGACAGAATAGAAAAAAGATGGACAATTCAACCCTTAACTCAACAATGTGTAGCTGAGTGCTATGTGTGTGTAGATGTGTAAATAAATGAACACTGAAATTCAAGTATTTCTTTTCTATATATATATATATATATATATATGTAGGTGTGCGAAAAAATCACAAGACTACTTCATCTCTACAGATCTGTTTCATGAGGGGTTCCCTCAATCATCAGGAGATATATATATATATATATATATATATATATATATATATATATATATATATATATATATATATATATATGTAATCAAATAAATAAATATATATATATATATATATATATATATATATATATATAACTCACTGAAAGTTAAGTATTTCTAATATATATATATATATAAATATATATATATATATGTAATCAAATAAATAAATATATATATATATATATATAACTCACTGAAAGTTAAGTATTTCTAATATATATATATATATATATATGTATATATATATATATGAAATACTTGGTGGATTTTAGCTGTAAATATACTCCTCCCCTCTTAACCACGCCCCTTAACCACCCCCCCACCGCACCCCACCATCCCCCATCTCCCGAAATCGGACGTGTCAAGGTTGGAAAGTATGCCTGTGTCTGACAGAGGGGTGTTCAATGTCCAGTTGGACAGCGAAGTTAATAGTAAAATCAGACTCGTTTGAAGTGAATTATCGAATAGTTGACCATTCAAAGACACCCTTAGAATAACATTGATTTAGTCAACCTAATGTAGATGGCAGCCAATTAATTCCTATACTTTATTTTCATTTTTCCGCTGCCCGATATCAACGCTACAGGTAGTTTACTTGCATTTTAACCATGTGTGCATGCGGTTGCCTTAGAGATGGTAGTCATTGTTGTTCATCTGAAAAAGAGTGTTGTTTTGGGTGTCACCCACAACAGCAAAGGCTGGCACATGTCTTGTATGCATCATCTGTCCCCGGCCAGCGGTGTTTCCAGTAAACAGGGTGATTAAGTCGCCTCTCGTGTTTCTGTGCTACAAGGTCAAAAGCGGAGTCATGGAGTCAAACGGCGACCGGCCAACAAGTCACAGCGGGAATCTTTTTACAATTCCAACCTGACGGGAACCCGGGCTTGTTTTCCCTCACTCCCTCTTTCCGCCTCCTTCGCTTTGCTTCTGGCCTCGCCTCGCAAGTACACATTTCTCCCTCTCTTCCTGTCCTTGTGGGCAGTCATTTCGAGGCTGACTCAGCCCTCCACTCTATTCTCGGACCCTGAAAAACAGTGTTGATGCGGCCGGTCCGGTGGCTGCGCGTCATAACCCCGGGAGTCGTTTGTTCATGCTTCCCCTTCTGCCGAGACAACGCCACTTTTTCCCTCGCCTCTTCTCCCGAAAAGCGCAGCTTGGCTTTCTAACTGACGATACAAAAACAAACCACTTTAGGTCAACAGAAAGTGTGGGTCACTGTTTTGTGATGAATAGAGTACAACTGGACAGCCCAACATAGAACTTAAGAAAACATCTATGTTGATGGGTTCCTGCGGCCACTCAGTGAAGATTAGCTGTGCAAATGTTCAGATGAACCAGCCTGGAAGTTTTCGCGATCCAGTGCTGTGACCCATGATTGTAAAGTGGCAGGAAGACACCCGAAGAGAGTTTTTTTTGGTGCAGGATCACTCCATAATGAGGTTTATTATCCCACAGAGGAGACCGCAGTCTTAACAGTCAAACACATTAGAGTCCCTCTCGCTTTCATCGCGGGGCCGTGGTTGCTCCTTCTCTCTATTCCTGCGACCCACTCAAATAAATACGCCGATAAACAGAGCAGACAAATGCGTCCACAGTGCGCAAAGCTGCCTGTCTGTGCTGTTGTCCGCCTTTTAAGATGGGAGATCAATTCAAAGCATGACTGATATTAGCGCCGGTTGGCAAAGAATAAACTCAAAACATCTGGCAGGGAAGGGAAGGCGCTCGCTGCCTTCGAAGGCTTCTTATTGTGAGCGTTGACAGACAATAACAAGAGGTGGAACATGGTATGCTGGAAAGGAGCTCGACGTATTATCTCATCTCTGACAACGTTGCTTCTCAAACGGGCAAAACGGGGACTTTCAACATTGTCAGCCTGCCGCAATGTATTTCAGGAACTCTGAGAGGGAATGATTGATTAGACGGCCTGAGGACTTTGAATAGATGCGATAGAGAGAGTCTGTGCGCGTGGCAGAGATCTGCTGACAGAAAGTGTTGATGTGGAAGCACAGAGAATTGGAGGTGTCTCTCTGACTGTGCTGTGTTAACCCTGGGTGTTTTTCTGGATCAAACAGACTTTGCTCTTTTGACAGCTGACATGGCTAAATGTTGAGATTGGAATGCGCCACTGAAAGAGTTAGCAACTTTAGTAGAGTGTGCACTGAAAAAAATAACTCATAAGATTTACTTGAAAAAAATGATTGTAAGTATTTGCACACAAATGATTTAAGTAAAATGTAATGCTGCAATATCAAGTAACACTCACTTGCCAGTATCAAGTAAATTCTACTTACCATATAACATAACAGTTGTGAAGATATTAAGTAACAGTTACTTAATTACATCCAAGTTTTAAGTTATATTTATTTAAACAAATTAAGTAAAGTTTACTTGTTTTTCATCGGCAGGAACATCATTTTACTCAAAATTTTAAGTACATTTTATATACCGTATATACTTAAATATCCTTTTATTGCCGTCGGAGGGCTATTTATTTTAAAACCTCTTCTCACTCCTGCGCTTATCAGTGGCGTGCAGTAAAAAATTGAGTGTGATGAAAGCGATTTTAATAAAAAAATAATCTGCAGCCGCGGCCCAGTGGTTGGGGACCCCTGCTCTTCAGCATGTCATCACGCTCACTTTAACACCATGCTGTCTACATGCCAGAAGGACGCATGCGTTTCACTGCTCCTAAAATGAGATTGCACTGCATACTTGCTCAACAGCCATACCTTTTAAACTGACGGCTGTGATATAAACAACTTTAACATTCTTACTAATATGTGCCACACTCTGTGAACCCACACCAAATACATTTCTGGAGAACATCAACTCTGTAACACATTATAAACCCAAGATAAGAATTACCCATAATGCCACCTTGCAGTGCTCTGTGAAGTGAGCCTAACGGCCGGAGCAGAGCCGGTCGGCCAGAGCCTGTTGTGCTGTGCGCAAGCGTCGTCGTGCATGCGTTTCAAAACACTAGATTTTCAGAGTAAAGTTTATGTAATATTTTTAGGTTTATGTACGTACAACTATTAAACATTCAAATAGTATGAGGAAATATATGTAACACTTACTCTTCCCCATAATTCATGTATTACGTTAATAAAATGTTTAATTTTACTTAAGAAACTCTAGTTCTTACTGAATGTTAAAAATATTAGGTATAAATTATGACAGTTACTCTAATAGAGTTTAGAGCACCAAAAAAGTCACTTTTTTCAGTGTGTGGAAGGCAGTACTACTAGTTACAAAAGACCTGTGATTGATTGACTGAAACTTGTATTAGTAGATTGCACAGTACAGTACATATTCCGTACAATTGACCACTGAATGGTAACACCCGAATAAGTTTTTCAACATGTTTAAGTCGGGGTCCACGTAAATCAATTCATGGTACAAATATATACTATCAGCATAATACAGTCATCACACAAGTTAATCATCAGGGTATATACATTGAATTATTTACATTATTTACAATCCAGGGGGTGGGATGAGGAGGGTTTGGTTGATATCAGCACTTCAGTCATCAACAATTGCATCATCAGAGAAATGGACATTGAAACAGTGTAGGTCTGACTTAGTAGGATATGTACAGTCAGCAGAGAACTTAGTGAGTTCAGATAGCATAAGAACAAGTATATACATTAGAAATAGATTTGATTATTTACATTTGGTTATTTACAATCCAGGGAGATTGGATGTGGAGGGGGAAGGGTGTTAGTAAAGGGTTGAAGTTGCCTGGAGGTGTAGTTTTAGTGTGGTTTTAAAGAAGGATAGAGATGCACTTACTTTTATACCTGTTGGGAGTGCATTCCACATTAATGTGGCATAGAAGGAGAATGAGTTAAAACCTTTTTTAAATCGGAATCTGGGTTTAACGTGGTTTGTGGAGCTCCCCCTGGTATTGTGGTTATGGCGGTCATTTATGTCATGGCAGTAGTCTGACATGTACTTCAGTATCAGGGAGTGTAGCGGATTTTATAGACTAGGCTCAGTGCAAGTTGTTTTACTCTGTCCTCCATTCTGAGCCAGCCCACTTTGGAGAAGTGGGTTGGAGTGAGGTGTGATCTGGGGTGAAGGTCTAGAAGTAACCTGACTAGCTTGTTCTGGGATGTTTGGAGTCTAGATTTGAGGGTTTTGGAGGTGCTGGGGTACCAGGAGGTGCAAGCTTAGTCGAAAAAGGATTCAACGAGAGTTCCCGCTAGAATCTTCAAAGTGCTTTTGTTGACCAGAGAGGAGATTCCGGAGCGATATCTCGTTCTTGGGTTGACGTTTTTGATTACCTTGGTTGGCATTTTATCACAGGAAAGATTAGCCTCTAGAATGGAACCTAGGTAGGGGACCTCATCTTTTCTGGTGATAACAATGTCACCTACAGTAATACATAATAGTAATAATGTTGAGTTTGTTATTGCGGGTGTTTTGATTTTGAGCAAATTTCTGGATCATTGTCTCAAATTGAAGAAGAGTGTGTCGCCACTGCATAAATCAATCTTCTGGAATAAAGGAAAGATACAATCTCCATTCAGGATGGGAAGAATGAAAGCATTGTCCGAGCATCACTTGGAGACACAAATCACCCCGGGCCTTCACAATGAACCGCAGTGGGAGGCCAAGATGAATATTTACAACTAAAATGCAGCAATTATAAAGTCCTGGCAGAAGCAGAGCTTTAACAACAGCTCAGTGAAACACATAAACCACCATCTCTGCTTTAAAGTGAAACAGGACCAGGACAAGTCAAACAGCAATAGGCACATTTATTTATTCTCAGCCATTTAACATGTCTGAGATCTTTGTCTAGGCGCACTAATTGCTCCTTCCGACAGGAAGACGCTGAGTCAATGGCTAGTTTATGTACAAAGAGATTTTAATCTGATCCCTCTCCTTAGCTGGGATTGAAGTTTGCAGAGAATATGGAAAGTATGAGAGTTTGTGACAACACAGGATAATCCCTGACTGTTTTGCTAAGGTGGGTAAATATTTAAAGGGTTTGCCCCGGCCGTAAACCTTTGGCAATTGACTCGTGCTGTACGTGTGCGCTGTTGTTTTTGTTGCCCGCATCTCTCCAGCTCATTACATCATGGGAATATTTGTTTGGAAGGTTGATGAGGGGTCTCAGAAAATCCACAAGAATGCAGCAAAATCGCCCGTCCTTTTTGGCCTTGGCGTACGTCGACGAGAGACTGGAAATAGAGAAGAGAGCAGAGTGAAAGGAATGGAATCATTGTTTGTTCTTGGATGTGGCTGCCTTTTTCTTGCATGCTGTCTGGCACATCCCTTATAGAAAATCTGAAATGTTATACAGCCATGTGAAAAGAGGACAACCCGACAACTCTTCTAATCGCTGCACACAAAAGGGTAAACATTTGTTGAAACATGCACCCCTACTATTACTTTTCTAAAAAAAAAATACTACAAAATGTGCACTATGATTACACCCACATTAGTCTAATTGACTTAAAATTTCTCACACGGCTTTACATTACAGCCTCTTTAACTTTAGGGTGTTGGGCTGAATCACCGCAACATTTTTTCCAACCTTTAAAAGGGTAGAATTTGACCAAATTGGTTTGAAATTGAAATTTTATTTTAGCTACCTCTCTTTTTTTTTATGATGTATATTTTCTGCTGGATCTACTCTTTAGTTTGTGCTGCCCTTATTTGTTGCTGCAGCTGTTACATATACTGTAATATTGTACATGGTAATTGGGATTTGTTATATATTGTATTTGTTATATAAAAATATAATATAATATAATAATATAATATAGCAGTATACTGTGTATATAATATGTAAATATTACATTTATTTTATATTTTGTATTGCACTATGGTACATTTTTTTTCACCTTTATACCTGCATTACCCTTTCCATCCTTACCCTTTCCATCCTTTGTAACTGAGCTACTGTGTGGAACAATTTCCCTTGTGGATCAATAAAGTTTGTCTAAGTCTACGTCCAAGCAAAATATCTTTGACATAGCAACTAATTGACCACAAGGCATTGACCATTTGTCAAATGATTCCAAAACAGTTTAAGACCACTGTGTCACGTGTGTGCCAGCATGTCTTTCAAGTCATTTGGAGCGCAATCTATTTTTTATTTTTTTTTACATGACAAACTTTTTCAGGGTGGAACACCCATTAAAGGTCTCGGAGGGTCCAGTCTAGTGCTCAATTTTCTTCAATGTGCAAGGACATTTTTCTGTACTCCCTTTAAAATCTGTGTATAAATTAACTAAGGCTGTGCCAACCGATTGGCCACCAATCAGTTTTGGCTAATATCCGAGAAAAGGACGGGATCAGCCATTGCTAATTGATTAGCTATTGACAGGAAATAAGTAAGTAAGTTTATAGGAGTCTTGAGAGAAGATAATATAACAGGACAGAAATTAACAGTGTCGTAAAAAAACGAGCAGTGCCCAGCCGATCCAGGAGCTCGTCGACCCGAGGCATTGGGTACGCGTCGAAACGTGACACCTCATTCACCTTGCGGTAATCCACACAGAAGCGTACAGACCCATCTCTCTTCCCTGCTAGAACAAAAGGGCTGCACCACGCACAGTGGGATTCTTCTATTACCCCTAACTCCAGCATGGTTTTCAATTCATCCCGAACTACTCTGCGTTTGTGCTCGGGAAACTTGTATGGCCGAGACGGCACCGTAATTCCCGGACTGGTCTCAATATGATGTTGGATGAGATCCCTGCGCCCGGGTCGCGAGGAGAACACATATGAGTAGCGCCGCTGTAACTCAGCAACCTCCGCTCTCTGAGCAAATGTGAGCTGGTCATCACAGGGAAGAGGAGGGGAAGAGGCGGACCGCAGGATCTCTGGCCCCAACTCCTCCTCCTCTCTCACTACCGTCACCATGGAGACAGGCACCGCCTCCCTCCATGCTTTCAATAGGTTTACATGGTAAATTTGTAAGCCACCACCTCGGTCCGTGCGCCGAACTTCGTAGTCCACATCATTTATTTGCCGTGTGACCTCAAAAGGTCCTTGCCACTTCGCTAGTAATTTTGAGCTGGAAGTTGGGAGTAGTAAAAGTACTTTTTCTCCCGGTGAAAATTTTCTAAGCTGGGTTCCCTTGTTATACGCATACTTGCCAACCCTCCTGGATTTTCCGTGAGACTCCCGAAATTCAGCGCCTCTCCCGAAAACCTCCCAGAAGAAATATTCTACCGAAAATCTCCTGAAATTCAGCCGGAGCTGGAGGCCAAGCCCCCTTCAGCTCCTTGCGGACATGAGTGGGGACAGCCTGTTTTCACGTCCGCTTTCCTGTTATATAAACAGCTTGCCTGGCCAATCACGTTACAACATCTACGGATTTTAATAAAAAACTGCACACACAAAGAGACGGACGAAACATAAGAATGAGGAAGTTACAGCCATAGCGACGCGGTCTGTAATAGAGTGATTCTATGTTGTCTGTTGCCATCTCCTGGTGAATGTTGGCTATAGCGTTATGAGGTTGCTCTTTGATTGGCCAACGATTTACGTGGTGTTGTGCACCTGACGGAAAGTGACTCTCGCCAGTACGCAAATGGCAGAACAAATGTTACTCAAATAGTGAAAGGTAAGTGTTGTTTTTGTTTTTTTAGTAACCAGCAAGCACAGTACAGTTAGTAGAACAAATGTGTTTTTATTACTATGTATTTAATAGGTGCCGTCTGAAATTCTACTCTTTAATTTATTTATTTATATAATAAAATACATATATATAGCTAGAATTCACTGAAAGTCAAGTATTTCATACACACATATATATATATATATATGAAGAGTTCATATGCAAAAGCAGATAAATCCATTTTGACCGATTCTGTATATCAACGATTTTCTGCCTGCTGGTGTTGCCGGTACATGTATAAGCGTACAATGGTTTATTTAATATCAACATAAGCAAGTCATGAAAGCCTAAACTTTTAAGAAATGCTGATGTAATGAATGGCTTTCAAGTAAGAGTGTTTGATGTGGTTTTACGTCAAAAGCAGATATATCCAAATTATGATATGTCGCAAAAACAGATATCTCCAAAATCGGTTTCTTTGCGGTCGTTATTTCACATAATATTCAAGATAAAGATAGAGAGAAAAACAGAACGTGAAATTTATTGAAAGCCACATTTCAACGTAACAACTGTTCACATTTCTTTACTTCATTATTTAACAGTTTCGATCCCTTGGTACGTATAAATCTAGCTGTCCCTGCGAACATTGTTTTTTCGTACTTGCTAAACGGACATGCTTTTTTGGAACTGTGACCTCACATATTTACCTTGTGCTTTTCAGCACCAAATGAAAAAACAAAAACAGTGTTGCAATGAAGACAATGTTTTATTAATGAAACAACCACAAATGCTCAACCTGGTTTGCCTATCAAAAACACTCCTGTGCAAATAACAGCTCACTCATCATCGCTATCGACATTAGCTCCATGCTCGACAACATCGTTTAACGCAGCGGTGTAAAACTCACGGACACGCGTACTAGCGCCAACATCAAATAATAACTTCAACACGTCAGTTTTTTTCGCTGGCTTAACAGTGTTCACAGGAGAAGCTTCCAAATTATTCATGCGTGGATAACAACACTGAGTGACTTCGTGCGCGCCGCCATTTTGTTTGTCACTTGATCCCGTACTGCAGCGCTGCTTGGGCAAACGGATATATCGGCTTTTGTGGTAGATGATCCATGGCGCTTATCGGCCGTTGCAATAAATCGCTGAACTAAATGACATTAAAAGCGGCATTTGTCCGCTTTTGCAAACAAATTGATTTTGGTATAACACAATAGAAGTGGCGGACTATATATTACCGAGGCTGGGCTAAACTTTATCAAAATGGTGTTTATCGGTTTTTGCGTATGAACTCTTCATATATATATATATATATATATATATATATACACGGTGAATTATATTCCTCTCCTCTTAACCACGCCCTCAGCCCAAACCACGCCCCCAACCATGTCACGTGCGCTGCTGCCGTTGCTGGGCGCGGATCAAATTTTCACGTGTCAAGTGCCCCACCTGGTGGAGTTTTGCTCGCAGGTCCATTACGTATTGTATTTCATTTTTACTGCGGCTTCAAACCGCCTCCCAGCTTTCTTTAACTAGGTCCAATAAGCCGCGCGGCTTCCTGCCGTATAACAACTCTTACGGCGCAAGGCCGGTTGAGGTCTGGGGTGCCTCCTGCATCCCAAACATTAGGGGATCCTGACATTTATCCCAATTAGGTTTTTACTCGTATGTGAACTTACAGATCATGGCTTTCAGCGTTTTATTGAACCGTTCCACCAGCCCATCAGTTTGTGGGTGGTATACACTAGTGCAGATTGCTTTAATCTCCAATAACCTGTACAGTTCCTTCACCGTGCGTGACATAAAGGACGTGCCTTGGTCTGTAAGAATCTCTTTCGGGATTCTGACTCGGGAGATGACCTGAAACAGTGCTTACGCCACAGTCTTTGCAGAGATGGAGCGCAGCGGCACTGCTTCTGGGTAGCGCGTTGCGTAATCCAGTAGGACTAACACAAAGCGTTTTGCCCGGGCGCACCAGCTGACCGTCGATGTAATCCACCTGGTCCCAGGCTGCGCGCAAAGTTTCATCGCAGGACTGCTCAAGGGGAAAATCCTCCGTGGGTTGGCAATGGGGGTGCCGGGGGGACTTTCCGCGAAGCCCCCGCCGGTTCCTGCTCGGCAGCGCCGGATGAATCCGCGTCGCCAGCGAGTACTAAGTGGATATTCCATTCCTACAGTCCGTGAACGCATCCCCACACATAGTGTCACTAAATGGTTAAACCCCGGCCAATTCGTTCCTAAAATTATGGGGTGCGTAAAGTGCGCGCTTGCGGCAACGTTGACACTATGTTTTTGACCCTCATACCAAATTTCCACTGGCACAATCGGGTACTCGTGCACATCCCCATGAATACACCTGATTCTTCCCCGTGTCGCCTGCCTCAACACCCCGGGTTGAACCCGGTTTTGGTGAATCATGGACTGTTTACAGCCCGAATCCACCATCGCCCGGTATGTACTTCCTTGTATTCTTACCGGGACACAGTACGTCTCCCCCGGATCGAGGCGGGTGCTGGGTCCCCGACAACCCGCATCACCTGCCCCACCTCCATCAAGGAGCACTCCGGGCGAACGTGACCGGGTTGACCGCAACCCCAGCACTCCTGTCCGGGTGTTTGAGGCGCCATCTGCGAGGGAAGCCCTCTCTGGAGAGCGCCGGTACCCTGAAACGGACAAGCAGACAGACAATTTCCCCCCCTTTTTGGATGTGTATGTGTGTGTGACTGGGTGTGTGTGTATGTGCTTTTGTGTTGATCGTTCGAGGAGGGGACCTGCTCCATGCTTCCAGATCCTCCGGCCAGGTGAGGGCGCGGCTCCAGTGCCATTCCGTCTGGTGGCGTGAGTCGTCGGCACGGTGCTGGGATGGGCCTTTCGGCCGTTTTTTTTGTCGCTTCCCTCTGGACCGCTAGGTGGTCCTCGGCCAGTGTCACTGCAGCTTTTACATCGGCAGGGCGGTGATACCTCACCCACGCGGCGGTCCAGGGCGGTATGGCGTCTATAAACCGCTCCAGCAGGATTTTTTCAACCACTTTGGGATCTTGCCCGTTCGGCTGGAGCCCCCGGGTTGCCGCATCTCGCAGTTGCTGCGCCAGGACGAAAGGACGGTCCTCTTGGCCCAACCTCATCGCCCGGAACTTCCTCTTGTGATCCTCCGGGCTGCTGCCAACCCGATCCAAGATGGCGTGGCGCAGGTTAGCGTACTGCATCCGGGCGGCTGCCGGGAGACTCAATGCCACCCGCTGCGCCTCCCCCACCAGAAGCGGCAGTAGCTTCACTCCCCACTCTTCAAGCTCCGGCCATCTGCATGAGGTCGCCGTGGCTTCGAAGATGTCCAAAAATGTGTGGGGGTCTTCTGCCTCCCCCATTCGCTGCATGGCGGCTTTTGCTCCCGCTCCTACCAAGGCTCTGTCCATTAGCCGTTGTATCAGCTCTGTCTGCTGCTGGCTCGCTGCCGACACCTCGGCCAGCACTTGCCCGAGCGCCTCGAGGGGTGTTGAGGTGGACATTCTCGTGGTCCGTTCAAGTTGGGCGCCAGTTGTGGAAGTTTCCTTTGTCTCTCCCGGGTTCTTCGGCCAACACTACCACACGGTCTAGGGATGCAGGTTTGACACAGTTTTATTTTCTTTACAGACATTTGTTGTTGCAGTCTTTTTCCAGCTTTTCAGCAGTTGGCTCTTTCGCTCGTCTACTCCCCCCTTCATGGTCCCCAGCGCTGCTAATAAAGGAAACGGGTGATTAGACAACTCATTAAAGCTACTCACCAGTTGGCTGCTTCACGGCCACACACCCCGCCCGCAGGGAACGGGTGGAACACGCCCCTCTTCACACACACAAATATAACATTTAGTATCATGTGATATTTACTTATTACATGCAAAGTGAGATGTGTCAAGTCTTTATTTGTTATAAATATGATTATGGCATACAGTTTATAAAAACCTTGAATTGAACATCTCAGAAATGTGGGGGTTTTAAAAACTGTAAGCCATGATCTTAAAAATTATAACAAAGGCTAACTTTGAGCTTATATTAAATATGAGTTTTTCACATTTGAAGTTAAATTGCTGACATGAATTGACTTTTGCAAAATATTATTTTCACCTGTATAATGGAAATAACTGAGTGAACATCTGGTGGAAGGAAAACATGCAACTTTTCTCTAACTACAATTATACATTCACCTACTGAAAAAAGGAGTGTCTCCTATGACAAATGGGTGCAAGCTTTTGACCAAAAACTTACTCACTACTCGATGGCATTCTTTCAGCGCCAGACGTGGACTGGAGTGAAATGAAACATGAAAAAATAAAGAAATAAAATATTTTAACTCACAATTTGTAGCACCCATCTGAAACCGTATAAACTAGTGGTACCATCGTACTCGTTTAATTAGTGCGAAAGTGGTGGGCAAACCATTTCATCGCCGGTGTTGTGCCAAAATATGATTGCCTGTCAAAAATATATTTCCTTCATTGGAGTACGCACCGTTCGCTAAATCTGCATTGCTTGGCTTCGTCTGTCCACAGCGGATTACTAAGTGTAAGACAAACCCTTTATCTTCGTGGTTATTGTACCGAGTTTTCTGTGGCCTTCTATGGCTCTGGTGCCACTCCCTGTTTTGCAACTTGTGATTGGATACTTACTTGGGACTGCAAAGTGACTATCCAATCACAGGACGCGTAAATGTCAGGGCAACTCGTGATCTGATTGGCTATTGCAACTGTCCATCAACTGTATGTTCCCCGCATTGTTGATTCTGAAGGGGAAAGGGCAGATTTGGTACAGCATGGCAACTTAAGCTAGCTGAATTATGATTGGATAAAAACTCTAGCCTAAAAACAACAGCATTGGAAGGAGTATATTATGACATGAAGAGAATATTAATACTTTTAGATATTTAGGGAAAGTAAATTAAAAAAAACTACTTTTATCTTTTATTATGATCATGATTTCTGGTTATGTTAGGCAAGCAGAAAAGGCCTTGCTGGCCCTGACGGGACACCACTGTTTATGATCAACACTAGGCCGATTGTAGCTGAGATAGATGCCAGAACCGCCCGCGACCCCAAAAGGGAATAAGCGGTAGGAAATGGATGGATGGACTAGGCTAATTATCCATCCATTCATTTTCTACCGCTTATTCGCTTTGGGGTCGCGGGGGGTGCTGGTGCCTATTTCAGGTACAATTCGATCGACATTTGTTTACTCACAAAATCCGTGTTTTATAGTGTGTGTTAATGTTTGTCAAGTCAATGATTATTTCCCTGGACACAGGAGGACTTGGAAGCCGAAAAACCAAAGGATTTGAAAGAGTAGTAAATAGTGTTTTTTGCGATAGTTTACTTATATTTGTTTGTTATTGACTTTGTATAGCTTTAACAATTGTATGTAATAATAGAGAATAGTGAACGTGTTTAAATATCGAGTTGATATTGTTGGACTGTCAATAGCACTAACCACAAATAAATCTAAAACATTTTGAGTTAATCCATATGATCGGCCAATTTCACTCATGGATGATCATAATTGGCAACATAAAACCCTAATTGGAATACCCCTGAAATAAACATAAATTCTAGGAGAGCCCAGACAATCGCCTACCAGTGGGATTTTCCCTGTTTTGCTTGTTTGAGTTGGGAGCGCACAAATTGGTTTATTGAGGGATTTGGCTGTCATTATTTTTGGAAACAAACAATCTTTCTAATCAAAGTGACTACTTGGAGCGGCTCACTGCGCTGTGGCTTGTTTTACTAGACATTTAACTTGCATTTCTGCTTTGTTGGGTTTTTTTTATGAAGCTTTCAGACATTCAAGCAATGAGAAAACATTGTATAGAAATAGTCTGAAACAAAAAAAAAATACTAAAAGCCTGTCAAGTTTAGAACAGAACATAAAAACACGTCAAAATATGACTCTAATTTAATCAAATAAATGCACTGTAGAACTGCCAGTGTAGCCTTGAGGAATGATATTTTTTTTTCCTAAAATGACTCCCATGCAGACGCCAGCAGTCTTTGTCAGAGGCCGCGGATGGGAGGGGGCCAGCGCAGCCTATGGGGTCCACATGGATGAGTACGGCCTGGTGAGCCAGACAGTTACGGATGGCTTGCTTTTAATTAGCGGCTTCACATGCAGCCTGTGTGGAGCTGCAAGCCCACCGCAAACGCACGGAAGATGTGACAGTCCCCCCCCCCGCCCCGCCTTCACGGCCGAGGGAAAGGCTCCTGCATTACTGCAGCGTCTCGAATCAACACAATGCCCAATGTGCGCGCCAGACCCACGGCAATTAGCTTCTTAAGTTCCCCACTTTTTTTTTTGCTTTGCAGTCTCTCTTTCATTTTAATGTCGGAGCTTGGAAAGGCTCAATATAATCAAGTCAAGAAAAGTTTATGCTGTTTAGAATTCCATCTGTTTCCAGGGGGGGGCTAATTCTAGCGGCACGCTGGAGCGCTGTGCAATGAGGCCGCATGTACCATCCTACTTACAGCGGTGGGAGCGGAGGAGAGTGGGGGCTCAGTGCAGACACTGCGGCTCCTAAGCAATAGACTGGCCGACTGCTCTTTCTAAACATCGCTGTAGTCATTCTCCCATCACTCAGCGCACGCCGTCTTCCAACAACCACCACCCACCCCTCTCGCCCGCTCCCTCCTCACACTCACATTTTCTGCTCTCGATCGCAACCTTTTATAGTCTTTCCATGCTTGATTGTCACCTCGGCTCTGAGTTCTGTTAAAAAAAACCTTAAAAACGACACAGCATGCGTCATGTACACCAGTGCTTCTCAAATAGTGGATGGGGCCCTCCTTGGAGGCGGGGTTAGGTGTTAGACGAGCCGTGAGAGAGCAGGGGTACTTTTAATATTAGTTCTTTTTTTTTCATGCTTGAACGATGCACACGCCTCCAAGTAGGGGGCAGCAGTGCTCAAACTAATCAACAGGCTGCCTGCCCAACACAAAAGAAGTCAACAAACGACATACCCTGCACAACGCCTAGGCTCAATCCTACGACCACACCGATTGATAGTAAAAAAACATAGTTATTAAAGGGGAACTGCACTTTTTTAAAAATGTTGCCTATCATTCACAATTATTATAAAATAATGCATTCTAAATGTTAATTTCGTGACTTGAATATCAACCACTGCGATGAGGTGGTGACTTGTCAAGGGTGTACCCCGCCTACCGCCCTAATGCAGCTGAGATAGGCTCCAGCAACCTCCCGCGACCCCAAAAGGGACAAGCGGTAGAAAATGGATGGATGGATGGAAGAATATCAACCAAGTATTAGTGATCAGAATCAGAAATGCTTTATTAATCCCAGAAGGGAAATTAAGATTTTCAGCACAATCCCATTCAAGAGCAGACAAACATTACAGGGAGACAGAACAGGAACTCTGCCAACTTCCGGCGTCCCTTACAAAAATATGAGAAACAGGTGAGGAGGGGGTAGGGAAATCAGACTAAGCCTGGTCCCCTGGAGAGGGGGTCCAGACTGAGGCCATGGGGGAAAAAATCTAATAGCTATAGCACACATAAACATGTGTGTAAGAGGGAAACATCAAACATCAAAGAACACAAAGGACATTAAAGACATTAAAAGAGCAGAGCTGATGCAACCAGCCACTTCTACACACAGTCACAAAAGTTCAACAACAACAACAACAACAACAAAAAAACATATACACTGTGGTGGCCTTTGCGGTGTTCCACGCCATCCTCTGCTAGGGTGGGCGGGGGGGGGGGAGCATGGCCAGAGACAGGAGCAGACCCAACAAAGCAACCAAGAGAGCAGACTTCACCCTCGGCCGCCCACAAACTCTCGGACAGTGTCCAGTCCAGATATTGTTACTATAAGCCCTAACACAGTTTAACTATTTATAGCAGTAATGTGATCACTAACGTGTGTCCATTTGTTTACACTATATTGTCGTCTGCTGTTTCCTCGCTCCCTCGCTCCCCGTAAGTTTATTGGAGATCATAAATCTTGCCTCTCACCTGGAAAGTAGGTGACTGAGGATGTAATCCGACAAGCTGGTAAACTTTGACAGCCATTTAGGACCCGTAACTGGCGAGAACAACACAAAAAGACTCCCCTGACCCTGTTTCTTCACGACGATTATGAGTCATTCTTCCTCTAAATGAGAATATATGAACATCCTATCAGTCGCCATCCTAATGACAGCAGCCCTTGTACAGTAAGTGATTTTTTTTTTCCATTCCATCCATTGTCTTGTCTTGTACACCCTGGACGAGTCGTCACCTCATCCCAGGGCCAACACAGATAGACAGACAACATTCACTCTCACATTCATACACTAAGAACCATTTAGTGTTGCCAATCAACCTATCCCAATGTGCATGTCTTTGGAGGTGGGAGGAAGTCACAGTGCCCGGAGGAAACCCACGCGTTCCCGGGGAGGATATGCAAACTCCACACAGAAATATCCCGAACCCGGGATTGAACCCAGGACTATTCAGGACCTTTGTATTGTGAGGCAGACGCACTAACCCCTCTTCCACCGTGAAGCCCTGATTACTTATTTATTTTGTTTATTTAGTTTTTTCATTATGTTTGTTTGGAATATCATAAAGTCTGCAATGAGTAATAATCAGTTATGTAGAAAAAAAAGCAAACGTTTTTTAAATTAATAAATGTATTGCTTAAAATGATCAAAATACATAAATATTAAATGTTATTATAAATGTGCCCGTTACTACATTATATATATATATACCCTTAATAGAGGTGTCTCTGCCTTACAAGCAGAATTGAGCAGCTCTCATAGGGTGCATTGTAAGTGGACTTTCGATCGCATTTATTTAATATTTAGAATGCATAAAAAAAAAAAACTTTGTCATGTTTCTCATAATGATTGTAAAAAATAGGCAAAATTCCCCCCAAAAGTGCCGTTCCCCTTTAAATAGGTTGATATAGTTTGGTGTTACTTTCAAACATGTTTCTACGAATAAATACATCTTGTGGAACCTCAAATTATGAACTTAATTAGTTCTTGAACAAGCGTTTTAAATAGAAGCGTTTGTATATAAGAACATTTCTCCACAATAAACAAATGTGTTCCAGCCTTGAAAAAAGTCTATATATTCGTAAGGTTTTGTACATTTTGAACACAATATAAAAGGGTTGTACAGCACTGTATATCAAAGAAACAAACAACTACTACCTAACTACTTAGGCAGCTTGCCTGCCAACAAGCACACACACTATCACAAGCTCTGTGGTGCACTCACAGTTTGAAATCACAAAACTCTTTAATGTTACAGCTGTGAGACTTCTGTGGCATATTGTTGCCGGATTCGGTCCTCCGTAGATGCGTCAGCAAGAACACAGCAAAAAGGTAAGAACTAAGGGAGTTATTAAACAAAAGGACCTATGAACAGAAACACTGGTGCAAATAGAAAGTCAAATAAAAGCGCTAGCATGGAAAGCTAGGGAAAGCTAACCAAACACAAACACTTGGCACAAAGAGAAAAAAACAAAAGAACTAGAATGAAAGCTAGGAATAAAAATAGAGCTTAGCGTGAGAGCTAGCGAGATAGAGCATGAAAGACAAGTCATCAGCAGTTGCTTGAAAGCAAACTAAGATCCGACAATGACTGAACAGAAAAGGTTGGCTATAAAGGGTGGTGATTAGTAAAGACAGGTGTGCTGGGGGCGGCATGGCATAGTGGGTAGAGCGGCTGTGCCAGAAACCTGAGGGTTGCAGGTTCGCTTCCCACCTATTGACATCCAAATCGCTGCCGTTGTGTCCTTGGGCAGGACACTTCACCCTTGCCCCTGGTGCCACTCACACTGGTGAATGAATAATGAATGAATGATTGGTGGTGGTCGGAGGGGCCGTAGGCGCAAACTGGCAGCCACGCTTCCGTCAGTCTACCCCAGGGCAGCTGTGGCTACAGATGTAGCTTACCACCACCAGGTGTGAATGAATGATGGGTTCCCACTTCTCTGTGAGCGCTTTGAGTATCTAACAATAGAAAAGCGCGATATAAATCTAATCCATAATCCATTCATCCATTTTCTACCGCTTTTCCCTTTTGGGGTCGCGGGGGGCGCTGGCGCCTATCTCAGCTACAATCGGGCGGAAGGCGGGGTACACCCTGGACAAGTCGCCACCTCATCGCAGGGCCAACACAGATAGACAGACAACATTCACACTCACATTCACACACTAGGGCCAATTTAGTGTTGCCAATCAACTTATCCCCAGGTGCATGTCTTTGGAAGTGGGAGGAAGCCGGAGTACCTGGAGGGAACCCACGCATTCACGGGGAGAATATGCAAACTCCACACAGAAAGATTCCGAGCCTGGATTTGAACCCAGGACTGCAGGACCTTCGTATTGTGAGGCGGATGCACTAACCCTTCTTCTTATTATTATTATTACTGGAACCGAGAGTAGCAGCTGAAACTAATGAGTGACCATGGAAACGAACAAAACAGGAACTAAGCATGTCAAACCGCAGAGTGATATAAAAATGCAACAAAAATAACAATATGGTGATGATCCCACCATCGGATCACAACAACAGCCCATTTATTAGGAATAAAAAATAAACACACTTCGTATTGTCATTTAAATTATTAGGCCTTTTTACTGCAAAACTTCAGGAACTTTAAAAGTCTAAATCCTTTCCTTACTGGAACGACAAGTGTGTGGTTTGTGTTTCAACCACATTTCACAATTCAGGGTAATTTATAGAAATCAGGCCAAAGATATATGACCCATGACATATATACTATGTTACTAAACAGACAATCTTAGGTCATCTACTAAAATGCAGGTATATGAAATGCAGAGAAAAATATACAAGATGACATGATTTAAGCAATTTTCTTTACTGAATTTTACATAAAAAGTCCAGCTTTTGCCACAGTTTCCAACAGTCAGAAAGTCTTGCCCTCAGTAAATGATGAATTCATGAGGGTCAGGCGAGTCCTTATGGTCAATTAAGCAATAAATAAATATATTTAAAGAATAAATGTCAGTGTTTATCTCCCGACGACTACATAAACGCATCAGATTTAGCATTAGCTTGTTAGCACTTGCATTCGGTTAACTGGTTGATGCTATTTACACAAATGGCATGTCACTGACTACTTTTACAGCATGTAACAAAGTAAATAGTTAATATTTGATGGACTCACCCTTTATTTCATATTTATCCCTGAACAATTAAGTTGTGTAGTTTCCATGAGTTGTTTGCTTGCCTTGCTGTTTCAACGTTTGGATGAATATTTTATAATCCTTTAAAAGAGTCTGTTCACTCCTCGTATTGTGTATTGAAATGAAGATTGTAAAGAATAATTGAAACCATTAAACTGCATATGACTTTAAACACTTCGGCTGAGAAAAAAAATATATATTGCAAAATTGTTCAACTAATCAACATTCCTTAGCACACATATGCCACACAAAAGTTCTTGCAAGTAGAAATGTTATTTTGTTCTTCTTTCTCTGTTGTCAAATATGTTGTAATAGAAATACACAAGAAATAAAAAAGTTGTCCTCTCATTCTTTATTGGCGGCTGAAACTTTGAATATAAATTTTAGAAACACTCCAACTTTGCTCAACCAATCAGCGTTCGACAGCTGAACCTGCCCCTCTAAAGTTCTGCAGGAACTTTAAAAGTTCCACCAGGGTATTTTTTTTTTTTTTTTTTTTTTTTACACAGGTAAATGGCAAAGTTTGGGTAAAAGTTTCTGTGGTGGGAAATGCCTTTTCTAAATGTTTCAAACCACTAATCGCTTCTGCTTTGATTTATTTGGACTCATATTGAGGTCTAGTATAATGGGAAAAATTATTTTAAAAAGGCTAAAAAAACACTTTCAATGCACACAGAGTAGCAATTAGCACAGTAGCTAACGACAGCACTGTTTTGGTGACTAAATTAGCAAATTTAGTCCATGTGCATATGTGAATGTCCTGCGGGGCACAACATGGCTGCACTGGGAGACTCAATTCATGGATGAAACGTTTGTACAATTAGACAGAGTTTGTACACCAAAGCATATTTATTTATTTATTTATTAGATGGTCTGTGGCTTGTAAATCCAAATGTTTGTACAATAGGTGGTCCATAAATCATGGTTCCACTGTGAATATCAGGTTTATGGGTTAAAAGGTGTATGTAGTAGAGGAGGCCTTGGCAATCATTTTGATTCAGGGGGCCAAATTTAGAGAAAAAAATGTGTCTGGAGGCCAGTATATCTATCCATCTATCATATATATATATATATATATATATATATATATATATATATATATATATATATATATATATATATATATATATATATATATATATATATATATATATATATAAAAGGGCTTCACGGTGGCAGAGGGGTTAGTGCGTCTGCCTCACAATACGAAGGTCCTGCAGTCCTGGGTTCAATCCCAGGCTCGGGATCTATCTGTGTGGAGTTTGCATGTTCTCCCCGTGAATGCGTGGGTTCCCTCCGGGTACTCCGGCTTCCTCCAACTTCCAAAGACATGCACCTGGGGATAGGTTGATTGGCAACACTAAAATTGGCCCTAGTGTGTGAATGTGAGTGTGAATGTTGTCTGTCTATCTGTGTTGGCCCTGTGATGAGGTGGCGACTTGTCCTGGGTGTACCCCGCCTTCCGCCCGATTGTAGCTGAGATAGGCGCCAGCGCCCCCCCGCGACCCCGAAAGGGAATAAGCGGTAGAAAATGGATGGATGGATATATATATATATATATGTATATATATATATATATATATATATATATATATATATATATACATATATATATATATATACATATGTGTGTGTAAGCTGTAAAAATCTGCAGTACAGTATGTGTGCTTGGGTCCTATTTTTAGGATTAGTAATAAAAACCCTCACAATAATGTTTGATGGAATGCTAAAAATGTTGTGACAGACCTCCTTAAAAAATGGTATGGAATTTAATTTTTTTTTTAACAGAATGAGACACCCAGAATATAAATGAAAACAAAGAATGACGGATTTACAATATTAACTGTGAATGATAAAACACCAAATATCGACAACATATGAACGTCACGCCCCCTCTTGATCGACATATTATACAATCAAGCAAAATGCAACTAAAATGCAACAAACCCAGCAAAATATGAACACAGAGGGGAAAAAAACCCTCTTACATTCTGATATATAACTAGGCTTTAGAACTTTGTTGTGAAAATCTCTTTTCGCATCTGTCCCTGATATCCGCATTTCAGGCTGGCCGCTCTGGAAATTGTCTGTGGAAATGCTCCCCACCCACACTGCTTGGTGCCTCCTCTGAGCTGCTGTGTCTTAGATTACCATAGTAATTAGTACTGTATATCATGCAAAAGCGCAAATTCCAACCATTAAAATACTTTGTATAGTTCAAGACTTATGGTAATTTGAAAACATCACTGCACATCATAATGGCAGCTACGGTTACTAACCGAGCGGTATAGTTTGGTTGGTAGAGCGGCCGTGCCAATAACGTGAGGGTTGCAGGTTTGATCCCCGCTTCCGGCATCCTAGTCACTGCTGTTGTGTCCTTGGGCAAGACACTTTACCCACCTGCTCCCAGTGGCACCCACACTGGTTTAAATGTAAAAAATTAGATATTGGGTTTCACTATGTAAAGCGCTTTGAGTCACTAGAGAAAAAGCGCTATATAAATATAAATCACTTCACTTCACATATTAAAGATCTAAAAAAATTATTTGGGAATGTCCGGCTGGCCAGATTGAAAAGCTTAATGGGAGGCATGCGGCCCCCGGGCCTTAATTTGCCTGGATCTGTACTAGAGGGTACATGACAGATGGTAATTTAGAACTTCAAATAACTTGAATTAAAACAGAACAAAAACATACAGAAAAGTGCAATCTATTTATACGAACCCAGTTTCCATATGAGTTGGGAAATTGTGTTAGATGTAAATATAAATGGAATACAATGATTTGCAAATCCTTTTCATCCCATATTCAATGAATGCACTACAAAGACAAGATATTTCATGTTCAAACTCATAAACTTTATTTTTTTGCAAATAATAATTGACTTAGAATTACTTGGCTGCAACACGTGCCAAAGTAGTTGGGAAAGGGCATGTTCACCACTGTGTTACGTCACCATTTCTTTTAACAACACTCAATAAACATTTGGGAACTGAGGAAACTAATTGTTGAAGCTTTGAAAGTGGATTTTTTCCCCATTCTTGTTTTATGTAGAGCTTCAGTCGTTCAACAGTCCGGGGTCTCCGCTGTCGTATTTTATGCTTCATAATGCGCCACACATTTTCGATGGGAGACAGATCTGGACTGCAGGCGGGCCAGTAGAGTACCCGCACTCTTATTTTACGAAGTCAGGCTGTTGTAACACTTGTCTTGCTGAAATAAGCGGGGGCGTCCATGATAACGTTGCGTGGATGACAACATATGTTGGTCCAAAACCTGTATGGACCTTTCAGCATTAATGGTGCCTTCACAGATGTGTAAGTTACCCATGCCTTGGGCACTAATACACCCCCATACCATCACAGATGCTGACTTTTGAACTTTGCGCCTATAACAATCCGAATGGTTATTTTCCTCTTTGTTCTGGAGGACACCACGTCCTCTGTTTCCAAATATAATTTGAAATGTGGACTCGTCAGACCACAGAACATCTTTCCACTTTGCATCAGTCCATCTTAGGTGAGCTCGGGTCCAGCTAAGCCGGTTTGGCTTTGCATAGCAGAGTTTTAACTTGCACTTACAGATGTAGCGACCAACTGTAGCTACTGACAGTGGTTTTATGAAGTGTTCCTGAGCCCATGTGGTGATATCCTTTACACACTGATGTCGGTTTTTGATGCAGTACCGCCTGAAGGATCAAAAGTCCGTAATATCATCTTTTACGTGCAGTGGTTTCTGCAGATTCTCTGAACTTTTTGATGATTTTACGGACCGTAGATGGTAAAATCCCTAAATTCATTGCAATAACTCTTTGAGAAATGTTGTTCTAAAACTGTTCGACAATTTGCTTACAAAGTGGTGACCCTCACCCCATCCTTGTTTGTGAATTACTTAGCATTTCAAGCTGCTTTTATACCCAATCATGGCACCCAACTGTTCCCAATTAGCCTGCACACCTGTGGGATGTTCCATATAAGTGTTTGATGAGCATTCCTCAACTTTATCAGTATTCTTTTGCCATCTTTCCCAACTTCTTGGTTGAAAATGATTTCCAAATCTGGGTTGAAAATGATTTGCAAATCATTGTATTCCGTTTATATTTACATCTAACACAATTTCCCAACTCATATGGAAACGGGGTTTGTAATAAACCATCAGTTATTCCCATAATATAAATGAAAATCTGTCCAAAAGTCAAATTGCCACCACCTTGCAGCTTTTTTCTGCCATTTTTTGTAATATTTTAACGATGTACGGTGTATGAAATATGGTAATCCATGCAAATAAAAACATTCATGTCATGAACTCGCATAGCTGCAGGAAACAGGAGGTTGATGAGCAGGTAAGAGTCTTTAGTACTGAGGAACCTGCGAGGCATAAATAGCCGCCTGATTGGTAACTGCAACCAGGTGTGCCCGGCTGCCAATCAGGGACAGGTGAGGGGAACGAGCCCTCAGGGAGACATGCAGGACAGGCAGCAAAAATAACAGCGCTGACGGGAAATAAACACCAAACAAGGAAACACAGACTGAAGTGAAATGACAGATCGTCACAATTCAGTGGATAAAGAAAGTGTAATGCAATGTTGTCACATATCTGACTTTTTCAATGAATCTTTAGTTAAATTGGGCAAATCCTTATTGTTTCAATTGTAAGAAGAAGTCCCACACTGTTAATTGAACTTGAAATAGAATCACTGGTGGTGCATGCTTCTGCTAAACAATATAGAGAGCATGGGTTCAATTCCCACCAAGTTCTACAAAACTGTTTATCCAATTGACTCACTTTGTCGATATCCGACAGAAAAAGCTGTTCGTGAAACTCTGTTTAATAATACAAATTGGTTGATATGGATGGGTACCTAATTCAGTGCTTTTTATACGTATGAACCGAATTATGCTTTACGTAAAATCAAACAGTACCATACATTCTATACCTTTGTTTTACGTGACGTCACTTCCGGTTGCAGACTCTGCATCGGCGCAATCACTTGGCAAAAAAACAAGCATATTTGTAGTGGACTGCCTCTAAGTAATGTTATAATTTTCCATTCCAACAAAGCCAGCATGCCTGATAAAAAGTGATCTAAAGTACAGCAAGGCTCCACTTGTCAAAATGCACTAGCTCGATGCTCATATGGATATACCATATATGTGCTACAGAGTAGCATTAGCAAATTTACATAGCGATTTAACACCTTCAGATTTGGTAATGAAAAATACAACTTAGATGCATGTTGCAATGGAACAGCCGGTGTGTAATAAATATTTACGGTACAAACACTTTGTAGGACTGTACAAAATACAAGACTGGCACGTTCAAATAAATAGCAAAGCCTGTCCTGATACGATAATTAGGACAAACTGAAATGAATGCAAATGATACTTGGAAGTATAAGAAAGCAAAATGTTGGACAGCACCGTTATTATTATCACCTCACTGTTAAATGTGAAATACGATACAATATTTTATTACTAACCAGATGTACATTTATTACCACATGAACACATACAAAAGTACCAGAAATCGGTACCGCTGTATTGAGCTTGAAGTCTGCGAATTAGTACCGCATCAATCGAAATGTGAAAGGCACCCATTCCCATACGTGGGTGTGCAATAGTAACTGTTGGTGGTATTTGAATGTAAAATTAATGAAACACTGTCTTTAATGACTAATCTCACAGACATAATGAAATTGTAATGCCCACACACTTAAAGGGGAACATTATCACCAGACCTATGTAAGCGTCAATATATACCTTGATGTTGCAGAAAAAAGACCATGTATTTTTTTAACCGATTTCCGAACTCTAAATGGGTGAATTTTGGTGAATTAAACGCCTTTCTATTATTCGCTCTCAGAGCGATGACGTCACAACGTGACATCGCCTAGATAGTCAACCGCCATTTTCTCAAACACATTACAAACATCAAGTCTAATCAGCTGTTGTTTTCCGTTTTTTCGACTGTTTTCCGTACCTTGGAGACATCATGCCTCGTCGGTGTGTTGTCGGAGTGTGTAACAACACGATCAGGGACGGATTCAAGTTGATTTACGTGGAGTGTGCATCGATTAGCACGGCATGCTAATCAATGCTAACATGCTATTTAGGCTAGCTGTATGTACATTTGTAGCTATATTTGCATCCAACCTTTCCCTCCACCCACATTTAATGCCAAACAAACACTTACCAATCGACCGATTTAAGTTGCTCTAGTGTCACAGGATGCGAAAGTCCCGATCGTTTGGTCTGCACATTTTACCGGTGATGCTAAGGCAGACATGGCACAGAGATGTATGGATATCCTGCAGATGCATTTCCAACGATAAAGTCAACAAAATCACAAAGGTGAGTTTTGTTGATGTTATTGACTTATGTGCTAATCAGACATTTTTGGTCATGGCATGACTGCCAGCTAATCGATGCTAACGTGCTATTTAGGCTAGCTGTATGTCCATTTGTAGCTATATTTGCATCCAGCCTTTCTCTCCACCCACATTTAATGCCAAACAAACACTTACCGATCGACGGATTTAAGTTGCTCCAGTGTCACAAGATGCGAAAGTCCCGATCGTCTGGTTTGCACATTTTACCGGCGATGCTAAGGCAGACAATCGCCGAATAGCGTCAATAGCTATTCGCTCAATAGCTTCAGTTTCTTCTTCAATTTCGTTTTCGCTATCTGCCTCCATACTTCAACCATCCATTTCAATACATGCGTAATCTGTTGAATTGCTTAAGCCGCTGAAATCCGAGTATGAATCCGAGCTAATGTCGCTATATCTTGCTGTGCACCCGCCATGTTGGCATCACTAAATGACGTCACAGGAAAATGGACGATGGATTTAAAGATAGTGAAAATGAGACACTTTAAAGCCTTTTTTCGGGATATTCCATGATGGGTAAAATTTTGAAAAAAACTTCGAAGACTAAAATTAGCCACTGGGAACAGATTTTTATTGGTTTTAACCCTTCTGAAATTGTGATAATATTCCCCTTTAATTGTTTTCAGCAATTTCCAAAAGTGTAAAAAGAAAGTATGTCCTCTAAATACCAAATTGTAAATATAAGAAAACTGTTTATCTTAAATTTGATAACAAGGGAACATGTATAGTGCTGCTCTAGTCTTTCTAATTACATAGGTCAGGGGTCCCCAAACTTTTTGACTCGGGGCCGCATTAAGTTAATAAAATTATGTGTGTATATATATATATATATATATATATATATATATATATATATATATATATATATATATATATCTTGATATGGATGGGTACTATCACGTAAGCGATAGGAAAAAATGCATTTTTAGACAATATGATTTGCTTGAGCGGCTAGGAGACACCGAGAGTAACAAGTAGTAAAAAATTGATTAAAAAAGACAGATAAAAAAAAAATTATAATAAAAAATATATATATAATAAATTTTTTTTCTCAACTGCATTTGGGAGGAAGGCTGGGTACACAGAAAATGGATGGATGGATGGATTGATATACTGGATGTATATATATATATTTCTTTAACTTAAGACTTCCTGCGAGTCGGAATTTGGACGCTGGTGGGCCGGATCGGGCTCGCGGGCCGTAGTTTGGGGACCCACTGACATAGGTTATGCTTTTTAGTGGTAACAACATTTTTGCTCCATCAACTTTTTGTGTAATTTGATTATCCATGAACATTTTAGCCAAAATGTGGCCACAATTTCAGTTATCACACGGCTAAACTTTGCATGTAACAAACATAGAGTGCCCAAACAAAGAATCACAAGTGTTAGTGGCTCAGTCTTTGTGCTTTTATTATTGAGTATGACTTCTGAATAATCCACTATTGGGCCACAGAAAGTTGTGAGAGTCAGGACTTTGATAATGTAAGAGAAAAACCCCCATTATTACAAGATAAGAACTCTGAGAACTCTCCACTCAACATTGTCATTGCCAACAAAAGTTTACATAACGCATATTACCGTATTTTTCGGACATTAAGGCGAACTTAAAATCCTTTCATTTTCTTAAAACTCGACAGTGCACCTTATAACCCGGTGCTACCCATGGTCCGGAAAACACAGTACATAAAAATGACATTAAGTGTTTATTTATGCGTTTCCTTCATTATTATTAATAGTTATATTTTGAAATTGGTTTTGTGTTCATAGTTTTGGGTGCTTTAATTGAAATAATCAGATTTCCTACATTTCATATGGGAAAAATGGCATCGGTTTTTATACAATTCGGTTTTCAATGGCAATTTGGAATACCGTATTTCCTTGAATAGCCGCAGGGCATATAGTATGCGCCTGCCTTGAATTACTGCGAGGTCAAAGTCGCTTTGCAAAATAATTAGCGCATGCTTAGTATTACTGCCTGGTCAAACTCGTGACGTCACGAGTGACACTTCCCCTGTCATCATTTTCAAAATGGAGGAGGCTGATTTCAATACCGGTAATTTTAAATCACATAAAGGGAAGATGATTAAGAGCTATTCAGTAGGATTTAAGGTCCAAGCTTACATCACACTCAAATTTTTACTACATGCCTTTGGTAAGTGCCGGAGTGAGAAGAGATTTTAAAATAATTAGCGCATGCTTAATTTTACCGCATGCCTCTAGTAAGCGCAGGAGTGAGAGGAGGTTTTAAATTAATTAGCGCCCCGGCGGCAATTCAAGGAAATACGGTAGGTTACTAACAAAGACCAAGGTACCACAGATAGTTTGAACTCTGGTGTAATTTTTTGATTTTACAAATCCAGATATATATTTTAGTCGAATTCCAAATTGTACCGCCTTGGTTTTCACTATACGCTCAAGTGCAGCTCGTTAATGTATCCACACCTGCACATGTGGAGGCAGGAAGGGAGTGGCATGTCCGTGGAGGTGGGCGCCTCATCCTCCTGCTTTGCTTTCGACTCGGCTGAGACGGCGAATAGAAGCAGACTTGTCCTCTGTCAGGCTAGCATTGCACCAGAAGGGGAAACCTTTTCACGCTTTGCTGGAGGAACCCCAGTGAGCTCGTGTATGACCTCTGTGGGACTACTCCTGTCCAACGGTGACTCCGAGCGGTTTAAAATAACATACCCTCCCATATTAAGTACCGTTCGCGTCATATTTTCTCTTTTTTTCATTTGTCATCTTACCTCCTGTGTCAGCTTGTGAATCCCCAATGAGCGTAAGTAGATTGTTTATGCTCTAGCTAATTTCATTTGGGGCATTTCATGGATCAGTGGCGAGAGCGGCGACCGCATAATCACAGCATTGAGGCGCCTCTACCTGCCATAATTAACGGCCTAATAGTCAAAACATGAGCCCCTGGATCAAAGATGTTGCTCTTGGCAAACTAGAACGTTCTTATGATGCTGCCTTTCCGGCTATCAATACGACTGGTCCTGATTTATCATTCTCTTATTCATGGCTCAGTTACCTACAAATATCCTCCAGTTGCCCTCAATTTGCAGTTGTTCCTACAATTTTTCTTCCGAATAAATCCGTCCCTGAAGTGCTGCTGGATCATCAGAGAGCATAGCTTTATTAATCTATGTCTGCAGTTTTAACAAATGAACTTTGCCGTCATATGGAAACAATCTGGCCCGTGCCCTTCCAGAGACAGAAAACAGAGCCAAATGAAGAACATCCTTTCTCTTAAGACCTGTAATTTGTTTTTATTACCTATTAGGTAAAACACCTCATTTATCAATGTCAGCCTCCTCACAAAATGATAGCTGTCCACATGTAAATCAGCTAATGCCATGTATGGCCCAGAATTAAGTGGGGCCCTTTTCTTATGAACCACTCTACTCTGTGGGCTCAGTGACCCAGCTAAGCCACCCACGACCAGACGTTTTTCTTTGGCTGGAAAAGCCAGCGGAGAACACTTAAAAACAGAACTGATTAAGCACAGAGCAAACTGTGTTCCTAGGAGACCCGCGTGTGTGTGTGTGTGTCTGTGTGTGTGTGTGTGTGTGTGTCAGAAATGAAAAAGAAAAGGCTAGGGAATGAAATATATCTCTGTCCCAGTGATCATACGTGTTCTATAAATGTTTGTTGTCTTTTCATTTGATGTCTGAAATAAGTTTTTAATCTCACAAAGTTGATCCCTGTCAAAACGTAAGGCCCCCCACTGCTCAACTCCACATTTCACATCATAAATAAAACCTTTCAGAGTATATTTAGGCCGTCTGCAGAATATAACTGGCAACTTTATGTCCTACTGACATGTCTAAATATTTTCCTGTTCCTGAACGCCTCATATACCTTCGCGTTTAGGTTCTAACGTCCAGATTATTTCTTTTTCTGCGTGCGTGGGAGTTGGGTGCGGAAACGGCACGTTCGGCGCTGTTCGCGAGCACCTTTGGTGATTGCTCGTTGAGTGTGCGGCACTCGGTGCCATCATAAGCAACTCTGACCGCCGCCTCCAGCGCGATGGATGACATGGCCGCTGCCAAGGAACACAACTGAAAATAAACGATACGGAACCGTCCAGCACTTTTGTTCGAGCATATCTGTCAGTCTGGCGTCGGCTCGCTCTCTTTATATCCGCCAGTAAAACGTCCTGAAGACGTGGACCGACCCTCCTTTCTGCCCCGCGAGCAGGAACAATAGCAGGATTGTACGACGACCGCTCCTCTTTTTCTTTTGCAGGCTTATTATTTGTTCAAGCATTTGTTATTCTCTCCTTCAACGGCAGGCTGGCTCCACCAGTGGGCTACGGCGTCTCAAAAGCAGACCCGCGCAGGCCAGGAAAAACCCGTCAGAGCCAGACGAGTAAAAAAAGCCAACGCGCCGACGCCACGCAGCTCCCAATCTGGTTCATGTCAGGGGGACATCAAGGGAACACCCGCAACGCAATCTCCAAACGTCTCCCCTTCCTTTTCTGAGAGCCTCGCTTCTCTCCTTCCATCGCTCTCCGCCCTTCAAGCGATACATCTTACAGATGACTGAACCATCGCCAAATGCTCCCAAATTCTTAGTTTTTTCCCTCCCCTTCTCCATCTTTCCCCCCGTCTCGTGTCTCTGTGTTTGGACCCGGCCTCTATGGATAGGGATCCATTTAGGATGAAATGATAATTAGGCTGTCAGAATCAATCGGGACATGACGGAGTGAGAAACAGGAAACGAAATAAACATCAGCTGAGTACCAGCTCGTGTGATTGGGATTGGAATTGAACCCGACGCCACTAACTTGGATGGTTTGTCAGTTCCGTGCCATCCCTGCTGAGATGCGTTCATGCCTCGCCTCGCCCCGGCGTGCCGCTTGAAGCGTATCGCTGCACGTAATTACCGAATTCCTCGTTCAGTCCCGGGACAATGTGCCTGGTACTGTTTAGTTTGGAACGTGGCCGCGCGAGAAATGATTCGTGTCACAGGCAGACAACTCTCTAGCGAGTCTGCCTCCTCCCAGCACATCTCTGTTTATTCCATCACCTCGTCGAGCACCTGAACCAAACCGAGTTTGGCATTTCTTAGCATATCTGGCGTGAAGAGATCAGCCACAGTAGCCCTCGTCATGTCGGCCGTTGCACAGCTGATATATAGAGCCCGTTCCTGGCGGGGCTGCGCTTCATCGCCTGGATTTGTTTAACCCCGCGGATCAACCTTCAGACGGGAGCATGTGTGCAGGTAATGGCTGCCAGATGAGGTGAGGCCAGCTCTCGGAGGCCTCGTGGATGCAGCAGAGGAGCACAGAAGAATGAGCGCTCACATGTGCGGACAAACACAGGAACTGTTCTGGGAGACAACTGTGCAAATAGAGCAGTTTTTGGGGGCAACTTGTTGATACAAACCCGAGCTACAGCTCGGCGCCGTTTTCTGATGTGATGTCACTGCGGCTTCAAACTGTCTGGCCATGTTGCCAAATAGCGAGAAGCGAGCGTGCTAAAGGTGAGTGTGTCTGGACATCAGGAACCGCAGTCTCCCTGGAAGAACTGCCCCCCTGTGATGAGGACATGCTGGAACCGATCCCACTCTCCACCGTGCATATTCCTTCACAACACAAACAAATAGATGTCCGTAATTAAACACGACAGGGGCTTCGTTGGCACTTGCTTCGACCACCCTGGAGGCCTCCCGATTAAGCCGGCTCCTGCTGAATAAATATAAACAAGACCCCGTTACCAGGGATGCGTGCAGTTAATTGGTAATATGTTTTCTGGGTTAATAGTTAAATAAAAGCCTCTTTGGAAAGGAGGCGGTATTTTATTGAATCTTTTTTGCACACAGTGTGGTTTTTTTGGGGGGGAGAGCTAAAAGTAATTCTTTCCTTGAAATGTCATCATGTTCAACACTGGTCGCCATGGCTGTGAATTAATGGGCTCCCCTCCGCTGCCCAGCCGGTACATTTCCAAGTAACTTGTCGTGAGCTTGCTCTGACGGAATCAGACCCCAGCATCGTGATTAAAACTCCATCAGCAATGAAAGGCATGCAGAGGGAGCCTTTGCACCACCCTGGCTCTTGAACTAGTGGCTTCTTGTAATTAAGACAAATGAAAAAGTCGCGCTGATACTTGACTTGACCCAGTCGCCAGGCTGGAACACGACAGGAAGCCCTCCACATCAACCGCAGCCCGCCCTAATTTACTACGGCAACCCCCCACTCAGGCAGCAGGAACAGAACAAACAAGACCCAGGGGTTTGATAAAGACGATGAAAAAGCCTCGGCTTCCAGAAGTCAACCGACCCCCCCCTTTCTTTCCTACACCAAACATATGCACCTGGACTTGCTGCACGGTCCACTTTCCTCTTCCTGTTTTGTTTTTTTTCACCCCGTCATACCCCCCTGCACCCCTCTGTGGTTCAGAGCAGGTAAAGGGGGGTATTCAAGAGTCTGAGCCACCTGGGCCAGCAGGTTGAGAAAAACACTGGGGAGAGTTGGAGCTCTGGAACATGTCTGTGGGCAAATTAGTCTGCCTTTGCTGATTAGTCCGGTGGGCCTCTCACCTGGCAAACTCAATATGGCCATGTGACAGAACCCCAAGAAGAGGAGGGTGGCGTGACGTGTGAAACCTTCTCAGGTTGTTCATATATTACTACTACTATCTGAAACTGAATTTTTTTATATTGGAAATAGATGTATTGGATCCGATCTATTAAAGGTTTCCATCCATCCATCCATTTTCTACCGCTTGTTCCGTCCGGGGTCGCAGGGGGTCGCTGGAGCCTATCTCAGCTGCATTCGGGCAGAAGGAGGGGTACACCCTGGACAAGTTGCCATCATCGCAAGGCTGCAGGCATTAAAACATGTGCAAAGCGGAATGTCGGTCTTTATGAATATGCAGAATAGATGCTGATTATAAACATCCCCAGTACTGGGAGGAAGTGATACAAATTTAATCGTTTAGCAATGTGATTGATCAAGACTAAAACTGTTCTGCGGACACTGTTTTGGGTCTATATTTAGCATGGGGTGCAAACTGATACAGTTGCCAAATGACTGCAAAGACAGACAATTGACAGCATGTCAACAAATTTGGAACTGTCAGAACTAAAAAAATATTAGACATATTGTCTATTTACAATGCATTTTTATAATTTTGTAACTGCTGGATGACTTGAGGGGCTGATTAAAACACATGTAACTGATGTATTTTGATGTCTGCTAGCGTTTTTTAATAGTGTAATAGTTTTAATAGTTAACAATTGTTTTTCCTTAAATTACTATCCATCCATCCTTTTGTACTGCTTGTCCCCTTCGGGTCACGGAGGGTCGCTGGAGCCTGTCTCAGCTGCATTCGGACAGAAGGCTGTCTACACCCTGGACAAGTCACCCTCATCGCAGGGCCAACACAGATAGACAGACAACATTCACACAACATAACAACTGTTTATTACTTCCTGTGTTTTATGGTGCTTGGCCACTGGATGATGCTGTGCAGACTTTGCTCCCTGAAGTAGCTCAGTTGCACATAAGTAAGCAGTAGGCAAAGATGGCTGTCCCCTTTTCACGCTAATTTAGCTAATAAGATATAACCTGCATCGTTGCGACAGTAAGCAGAAGTACACAGCAAGCAGCAATATAGAACTGGAGCGCATATAATAATTAAGTTCGACCAATCTTTTTCTCTTTGTTTTTCTTCACTCAAACAAAGAAATTGACGGTTCGATTCGCCCGCTGGCTGGTCGGCGCTGCCTCTTGTGGGAGGTCAAGTTCAGCACATTAAAAACACTCATCTGGAAAAAATGGAGACGACTTGTAAGCAAGTGAGTGGAATATTGTTATTAGGTATTAGAATACTTGCTTATTATTGAATGGACTCTCTGTAAGCGTCCTGAGCTTGGAGGACATCTATTAGGAGGTTAACACAACACTATCAGCTAATACCGCTTGTAATTACAGCCGCGGTGAGGAAATGCAGCATGCCGACACCAGGATGGAAACAATCTGACAATGCAAACTCTACCTGAGTCACTGTGTGCTAATGTGTGTGTACGTGTGTGCGTGTGTGTGTACATTTGCAAGCAAATGCATGTGTGCAGATTGTGGGTGTGCAAACTGTCAAATTGTAGCTGGTAGGCGTAAGCGGAGCGCTCAGAACATCTGGAGGGAATTTATTGTATAATTTAGTCTATTATTGCTGCGGTCGGTGCTTAAGGAGCGCGCACACAATTACCGTCCACTCCGCAAGGCTACAAGTGGCCTCTGGCCTGAACTAATAAACCGTGGAGGAGAGGCGAGGATTCATTTGAGGTTATCATCATCATCACGGTCATCATCATCATCAATATCACACTCCTCACTGGACCCTCTCGCTCTGACACTTAGCAGTGTTGACTATTTATCAATGGAGAACATAGATTGTTTATTATTGGGACATTAGAAACAGTCTGGCCTTAAGAGGCTGAGATTGTGGGCCGTAAAGTACTGGAACTGTTCTTTTCACAAAAGGAAACATATGTATGTGCTTTTCTTCTCTTTCATTTGTAATAATTTTGACCAAAAAAATAAACAAATCAGCTTTTTTCCCTTGCCTTCGATCCAAATTTAGATATAGAATTTCATAGTAACTTACTCTTACTTTATTTTTGGCTATAGTTTAATGTTTCTTTGATTTCAAAGTAATTCACAAATGTAGTTGGTCACGTATAAGACTAAATAAATAAAAATAATAAAAATGGACTTTATGTAAAAATCTCTCAGCTCAGTTGCCAGAATTTTACTGTAATATGTAAAGTGGTTTGTACAGTTTTTCCATTTACAGCAATGCACTGTTTAAACAACGGCGGTGGTGTTTATGTTAAAAACGAGCAGATCAATTATCAGTATTTTACCACAAAAGTGTTATCGTTTTTTTAATTTACAAAAAAACTTTTTAAAAAATTGGTAGATTTTTTCAGCAAAAAAAATCTGCCAGTTCAGTTGCCAGAATTGTGTTGTCAAAATAACAGTTGAATGGTTTTGGTTAAAAAGCAGCAGCTCGGGGAACAATATTTTACAGTAAAATGTAACTTTTTTTTCGTTTACAGTAATAAACTGTAAAAACTGTCAATGGAAAAAAACTGGTAGCTGAGTTATCCAAAATGTACTGTAAAAATAATAGTCACACTTTTTTTCAACTTAAAGTAGCTTTTATATTAAAAACTTGCAGCTCAGTTGTCAGTATTTTACCGTAAAAATAATATAATTTTTCTATTTACAGTCCTATGAATACATTTCTGTACATTACCACTTGTGTTTCCGAAGTAAAATTCTGCCGAATGAGCTGACAATTTTTTATCGTAAAATATACGGTCGTTGTTTACATGGAGAAACAGTACCTTTGTTATTTGTACAGTAAATTGTGTGCGACTAAGCTACCAGTTATTTATTTTATTTATTTATTGTTTTAATTTATGGTTGTTGTTTTTACACTACATTACTGTAAACTGAAAGATCGTACCACTTCTATTGTTATCGTAAACTCCTGGCAACTGAGCTGCCAGTTTTGTTTTTTGTTTTTTACCATAAAAAGCTATCAGACATTGGCTTTACAGTGTGGCAACTCAATATCCAGAAATTCACTGTAAAAATACCAGTTGTAACTTTTTTTTCATTTGAAGTAAAGCACTGTGAAAACAATGACCGTAGATGTTATGGTACGTACAAAAAAAAAAAAAAAAAAATGAAAGTACTGTTTGTTGAATTTACAGTCATACACTGTAAAACAGTCAATAGATTTTACTGTAAGAAAAAAATGGCAGCTCAGTCGGCAGAATTTTACTGTAAAAAAAACACTTGTAATGTTTTTCCATTTACAGTAATTCATTGAAAAATTATGACCATGGATTTTCATAGTATAAAAAAACAAAAAAAACTGGCAGCTCAGTTACCTGAATTTTACCGTTAAAACACCTGTGGTACAGTTTTTTGATTTAAGGTAAATCGGTGTAAAAACCACTGTGAATTTTAAGGTAAAATTCTGGTGACTCACCTGCCATTTTTTTAAACCGTGTAATCTCATCAAATGTCAGAAATTTCAATTCATATATATACAGCAAATAAAAGTATGTTAAAACATAATTTATAATCAGTTGTGATCATAGATGGATAGATAGATAGATAGATAGATAGATAGATAGATAGATAGATAGATAGATAAATAGATGGATAGATAGATAGATAGATAGATAGATAGATAGATAGTACTTTATTGTGTATATTTAACAAAAGTTAACTATTCAAAATTATTTCTTAGTGTATTTGTGATTTTTTTATTTATTTAAATAAAATAAAAATAACTTAATAATATTGTATATCAGTTGTGAATATGCAGTAATTAAAACAGCATATGCATGCCCGTTCATAAAGCAAGTCACTTTTAATTCTGACTTTTTCAATAATTTCTAAAATATTTGAAATACTGAGAGGGGAAACACGCTTGTTTTTTTAAAGTTACATACATGTACAAATTAATTTTAGCTATGTAAAATAGTTGGCAACCTGATAGCTGCATTGATTCTAGAATTTAGCTTTTCTTTAAATTACAATTTAAAAAAACCCTGTCTCATTGGTGAGGCGTTCGAGGGTTAAGCTCTCAGCTGGGAAAACTGTGCTCTGGCCAGTCAGGCTGTGGCCCGTGAGATTTAGGAGCCTCCAGCAGCTCTGGCGAAAGCGCTCGTAACCCACAACAATAAAGCGCTTCCCCTCTGAGCCCGCGGCCGTTACTTGCCGCCTGAGTTGAAGGTTCAAGTAGCTACACGTGTCAAGGTCGCGACCTTTCACCTCCTCCCCTCAGCATCTCTCAGTGTGCTATTCTTTTTGTTCCCACACACACGCACACACACGCGCTCGCACACACGCACGCACACACACACTCCGGGCAAAGTTTTTCGCGCTCACTCCCTACTAAATACATAATGATCTTCTTGCCTGCTGTCTGTAAAAGTTTCATTAGTATTCCGCTCCACGTTTCGGGTTTTCCCTGTTGTCAAAAAAAAAAGGGGTTTGATTTCCTATTTTGGCCAGATACTTTTCCAAAGCAGGCATCCTCCAGCCCTACTTAACTGCAGCTTAGGATGAAAGGATCATAAATATTAACACGGCAGGGATCAAACACGTTTTGTTGTTGACTTTATGTATCTTCTTAAGAAGACATTTTGCGTTAATCAATAAAGGCTCCAAGTGATGGTTTGCAATAATGCGGTTTATGTACAAATGAAAAAACCTATAACTGTTAAATGTAATCTTATGCAAGGTCAAAATGATACATACATCCATTTAAGGATGCATTACTCTCATTGTGTAGAAATTGTCACGGCACGGGTGCACGCCAGTCCGCATTCGTCTGTGCGCTGCGCTGAGTGCACCTCCGAGCCCGCGCCTGCGCGCGCCACTCGTGCTGGAGCAGGCAGCTGCATTCAACCGGCAATCAGTCAGCAGTCAACACACCTGTCACTAATGAGCTCAATGGGCTTCTTAAAGAGGAACATATCACAATTTCAGAAGGGTTAAAACCACTAAAAATCAGTTCCCAGTGGCTTATTTTATTTTTCAAAGTTTTTGTCAAAATTTTACCCGTCCCGGAATATCCCTAAAAAAAGCTTTAAAGTGCTTGATTTTCGCTATTTGCCTAAGTCACTGTCCATTTCCCTGTGACGTCAAATAGCGATTCCAATACAAACAAACATGGCTGATAGCACAGCAAGATATAGCGACATTAACTCGGATTCACACTTGGATTTCAGCGGTTTAAGCGATTCAACAGATTACGCATGTATTGAAACAGATGGTTGGAGTATGGAGGCAGATAGCGAAAACAAAATTGAAGAAGAAACTGAAGCTATTGAGCGAATAGCTGTTGAAGCTATTCGGCCATGCATGTATGTCTTAGCATCGCCGGTAAAATGTGCAGACCAACCGATCAGGACTTTCACATTGACACTGGATCAATATGAATCCGTCGATTGGTAAGTGTTTGTTTGGCATTAAATGTGGGTGGAAGGAAACGCTGGATGTAAATATAGTTTCAAATCTACATACAGGTAGCCTAAATAGCATGTTAGCATCGATTAGCTGGCAGTCATGCCGCGACCAAATATGTCTGATTAGCACATAAGTCAATAAAATCAACAACACTCACCTTTGTGATTTCGTTGACTTTATCGTTGGGAATGCATCTGCTTTGAGTGTCGCAGGATATCCAGACATTCTTGCCATCTCTGTGCCATCTGTCGTAGCATCGCCGGTAAAAACCAAACGAGGGACTTTCACATCTCTTGACACTGGAGCAACTTAAATCCGTCCATTGCTAAGTGTTTGTTTGGCATTAAATGTGGATGGAGGGAAAGGCTGGATGTAAATATAGCTACAAATGAGGCATAATGCTGCAATATGTACACAGCTAGCCTAAATAGCATGTTACATTCTACATTCTACGTAAATCAACTTGAATCCGTCCCTGATCGTGTTGTTACACCCTCCGACAACACAACAATGAGGCATGATGTCTCCAAGGTATCGGAAAATAGTCGAAAAAACGGAAAATAACAGAGCTGATTCGACTCGATGATTGTGATGTGGTAGGAAAAAATGGCGTTGAGTACCGATGTGACGTCACGTTCTGACGTCGTCGCTCAGAAAGCGATAAACAGAAACACGTTTAATTCGCCAAAATTCACCCATTTAGAGTTCGGAAATCGATGGTCTTTTTTCTGCAACATCAAGGTGTATATTGACGCTTACATAGGTCTGGTGATAATGTTCCCCTTTAAGCCAGAGCAGACCAACGTTCCGGGCCAGAACGTAGTTTACTGTTTCGTACACATTCCTCCGTTTCCTGACGACGAGCTGTGTGTCTCGTCTTCCCGTATTACCTCTGGTTCCCTGCCTGTCTCTTTTTGGATCTCGACCTCCCGCCTTGACACAGACTTTTATGCCTCGCTCTTGCCTCAAATCTCCTGCCTGTGTTTGGATCTCCGAGCTTGCTTTGCTCCCTTGGACTTCCATTTCTCGTTCAACAATCCTGGAAACACTCATCAGATAATCGCTACACATAGTCACACACATACATATTTTTGATTACTTTCACACTTCATGCATTCTGTGCCGTATTCTTCCCCCTGTACTATAACAGAAAATAGCTTATTATGGAAGGGTTTTCCAGTCTTGGTCTGAGATCAGCTAGTACCAATACCGTCCATCCATCCTTTTCTACCGCTTATTCTCTTTGGGGTTGCAGGGGACGCTGGTGCCTATTTCAGTTACAATCGGGGAGAAGGCAGTGTACACCCTGGACAAGTCGCCACCTCATCGCAGAGTACCGATACCGATCGCATGTATTAAGTTTACATTTTTGTCCTGGACAGGACAAAAAAAAAAAAAAAGTGGACAAATTTTTAAATGGATTTACAGTGAGTGCTATCGACAGTGTAACAATATCAACACAATATCTAAACTTCCTTATTCTCTTTTATTGCATATAATTGTTTGAGCAAAACAAAGTCAATAGTAAACAATGAGTAAACACAAGTAAAAACTACCATCTACTATACTAATTTAAAGGCCTACTGAAATGAGATTTTCTTATTCAAACGGGGATAGCAGGTCCATTCTATGTGTCATACTTGATCATTTCGCGATATTGCCATATTTTTGCTGAAAGGATTTAGTAGAGAACATCGACGATAAAGTTCGCAACTTTTGGTGCTGATAAAAAAGCCTCGCTTTTACTGGAAGTCGCAGACGATGACGTCAAAAGGGTGAGGGCTCCTCACGTCCTCACATTGTTTTTAATGGGAGCCTCCAGCAGCAAGAGCTATTCGGACCGGGAAAACGACAATTTCCCCGTTAATTTGAGCGAGGATGAAAGCTTCGTGGATGATGATATTGATAGCGAAGGACTAGAAACTTTTTTTTTTTTAATAAAATAAAAAGCGACAGCTCTGGGCGGCGGCAGAGTGAGCGTTTCAGATGTAATTAGACACATTTACTAAGATAATTCTGGAAGATCCCTTATCAGCTTATTGTTTTAATAGTGTTTTAATGAGATTGTAAAGACATACCTCGAGGTCGGGTGGCTGCGGTGAACACGCAGGAACTCAGAGAGAAGCAGAGGAGCCAAGCTCACAGCTGCCTTTTAAACAGCTACTGCAGGAGGACGAATAATCCAATGATGTCTCCGGTAAGATATATATCACAATTTTACCATCCGAAAACATGCTGGTTGACGTAGAGAAACATGTTCGCATGACCGCTCTGTGTTAAAAACAAAGAAACACCGGCTATGTCTCAGTGCTAAAGACAGCTGCAATACACCGCTTTCCACCGACAGCATTGTTCTTTATAGTCTCCATTATTAATTGAACAAATTGCAAAAGATTCAGCAACACAAATGTCCAAATTACTGTGTAATTATGCAATGAAAAGAGACGACTTTTAGCCGTAACTGATGCTGAGTTAATATTTCCTGACAACCCGTGACGTCAGGCGCACGCGTCATCATTCCGCGACGTTTTCAACAAGAAACTCTGTGGGAAATTTTAAATTGTAATTAATTCAACTAAACCGGCCGTATTGGCATGTGTTGCAATGTTAATATTTCATCATTGATGTATAAACTATCAGACTGCGTGGTCGGTAGTAGTGGGTTTCAGTAGGCCTTTAAATCCTTAGTTTTTGTCCTCAAGGTTTTCCTGTGCAGGAAGTTATTCCCTGGGTTTGTAAACATTAACATAAACAAAACAAAAACATTCTAAAAAAAATTAAAAAACATCGACCATTAATCACATGGGCAAAGATAAGACCTTCTGGAGAAAAGATCTGTGGTCAGATGAAACAAATAAATGAGCTGTTTGGCCACAATACCCAGCAATATGTTTGGAGGAGAAAAGGTGAGGCCTTTAATCCCAGGAACACCACACCTACCGTCAAGCATGGTGGTGGTAGTATTATGCTCTTGGCCTTTTTCGCTGCCATGGAACTGGTGCTTTATAGAGAGTCAATGGGACAATGAAAATGAAAAAGGAGGATTACCTCCAAATTCTTCAAGACAACCTAAAATTATCAGCCCGGAGGTTGGGTCTTGGGCGCAGTTGGGTGTTCCAACAGGACAATGACCCCAAACACACGTCAAAAATGGTAAATGGATGGCTAAATCAGGCTAGAATTAAGGTTTTAGAAAGGCCATCCCAAAGTCCTGACTTAAACTTGTGGACAATGCTGAAGAAACAAGTCAATGTCAGAAAACCAACACATTTAGCTGAACTGCACCAATTTTCTGAAGAGGAGTGGTTAAAAAATTCAACCAGAAGTATGTGGATTACTACCGAAAGCGCCTAATCACAGTGAAACTTGCCAAAGAACATGTAACCAAATATTAACATTGCTGTTTGTATACTTTTGACCCAGCATATTTGGTCACATTTTCAGTGGACCCATAATAAATTCATAAAAAAAGAAAACTTCATGAAAGTTTTTTGTGACCAACAAGTATGTCCTCGAAACTATCACAAAAAATAAGGGTTTTAAAAATTATTGGAAACTCAAGACAGACATGACATTATGTTCTTTATAAGTGTATGTAAACTTTTGACCACGGCTGTACATACCCACATACATATGTACACATATACATACACACACATACAAACCCTGTTTCAATATGAGTTGGGAAATTGTGTTAGATGTAAATATAAACGGAATACAATGATTTGCAAATCATTTTCAACCCATATTCAATTGAATATGCTACAAAGACATCATATTTGATGTTCAAACTGATAAACATTTTTTTTTTTTGCAAATAATCATTAACTTTAGAATTTGATGCCAGCAACACGTGACAATTAAGTTGGGAAAGGTGGCAATAAAATACTGATAAAGTTGAGGAATGCTCATCAAACACTTATATGGAACATCCCAGAGGTGTGCAGGCTAATTGGGAACAGGTGGGTGCCATGATTGGGTATAAATTCAGCTTCCATGAAATGCTGAGTAAATCAGAAACAAGGATGGGGTGAGGGTCACCACTTTGTAAGCAAATTGTCGAACAGTTTTAGAACAATATTTCTCAACGAGCTATTGCAAAGAATTTAGGGATTTTACCATCTACGGTGGGCTTCACGGTGGCAGAGGGGTTAGTGCATCTGCCTCACAATACGAAGTTCCTGCAGTCTTGGGTTCAAATCCAGGCTTGGGATCTTTCTGTGTGGAGTTTGCATGTTCTCCACGTGAATGCGTGGGTTCCCTCCGGCTTCCTCCCACTTCCAAAGACATGCACCTGGGGATAGGTTGATTGGCAACACTAAATTGGCCCTAGTGTGTGAATGTGAGTGTGAATGTTGTCTGTCTATTTGTGTTGGCCCTGCGATGAGGTGGCGACTTGTCCAGGGTGTACCCTGCCTTCCGCCCGATTGTAGCTGAGATAGGCGCCAGCGCCCCCCGCGACCCCGAAAGGGAATAAGCGGTAGAAAATGGATGGATGGATGGACCATCTACGGTCTGTAAAATAATAAAAAAATTCAGAGAATCTGGAGAAATCGCTACACGTAAGCGATGATATTACTGACTTTTGATCCCTCAGGCGGTACCGCATGAAAAAAGACATCAGTGTGTAAAGGATATCACCACATGGGGTCAGGAACACTTCATAAAACCACTGTCAGTAACTACAGTTGGTCGCTACATCTGTAGGTGCAAGTTAAAACTCTACTATGCAAAGCCAAACCCATTTATCAACAATATCCTGAAATGTCGCCGGCTTGGCTGGGCCCAGCTCACCTAAGATGGAATGATGCAAAGCAGAAAGGTGTTTTGTGGTCTGACGAGTCCATATTTCATATCATATTTGGAAACAGAGGATGTAGTGTCCTCCAGAACAAAGAGGAAAATAACCATTTGGATTGTTATAGGCGCAAAGTTCAAAAGCCAGCATCTGTGATGGTATGGGGGTGTAATAGTGGCCAAGGCATGGGTAACTTACACATTTGTGAAGGCACCATTAATGCTGAAAGGTACATACAGGTTTTGGAGGAACATATGTTGTCATCCAAGCAAAATTATCCTGGACACCCCTGCTTATTTCACCAAGACAAAAAAAAAGAAGGAGGGTACTTTCGTTGCCCGCCTGCAGTCCAGACCTGTCTCCCATCAAAAATGTGTGGCGCATTATGAAGCGTAAAATACGATAGCGGAGACCCCAGACTGTTGAACGACTGAAGCTCTACATAGAACAAGATTGGGAAAGAATTCCACTTTCAAAGCTTCAACAATCAGTTTCCTCAGTTCCTAAACGTTTATTGAGTGTTGTTAAAAGAAAAGGTGATGTAACACAGTGGTGAACATGCCCTTTCCCGACTACTTTGGCACTTGTTGCAGCCATGAAATTCTAAGTTAATTATTATTTGCAAAAAAAAAAAAATTAGTTTATGAGTTTGAACATCAAATATATCTTGTCTTTGTAGTGCATTCAATTGAATATGGGTTGAAAAGGATTTGCAAATCATTGTATTCCGTTTATATTTACATCTAACACAATTTCCCAACTTATATAGAAACGGGCTTTGTACAAATAATAATAATAATAATAATAATAATTATATACATAAACACACTTACACACACACCCACACACGCAATGTCCTAACAACCGAGACACAGCATGCACACCTAACAAGACAGCTGCAATGCACTTCAAAGCTTCAAAACTTGATTCCTTAAATCCTGTCTTTAGAGCACACCTTTTTGCTAAAATTGATGATCTTGATTTTTTCTGACAATATTATTATTATTTTTTATTTTTTTTTGTCAGTTTTGCTTGAACCTCAGTATCAAGGGTTGGGTTTGGGGGTTAAATCACCAAAAATGATTACCGGGCGCAGCCACCGCTGCTACTCACTGCTCCCCTCACATCCCAGGGGGTGATCAAGGATTCATTGGTCAAACGCAGAGAATAATTTCACCACAATGAGTGTGTGTGTGACAATCATTGGTACTTTAACTTTATTGTCCAATGCTATTGAAGCTGTAGTTGTAATTGCTCGCTTTGGCCTCTGGGATAAAGTGGTCTGGAAAGCATCCAATGCTCTTCTCACATAGCTTATTTTATTATATACCCATTCAGAAAGTCACACATGTGGTTGTGTCACAGTATCAGAACCCACCAAGGGTTTTATTCAACACCGGTTTGGTGGCGTAATTGTACTTCAAAGCAGAGACAGAGTCAATACAAAAAGATTTATTAACAAAAGGGCCACACAGGTGTGAAAAAAAAAGAAAAAAACAACAACTCTTGAATCCAAAGGATTAACAAAAATAAGTCAAGGTACGAAAAAAGGAGGAAAGCCACTGAAGAAAAACTGGGAAAAATTCAGTGATGGGCAAGCTACTTGGAAATTGTTCTTTTGTAGTGAGCCAAGCCTCAAGTTTCTCTTGATTAGATGTAGCTAAGCTACAGAAAATTATAGCAAGCTATTCTAAAAGCTACATGGCAAAAATAGCTTGCTACATTATATAAATGTACAACTTAATGTACAACTTCCCACCAAACCAGAGAAAAAAACCTTAGTTTAATTGTTTATTTAAAAAAAACACATCAGCTAGAAACATGCCCTCTGTCCGTCTTTTTAACATTTCTTTTAAATTGCGTACCATGTACAAAATGAGGTAAAAGCGCAGTAAACAAAGTAAAATCAAGGCAGTGACAAAATAATAATGATAAATAAACACCATAATTTATACTCACTCTAGTGCAGGGGTAGGGAACCTATGGCTCTAGAGCCAGATGTGGCTCTTTTGATGACTGCACCTGGCTCTCAGATACATTTTAGCTGACATTGCTTAACACGTTAAGTAATGAATAAATCCGCTGGTAATCACAGTATCAAAAATAACGTTCAGAATATAAAACATTCTCATGCATTTTCATCCATCCATCCGGTTTCCACCGCACCGGTTCAAGAAGTCGCATTAATGGTAAGAAGTATTTTATTTATTTTTGCTTAGCCTCAGAATAACAACGTTAATAAAAAGAATAAGAGACTTATTATACTCTAAAAATGTTGGTCTTTGTTAAAAATGCACACATATATAGTTGTATTCAGTGTTAAAAAAAAAAAAGTTGTATGGCTCTCACAGAAATACTTTTTAAAATATTTGGCTTATATGGCTCTCTCAGCCAAAAAGGTTCCCGACCCCTGCTCTAGTGGATACTTTTTAGCACAGGATATATTACTGTTTTAACAGACACCACAGTGACAACATTATAATAACCTGACCAAAAGAACAAAACATTGGTCTCACAAAAGAAACATTACAGGGGAACTGCACTTATTTGGAATTTTGCCCATCGTTCAAAAATAATTATGAAAGTCATGACAACTGATGGATTTTTGTTTTTAATGCAGTCTGACTTGTAAATAAATGTCTGCTCACAGTGGAGCCAATAGGAGGTCCTCTATTTCTCTATAAATAACCGTCCAAAAAGCACCAACAATACTCCATTTACATATCGTGACTTAAATATTAACAAAGTATTAGTGATATTGTCATTATAAGCGCCAACGCAGACAAACTATTTATAGCGGCGACGTGATCACCAGTTTATGCTGCTATGTTTACATCATCGAGTGGTCTGCTGTTTCCTCGCTTCCCTGCTCTTTGGAGTTCATTGTAGATCATAAATCATGCATCTCACCTGGATAGAAAAAGGCTGTGGCAAATTCCAACAAGTTGGTGCATTTTGACAGCCAATTTAGAACCGGTAATGCCGAGAACGATATAAAGAGACGCTTGGCTCCACCTCCCTTTTTCTTTGTGAGGATTACCCTTTAATAAACTACATCTTTACATGAATGGAAATCAATACAACTAAACAGATATGGCAGAGGACCAATCCTGTGACCATTGTTGTGTCAGACCTGTCTTCCTCTCAGGGAATAAAAGTCACTGGTCGATCCCAAATTCTTTCGGATGACATATGTTGAGTAAGAAGGACTATCAAGACAGAATAGCAATATTACCAAGTTTTACTAAAGCTTCAGGAGACCAGTCTCACAGTGCGTTAATAGCGTCATCTAGAAGCGGTCTAAGAATCAAACGGAAAGACACAGTTTATTTAGTACGAAAACAGCCCCCACCCGCCCAGAAAGGAATACAGTCTCATTGTTCTAAACCAGGCCTGGGCAATTATTTTGACTCGGGGGCCAAATTTAGAGAAAAATATGTGTCTGGGGGCAGCTATATCTACTTCTAGGAACACTAATACAAAACCTCCCAATAATGTCTGATTGAATGCTGACAGACAGCCTTAAAAACACAATAGAATTGTATTTTTTTTTTACACAATAAGACACCCAGAATGTACATTAAAATAAAGACTATGGGATTTACAATAATAATTATGAAGGATAAAACACTGAATATGGACAGCATATGAACGTCATACCCCCTCTCCATTCACATATTTTACAATCAAGCAAATCACAACAATGCAACAAACACAGCAAAATATGAACGTGAAGGATAAAAAAAAAACCACCAACAATCTGATGTATCACTAAGCTTTAGAACTTTGTTGTAAAAATCTCCCTCCGCGTCCGTCCCTGACACCCGCATTTCAGGGTCTGGAAACACTCTGTGGAAATGCTCCCCACCCACACTGCTTGGTGCCTCGTCTGAGCTGCTATGACGTGGATTACTAGTTAGATGACCATAGGAACTAATTAGATTACCATAGTAACTAGTATATCAAGCAATAGTGCAGATTCCAACCGATGAAATACTTAGTATAGTTCAAGACTTACGGTCATTAGCAAAGATCACTGCACATCATAATGGCAGCTACACTTTCCATCCTAAAGATCAAAAAAAAATATTTGGGAATGACCGGCGGGCCAGATTGAAAAGCTTAACTAACCGCATGTGGCTCCCGGGCCTTAATTTGTCCAGGTCTGTTTTAAAAAGATAAGGTAAAAAGGGAGTACATCATACTCCCAATACACATTCCAACGCTTCAAGGTGTAGCACAAAGTGTACACATGGGGAAAATATTAGCTGCTTTAAATAAGACTATAAATAAAGAAAGCACTCTTAAAAATATATGCATTCTCCACACCAGGTTTGAAACAGAAGGTCTTATGAAGGCCTAATTGCAGAGTGCAATCCGGTGTAGGATAGTGACTCCGCCCCAGGAACGCCAAAGAAGACATGTTATGAGCAGATCTGGCATGGCATGTTGGAAACAGAAACATAACACGCTTAAGACCAGCATTGGACACCTCTTATGCGAAGTTAAACTAAGCTAAGATTCCGATATTGTAAGATGGTTGTGTTTTGTGGGAGCAGCCCAGTGTTTATTATTGATATAAATATAAATATATCAAAAGGGTTGGAATGAAGTGACTATTGGATGAGGAATGTGCTTGTGGCAGATCTCTGGCCCTGATAATAGAGGGTGTTTTTCCCCAAGCGGTTTTGCCCACTTGTTTTCTTTCTTCTTCTTCTGCCACAGCAATGGTCTGTCACTCTTCCCTTACTCGTGTGTGTGTGTGTGTGTGTGTGCACTTTATAGAGGCTTGTTTTTATTCTTGGCTTGCTGTGTTTTTGTCTTTTTACTGGTTTTTACAAGGCCTTGGTACGAAGCTGGAATGTCACACAAGTCCAAAGCACACGATAGGGTCTCACTGGTTACACTTCCGACGCACAACCTTCTACCTTATTTATTTCACAAATGCATTTGTCTCCTTTTGACAACGTCTTTGTCTCTGCGGCCTGAAATTGTCTGCAATTTGTGCGTTTCTATATTTGTCGGTGTTTACTTGGGGCGTTGCACAATGAATCCGGGGATGGTGACGATGATAAATCGCGAACATTTGCTTGGTGTCAGTAAGATTTAGTTGTCGTCTGTTAATAGCTGTCGTAAAAAAGCGTAAAGTGGAGGATTGCTTTTAGCACGGCTAGGTTTTTATTTGGTGAACATACGTCAGTCAGTGACGTGCGCTGAGGTTCATGGCGTTTTTTTTTTTTTTAACTTTTCATTTTTGACCATTTGGGGTGATGTGGCACAGATGGTAGAGCGGCCCTGCCAGCAACCACAGGATTCCAGGTTAGCTTCTGCCATCCTAAACATGGCCGTAGTGTTCTTGAGCAAGACACGTTACCCTTGCTCCCGATGGGCCATGACTAGCGCATTGCGTGGCAGCTTTTGCCATCAGTGTGTGAATGTGTGTATGAATGGCCGAATGTGATGTATCATATAATGCGCTTTGGGTGTCATTTCAGGTATAATAAAGCGCTCTGTAAATACAGACCTTTTGCCATATACTCTTTGTGGTCATACCAAAGTACATGCACTTAACTTTCTCCAAGAAAAGCTGTGTTGCTTTCTTGTAAAAGTATGATCACCTTGGTGACATTGGCTTTTTGAGGCATGATAAACGTATTCATTCCCGCATTAGCGCTCCAAAAACCCACTAAAAGGGGAACTGCACTTTTTGGAAGGACATTTTGTCCATAATTCACAATCCTTATTAAAGAAAAGAACACATATTTCTCTTTTTAATGAATTAATACTCGTAAATATACATAAATAAAACTCTGCTTACAATGGCGCCAGTGGGAGCCCTGACGTCATTGCCTCTATTGTGTCTATTCAAACCATAACACCCAATTATTAACTGTACAAAAAGAGGCAAACGTAGTTTTCCAGTTTGAAAGTATGTATCTTGTTGTGGAGAGACGGAGCCGACGAGCCGACAGCGGGATAGGACAGACGGCGGCCAGGAGGCGGGGCATGCGGCAGAGAGGAAAGGCGAGCGCACTCGGAGCGACGCTGCAGCCAGCCGAGTCAGGTGTTTAAGTGACACACCTGCAATCAATCTCTACATCTTCTGCTGCAGTATAAAAGGGGAGAGGGAAGAACGATCGCGGCAGAAGTAGGCGAGGAAACCCTGGACAACAACGACCACGAGCACGACGAGAGAGACCCTGAGCGAGATGAGCCCCCGCAGCAGACGCGGCCACCGGCCACCGAAAAACAAAAGCGGACGCGTACCGGTCGCACGTAGAAGCTAAGGCTAAACACTTAGCACAGAAAACAAACAGGACTTACGTAGTCGAAACCCTTGGCAAAAACTCAAGACTTGGCAGAAAACTCACGTCTACAGGTTGCATGCAGCAAACGCAGTGAAGGCACGAGTGAAAAAAATGGTAGGCTTAAATAGAGTGTCTGATGAAAAAAAGGTGTGGTACAAGGCAGGAGAAAATCAAGTAACCATGGTGACAAACACAAAGTGCACACACAAACTCAAAAGTCCAAATAACAAACGATCCGGGCAGCGGATCGTGACAGTATGTATGCTAAGCTTTCACGCTAGCCCTTTGCTTAGCTTTGCCTCCCGTGCAATTGGCACGATTGTTTTGTTTGTCTGCTTTTCCTGCATGGTTTATGCGAACAAATCATTGTCTCACCTTCATGTTGCCTCCGGAGCTTCCTGCTGCATCTTGGTAAAACTACCCGCGCATGGTTAGAGTGTTCGCCCCGAGATTGGTAGGTCGTGAGTTAAAACCCCTGGCCGAGTCATACCAAAGACTATAAAAAATGGAGCCATTACCTCCTTGCTTAGCACCCAGAAACAAGGGTTGGAATTGAGGATTAAATCACCAAAATGATTCCCGAGCACAGCCTCTGTTGCTGCTCACTGCTCCCCTCACAGGGTGTAGAACAAGGGGATGGGTCAAATGCAGAGGGTAATGTCACCACACCTAGTGGGACTTTAACTTTAACCAAGTGACTACGTTATTACAATATTCATACAAGAACTACATTTATAAAATAGTTTAATAGACAAACATTTATATTTTGTCATCATTATTCATCTTAATTTTTTTCATCATGACAGGCAATGCTCCTTTTTACCTACCATTCATAATCGCACGCCATTGAATCAACCTTGAAGTGTTACGTCAAATTATTCCCTATGTTCAATATACACGGCTTGGTTTCCGGTCAAGCGATGAAGGCCAACAAACCACAGAGTGAGTAGCGAAAGGACAGCAAATAAGCCTTGAAATATGTAATAAGGCCCAGGTCTTCCACACCAAAGAAATCAAGACGTTCACAACTTTGGCATCAAGGATGAACACATCCGTGACCCCTTAGATGTGCTGTGCTTTTCTTCACCTCAAAGCCGACCGGAGTTTACATCCACTCGAAGAAAGAGACCACATATGACACCAAAGAAAGCCAATTAGAGAAGCCTGGAGGTAAAATAGGACATGAAAATAAATGTCGCCAAAAGACCTGAATGTGTGACACTTTTACCCACAAGCTTACCTCCCAGAGCTAAAACATGTCTTAGACAACGTTTTCACTGCACGCCAAAGTGGCCCAAATCGGATTTTTGACATCAGATGTTTTTCCAGCTGACTGTTTACACTGCAAATAAAATGTGATTTTTATTACCGCCAGCCGCCAGAGCAAAGGTGCGGCAGAGCAGCAGCGGTGCTTCATCTTACCGCGGAGACTCCAGACACTCGCATGTGTGTTGCTTACGGTTGGTCAAATTTTTTCAGTGTCTACATTTTCTGCGCATCACTAGTCACCTGTGCTTGAATAATATAGGCTATATATCCATCCATCCATACAGTTTCTACCGCTTGTCCCTTTTGGGGCCACGTGGGGGCTGGAGCCTATTTCAGCGGCATTTAGGCGGAAGGCAGGGTACAACCTGGACAAGTCGCCACCTCATCACAGGGCCAACACAGATAGACAGACAACATTCACACTCGCATTCACACACTAGGGTAGATTTAGTGTTGCCAATCAACCTATCCCCAGGTGCATGTTTTTGGAGGTGGGAGGAAGCCGGAGTACCCGGAGGGAACCCACGCAGTCACGAGGAGGGCATGCAACTCCACACAGATCCATTCATACAATATAATACTTTAATTTGTTTTCACGTAAAAACAAATCCTCATTTATGAGGTGTGGCGGCTTCAATTCAGTCGTGGCGCCAACATCAGATACATGTAGGGGAAACCCTAATGCTCCATTTTTCACTCATTCACCCCAAAAGTGTCTACTGTGTAGTTAAAATTAGGAGGTCAGCTATTACAACCAACCTCCAGTCCCTATTGATGTGTGTGCTGTAGCGTGAGGGAGATATGTATGATGTGATTAAAATTGGGGGACATCAGGGTCATGGTTGGTCCCAACCATGCCGAGCCCCTAAACCTTAAGTGTCTAACTTTCAGTTAAAATTGGGGGATGGACGAGCAGGAGGACTGGAGCCCCATAGAGGCATCCTCATCCCCCTCCCACACCTCCCCGCAGGCCATTGCCTAAAAGTCCTAAAGGTGTGTGTGCGCTGTAAGTAGGGGGAGCAGAGGACGCAGACACAGCTCCCAAAGCCTCCCAAGTCCATGCAGGAGGCAACTGAGATCTATGGTTAGGATGCCGACCCCCACAACCCAGGATCCCGCAGGCGCCTCTGTGCAAGCAGAATCCCTTATCCAAACAAAAATGAAAACCAAAAGCATAACAAAACAAGCCCAGTCCTCTAGCGGGGTACCCCCAAATACACCAGACCAAAACAATCTGCACCTTTCCCAACAGCCAAAACAAACAGCCACACAACACACTGTCCTGGCGGAGGAAACACCAACCCGGTCCAACATGAGCCACACCATCCCCATCCGTGCGTCCGAACATGTCTATCTTTCCCCACTTAAATCTGCAAACGCTCCAGAATGCTCCCAAACAAATGCAAATCGGGTGACCCTTGTTTCTAAGAGGTGTTGTTGTCATAATAACTTAATTATTTCGTAATTCTTCAGGCCCAGTGAGCAGGTAGGCAGGTGTTGTACCGCACACTGTGTGGTAGTCTCAAAAGATCACTTCTGTGACTGACAGGCCAACGTTTTAAAACCTTATTTTGTGCACAAAGCTTGCTTGATGCATGGTTAATATATTTTGATGGAGTCAGCTTTAATAGTTTTTACAGAAAAATAGAAGCCACTGGATCTAAAATTAGCAGAAATCATCAGACAATGATCTACAACGTTACGCTGAATCTGATTGTCCCGTCCCTTCAGACTTTTCATGACTGAACGCCATGTTGCTCTTATCTTCAGTGAAACCCCAGCCTGTTAACTTCAATCTCAACCTCAGACCTGAACCCTGAGAACCCCGCCAGGCAGCCAGACCCCTCACTGATGCCCTTGCTATAGCTTGTCTGCCTGACATTATTTTGCTCGCTCTAAATCAAAACCAGCTCACATATGAAATACTTTTTAAAAGGTAGTGTACACCACCAGTGCAGCCAAGATGACTGACTGCCTGATGCTTCATGATTTAAAAATATTTCCGCAAGGATTAAACATTTTGGAAATATATTCAACTAATACAGGCTGACCATATTCTGAAATCCCAAAAAGAGGACTCATATATGTGTGCCAAGGACTAGGTGAAAATTTGCCAATGATACTTGAACTTGCTTTATAAAAAATATATTTATTTAAATAAAGCATTTTTTCTCCTCTGTTGACAGCAGTGTTGGCGCTAGGAATTTTCAAAATGGGGTCCCATGGACCCCATCAAGTCATAAAAATGGGGTCCCACAGTACATTTTTGGGGTCCCACTTTTTTGTAAGCATTTTGAAAACAAATAAGTAAATGCATTGTCCTGTTATATCTCACATTATATATTGTGTTTTGGAAAAAGGTTGTCATAAACGTTACTTAATTCATTAAAAGAAATAATATAAAAAGAAGACACATTTGTATGCATGTGTAAATGTATTCAGTTATAAACATTCATTCACTTTCTTCTTTCCTTCAAGGATCTCAACTTTACCGCTGCTGGTAGTTTGTTCTATGTTTTTATTTAACACGGTGTAGGTGTATTTCTTTCAGTATAAAAGTGTAAAAAGTGTTTTGCTTCGGTCAGAAAATTATGATAATGGTGTGCCAAGGCATACATACATTTTATATTTAACGCTTAAATCTCTGGAGTCTACATCAACTTCAGATCTATTCCTCATTTCAAAATGTTTTAGTTTTTTTTATGTTGTTTTTTTTTTGTTTGTTTGTTTTCCGCCCTATTATGTCAAAGAAAACTATGTTGTTTTTTATGGCAAACGCACACTATATGCAAAATATTCCACCAAAAATATTTTTCAAAGTGGAATATTTGAGGTGGGGGGAGGGGTTGAGTAGGGGGTAGCAGGGGTGTATAGTGTCGCGTACAGGAAGGGTCAGTGTTGCAAGGGGTTCTGGGTATTTGTTACAAAAAGGGTTTGTCATTTTTGTTTGGTGTGGGTTCACAGTGTGGCGCATATTTGTAACAGTGTAAAAGTTGTCTATACGGCCACCCTCACTGTGACCTGTATGGCTGTTGACCAAGTACGCCTTGATTAACACTCAACCCATTACCTCGCTCTCTCTGTACCTGCCCCTCCCTCACGAATGTTGCTGCTTGCGCACACCTTCACAATTTGTTTTGTTTTAAATCCCTTTTAACCCTGTATGTACATTGAAAACACAAAATTTCGGAAATTTGAGGCATTTAAGAAACCCTGCCCGGACAGCCCGGACAGTCCCATAAAAGAGTACATGTCCGGGGAAAAGAGGATGTATGGTCAGTCTAACTAATAACTCTTCGCATCAGCATCCAAGTCAGTGCATAGCTTAGCAGTGTTATTAGCAGTGAGCTTTTGAAGATTTCACAATTTATGTTTGTCCTTCAAGACTGAAGTTGCAGTTTTTTTCAATTTTATTTGATCTCGCTGGAGAGCTGAAACATGCTCAAAATGCTAACAGTGACGAGAGAAGCTTTATGCTTCTCCCTTTCTGATGTTCACTTTGCTATGGTGGCCTTTCCATAAATATTTTAAGTCTGTCAGTTAATTCTGAAATTCCATCAATGAACCCCGTCCAAGAAAATAAACTGCAGTCGTCGGCCTGGCTGGGGAGCTTTTACTTTGCCCCGTCCCACTCGATGGGCCCCAGAAATGTTGCTTATTTTGCTTCGATCTCAGAGTGGCGCGCATGACAGTTTGTAGCGTAGCTCAAAAGAAACCGTGCCGCTCTGTAATTACAAGCTGCATTCACGCAGATAAACAGCACTGACAGAACAAGGACTCTTTGAACAGTTGCTAAGAAGCCAAAATCAAATTGTAATAATATCAGAGGTTGGTAAAGTAGCCACAAACTGTTCTAAAGTAAAAATGTTACCTTCGATCAGGGGTGACCAAACCTTTTGACTCCAAGGGCCATTGTGAAAATGTGCCAATGGGATGTGGGCCAAAAACAGTGATTTGTTTGAGTGAGGCGTTTGCTCCATATTGTATCACCATATTTAAAGAGATGGTGATCATCACGTTCATCAGATGGCACTTAGATCGTGGATATCAGTGACGTGCGGTGAACTAAACACCAGGTGAGGCATGCATACTTTTTTTTTCCTTCTTTTACTTAAATTCATATGGGCAGCTCTATTCATTGTTGATTTAGGTTGCACATTTGAGTAACAGGAAAAAAGTGCGTTATTCGCTTTCATAAAACCGTTATAATATATGATAAATGGTTCCAAAAAGTATTTAATAAAAAGGTGGTATTAAAGACTTTTTGGTCCAATTTGCTTTTAACAAAATACATCAAGTATTGTGGGTGTATATTACTTTTCTGTATTTGTATCTGAAGCAGCAATAGCGATCCTCCATGAAAACATACTTTGTATGACCACATTCATTTTGTCTTAAAGTCCAGTTTAGAGAAGTATTGTGAGGGTTTCAGGAAGAAGGAGACGGCACAGAGACTGGGAAAAGCTTATAGCCTGGGGCGTCTTTATTTTAACAAGGAGATATCTAATGCTGTGTATATATATATATATATATATATATATATATATATATATATACATAACAGTCAGTGTTCTGCGTTGTGTCTTTTTTTCGTGATGAACCACAGGATTTGAGTTGAGGATTTATTCACCAGCCTTTTTCATAGGGACAAAAAGAAAAGGGCGTCACATACAGTCCACAGTATCTCTCTCCACAGCTGAAGGAGTCAGTGCTCACTCAAACTCACAAAAGGAAACAACAACAATAATGATAATAAAAATAATGAAAAGGCAAACAAAGCACAAAATAGTCCAAAAACAAATTGAAATAAAAAAACAGTATATAAATCAGCAGACAGCAAAAATATACATTAGGAAAAAAAAAGGTCCTTATTATGTGTAGCAAATCACCTCTTTTTCCCCCACTCACATCAACTAATTGTATATATTTTTTTACTTACAATAAACAATGCCAAAACTTGACATACCTTTTTCATAGGGACAAAAAGAAAAGGGCGTCACATACAGTCCACAGTATCTCTCCACTACAGAATAAAGAAAAAGGGAAAAAAAACACAATGGCACAGCAGCACACAAGATGTCCACACAAACACAGCAGAGTACCCTCGACCCGTGCACAAACTCATGAGGCCAGGAAACCCCGTAGCAACTGCTGCTAGCATTAAGCTAATCCACACATCATTTAGCAAATAAGTCCGTTTTTTACAACACTTAAATAAAACGAAAATTCGGGAATTCAACCCGCATGCTTAACAGCATGCCACAAAACAGTGTTCACTTTGAAAATACTTTAAAAGTGACAGGCATAAAGTTTATAAAAAAATAAAAAGGAGAGCGACAAACATGACTTACCAGCTGCAGGAGTCAGTGCTCACCGAAGCTGGTCACACAGGTGCAACGCCAAATCACCCCCCAGGGAAACAAAAAGGTATGTAATAGAAAACAATAGGGCGGAACCTATTTACAATGACAGACACTTTTGGGGAAGTTCACAACAGAAAATGATGTGAAATAAAATGATGTGAATAAATTACCAAAAATGAAATTTAGCTCGACTACATATATGTGTATGTCAAATCTGATGTGTATGTAACAAAGATGAAATAGGTGCAAGACTATGTGTGGAATTTAACGGGAGGTGTTATTTACCGCAAGTGTTGGAGGTGCGTGTTGAGAGGAGCTGAGCTGTCAGGCGCGGGCAAGGCAGGTAGGGAAGTCCAAGGCGGAAGCGTGGTCGAGAGGCAGGAGAGAGTCGTCGTTTGTCCGGGGGCGAGCAAGGGGTCGAAAACCAGGAAGCCAGAGGAAGACAAGGGGAATCCAGAAAGCACACGACACACAGCGTGGCTCGGGAACGCACACAGGGAGCTGCGGGGTGATGAAAGACACGACAATTAACGCAGGGGAAAAAGACACAGAGATCAGGATCAAAAATTCAACTAGGATGCTGGAGACGAGTTTACGGTACAGTTGCTACGTTCTGGCAAAGGATCACTGGTGGCGGGGGTTCTTGTAGTCCTCTCTTTCATTAGTGCCGGCTGCGTTGATTATAGATGGAGCGCAGCTGCCTGCCGCGGCTTGAGTGACTTGCGCGCGCGGGTAGATGCGCGCCGGATGACGCGCGCAGCGCGGCTCCCGACAGATTGCGCACTTGTGTGTGTCCGAGCCGTGACAAGTGTTTCATTTTGGATACAGTATATAATCCTCCATATTGGCAGAAACATTCCTTTAATTTAATTTAATTCCAAAAAATTAAACAATGTTTTTGCACCTGACAAAAAACACACACAGACGCTGGCTTACTCTAATAAAAATGCCATGTTTGTTATAAATACAGTTAAAGAAAATAAAAGAAAAAAGGCTGGCTTCTGCTGGAGAGACCTGTGTCTGCTAGCTTGAGCACCCCCATTTCTCCCAGTGTGGCGAGTCAGAGTACTGCTGAGGCATTGAACTGCAAGTTGACAATATATCGCCCCCTACCTTGAGGCAGAGGTGTTTGCTGCCTCAAGACCCGCCTTTTCCATGTGGCAACAAGCATGCACCCCCTCGCACACACGCCCAATACACACTGTGTGTAGCCGTGGAGGCACCACCTCTGTCTCCCTCACTTTTCGTATGCTGTGTTGATTTGATCAGGAAACTGGGAATTTCTGCGATTTTGACCAGGAAAAGTATCAAAATTTACAGGAACCACACCAAAATCACATAGAAAGCATAAACCAAAAGAGAAATATTAAAACTTATTTTATTGTATTACTTTGTTTTGGAACATCTCATGGTTAAGCCACCTGGTGGCAGGTGAAGCACTGCCTCACTTGTCTCCCCTGACAGCATGTTACTGGTGGATATGCCGTCAATGATTGTGTGAGCTTGAAAGAAGTCAGTATGAGAATACATCAAACTCAGGAAGCCAATTGTTGGCATGCCGAAACAAAACTACTTCACAGGCCAGATTTGTCGCTCCGTCCCTACTTTGGGTCTAAGTATTTTGTATTTTGTGAAGAACTACCAAAGTGATTCAGTAAGAGACTGTTCAAACTACAGGTTTTCACAGAACAAGTACACATAACAAGAATTATGATGAATATCTTAAACCCTTTTTTTTTTGTTTTTTGTTTTTTTTTAATGTTTTTAATTGAAACAAAGATAATTTATTTATTTTATTTTATTTTTTACTTATTATAGGTATATTATTTGTTTATTATCTATTTGTTCACTGTCATGTTACAGAGAACAAGGAAATAGGATAAAATTGCCATGGTATGAAAAGGGGTAGGATTAAATAAGCTCAGCTTCTTCCTACTCCTTTTCGGACATGCTGTAATGAAACAACTATGTGATGAATTACATTGTACTGTATGCATGTTTGAAAGAAACTGAACTGAACTAAGTGATGCATTTATTTTTTTGAAAGGTGCTAAATTGGGATAGAACAGTTTTTGATTGATTGATTGATACTTTTATTAGTAGATTGCACAGTACAGTACATATTCCGTACAATTGACCACTAAATGGTAACACCCGAATAAGTTTTTCAACTTGTTTAAGTCGGGGTCCACGTTAATCAATTCATTTATGAAACTAATTGTGTGTGTTGTACGAATCATGTTTTTTTTCTTTTTTCATAGTGTTACTAATCAGTTAGGATTTCAAAATGGCAGAGAGAATCGGAGAATTGGTCAATAAATATGGAATCTACTTTGAAACGTGGAAAGTTTGGGAAATTGATGCAACGTGATTGAAATTCTGTCATTGTGAGGAGAAAAAAATGTTTGCCAGGGCTCATCGTGTTTACTGGAATGTTTGCATCTCCTCACAAACACTGAACTGCTCCCTCCACAATGAAGCTTTTGACTTACCTCCATGGAGCCAGCCGCCCTGCCCTTTCTCTAGCAAGTTCCCTGCCTGCCTACGACACATACTCAGAGCAGTGTGCGAAAAAAAACTATGACACTTATCGCTCACTCAAAAAAGCCAAATAGTTCCCAAATGATTTGTATATGTCAGGTCACATTATTATTATTATTTTTATTTATTTATTTATTTTTTTACAAATTGTATTACTACTTTGTTGTCCCAAAAAACAATATTTTGGTACCGGTACCAAAATTATTTTGATACTTTTCGGTACTTTTTGATATTTTCCAGCGTACATTAAACATATGTTTCTTATTGCAATATTGTCCTTAAATAAAATATTAAACATACACGACAACTTGTCTTTTATTAGTAATTACACAAACAAAGGCTCTAATTTAGTCTGCTGATGTATGCAGTAACATTGTGTCATTTTCCATTTTGTTATTTTGTCAAAAGGATTCTGTATTCATTCAATACATAGATTTCAGCAGGATCCACCCCAGTCTGCTGACATGCTAGCAGAGTAGTAGATTTTTTTTTAAAACTTTTATAATTGTAAAGGACAATGTTTTATCAACTGATTGCAATAATGTAAATTTGCTTTAACTATTAAACGAACCAAAAACATGACTTATTTGATCTTTGTGAAAACATTGGACACAGTGTGTTGTCAAGCTTATGAGATTTGATGCAAGTGTAAGCAACTGTGACACTATTGTTCTTTTTTTATTTTTATAAATGTCTAATGATAATGTCAATGAGGGATTTTTAATCACTGCTATGCTGAAATTATAACTAATATTGATACTGTTGTTGATAATATTCATTTTTGTTTCACTACTTTTGGTTTGTTCTGTGTCACGTTTGTGTCTTTATTGCAGTTCTGAGTGTTGCTGGGTCAGGTTTGGTTTTGGAATTGGATTGCATTGTTATGGTATTGCTGTGTATTGTTTTGTTGGATTGATTAAAAAAAAAAAACAACTTTTTTTATATCGATTTAAAAAAAACCAAAAAAACAACACTTTTTTTTTTTTTAAATCGTTTTTAAAAAAAAAGGATTCCACGGTGGAAGAGGGGTTAGTGCGTCTGCCTCACAATACGAAGGTCCTGCAGTCCTGGGTTCAATCCCAGGCTCTGGATCTTTCTGTGTGGAGTTTGCATGTTCTCCCCGTGAATGCGTGGGTTCCCTCCAGGTACTCCGACTTCCTCCCACCTCCAAAGACATGCACCTGGGGATAGGTTGATTGGCAACACTAAATTGGCCCTAGTGTGTGAATGTGAGTGTGAATGTTGTCTGTCTATCTGTGTTGGCCCTGTGATGAGGTGGCGACTTGTCCAGGGTGTACCCCGCCTTCCGCCCGATTGTAGCTGAGATAGGCGCCAGCGCCCCCCGTGTCTCCAAAAGGGAATAAGCGGTAGAAAATGGATGGATGGATGGATTTTTTAAAAATGAGAATCGATTCTGAATCGCACAATGTATTCGATTCAATTTGTATTCGAATCGATTTTTTCCAACACCCCTACTAATTAGGATGCTTGTTTGCTTACTTACTAATAAAATACAAGTTGTCTTGTATGTTCACTATTGTATTTAAGAACAAACTTGCATTAAGAAAAATATGTTTCTCAGTATTATGTTAGATCCACTATGGACTGGACTCTCACTATTATGTTAGATCAAGTATGGACTGGACTCACTCTATTATGTTAGATCCACTATGGACTGGACTCTCACTATTATGTTAGATCAAGTATGGACTGGACTCACTCTATTATCTTAGATCCACTATGGACTGGACTCTCACTAGTACGTTAGATCCACTATGGACTGGACTCAAACTATTATGTTAGAGCCACTATGGACTGGACTTTCACAATATTATGTCAGACCCACTCAACATCCATTGCATCTGGTCACCCCGAGGGGGGTGGGGGGTCCTCTCCAAGGTTTCTCATAGTCATTCACATTGACATCCCACTGGGTTGTGAGTTTTTCTTGCCTTTATGTGGGATCTGAACCGAGGATGTCGTTGTGGCTTGTGCAGCCCTTTGAGACACTTGTGATTTAGGGCTGTATAAATAAACATTGATTAATTGATTGAAGTGTGTTTTATCATCTTTAAAATCCTAACAAAAACAAATGACATATGTGTTCTTGTCTCTCATGGCAAAACATTTTTTTAAAAGTGCTATTCCCTTTGAAAATTATCAGTAAAAAGCCTGAATAAAAAGGTGTGTCTTCAGCCTTAAAAAAAGAAAAAAAAATCAAAGCTCTCTGCAGTCCTGAGGCTCTCTATTAGACAACACTAGTACATGTACGTTGGATTGGTGAAATAGAATCACATGACAGCGCTCGCTGGAAGAAGTATCGCGGACCAGCCAAAACAATACCTCTCTGCAAGCAATAATAAATAGATTTAAATAAATGTATCGATCAGAAAGAAACTAACTCAGTGTAAAGTGTAGCGTTTCTTCTTCACAAAAATACTCGCGTAAAAGTAAGAATATTGTTGCATTAAAATCTCTCTGACATTGTAGTGTTTTGCTACCCAACTTTGTAGAGCAGTGGTTCTCAACCTTTTTTCAGTGATGTACCCCCTGTGAACATTTTTTTTAATTCAAGTACCCCCTAACCAGAGCAAAGCATTTTTGGTTGAAAAAAAGAGATAAAGCAGTAGAATACAGCACTATGTCATCGGTTTCTGATTTATTAAATTGTACAACAGTGCAAAATATTTCTCATTTTTAGTGCTCTTTCTTGAACTATTTGGAAAAAAATATATAAAAATACTAAAAACTTGTTGAAAAATAAACAAGTGATTAAATTATAAATAAAGATTTCTACACATAGAAGTAATAATCAACTTAAAGTTCGCTCTTTGGGGATTGTAATAGAGATCCATCTGGATTCATCAACTTCATTCTAAACATTTCTTCCCAAAAAAATAAATCTTTAACATCAATATTTATGGAACATGTCCACAAAAAAATCTAGCTGTCAACACTGAATATTGCATTGTTGCATTTCATTTCACAGTTTATGAACTTATTCATATTTTGTTGAATTATTATTCAATAGATATATTTATAAAGCATTTTTGAATTGTTGCTATTTTTAGAATATTTTTGAAAAATAACACGTACCCCTTGGCATACCTTCAAGTACCCCTAGGGGTACGCGTACCCCCATTTGAGAACCACTGCTGTAGAGCATACAAATCAAATCTTCAAAACGCATATTCAATAAAAAAAAATAAAAAAACCTTGGAAATCCTGACAAAGCACTTTGTTGAATAGAATATTGTCAAAAACATCGCGGTGGGGTTTAATGTTGGTTATAATTATTTCTTAGGGATGCAGCAGTGTAGAAATGTTGACACATTAACCTCAAAAATGTCCTGCGTCAAAGAGGCAATGCTGTCGGTCGCTTTAGAGCCAATGGCCGACCTCTGTTGTAAAAGTCGTGAGCGGGCCAGTGACCATAGCGGCTCACAACCCGCTGAGTGGTCTCAGTCCAAAATAGAATGGTACATTCCTCACCAATATAACAGCGGCAGTGCACCATCACACGACCGCAGTAAATGGCTAAATTATTGTGCATACTCTCAGAGGCACGCCTTTAAAAAAAAAATCCCACTTGTTTCCGCCTTCACTGGGGCTAACATCAGGTAGCGTTTAAGTGTCCCTTAATATATGACGAGACATGCCGCCTGATATGCAGGCAATAAAGACACCCGGACCTTCCAAAACAGGATATGGTCTGCTGTTCTCATTCAGCCAATGTGGACAAACACCCTTTAAAAATAAAACAGCGCTTCTGTTTGGTTGGGGGAGAAAAAGACAAATAGTCACAAAGAGGCAGCCGCCCATTTTCTGGGAAACTTTGTTGGAGTAGTTCTAGATCCATGCAGCTGTTTTCCTGTAAAATCAGGAATGTCCCCTTTATAAAAAAAAGTGCCTCTGCAAGACGACCATTAAATGAATGTTTATTGCCACAGATAAATTGCATTGTTGCTCTGCACACTTACATCTGTAGGGCGCTGCTTGCCTCGGGGTCTGTCACACAAACATGACTGCGAGGTACAACATATTTCACAGCAACGTCAGCATTCTAATTAGTCCGAAACCCAAATGCTGGCACAAGCAAGTTGTTAGCCATTCAATAATGTACAGTCAACCGGATTTAGTGGAGTTCATTCTGCCATCCCAGGGTTTTCCTGGATTCACGGATGCTGGGAAGTCTATCCCACTTGGAATAAGGAGATATCACCTCAACAAAAACACGGCCATGCTTAATATTTGTATAGAGAGGTGTCTTAGAAGGGTTGACTTCGGAGGAGTCTGACTCGACTATCAACCTTACAACCTTATTGTTGGACATTGAACCCTCCATTAAAGGGAGTTGAGTTGGGAAGATGAACCGGCGGACTGAAGCCTCGTTTGACAAGTAGCACGGCGTGTTACTGTAAGCATCGAGCAGGACAAAGCCTGCCATTGGCCCTGTTTACACTTGCCGGAATTTGGACCCGGCACATGCCGCCAATATATAGCCTTGACTAGTTCGCTCAGGCAGAAAGCCTCTCTAACTGGTCTCCAGTAGCTTGGCACTTAGCATCAAGGGTTGGAATTGGGGGTTAAATCACCAAAATAATTCCCGAGCCGCTGCTGTTCACTGCTCCCCTTACCTCCCAGGGGGTGGAACAAGGGGATGGGTCAAATGCATTTCACCACACCTAGTGTGTGCGTGTGACTATCAATAGTACTTTAACTTAATAATAACGAGCCTTCTGTCAGGCATTGGTGAGCGTTGCTTGCAGCGTGACCCCAAGAATGCAGAGATAGCCGGCGGAAGGCAAGTATAATTATTTTAATAGTCACATGAAACCTGTAACAAACAAACCAAGTAACAGTCTACAAAGTACAATGATCCAGCCCTGATGGAAGGACCCAGGTAGAACTACATAAAACTAATTAATGAGAATCAGGTGTGCTGGCAGGATGTGGAACAGAAAGTAAAGGTTCTCCAAAACACAGAGCAGACCAAACAGGAAAGACTGACAAAACAAGAGCACCAGACAGGAAGTGATTCTAAGCACAGGAAGTTGACAACAAAGCCAAAATAGTCATGAAGGATGATGACAAAATGTTCACTTCTTTTTAGAGACACACTGATCACGATCATGGGATCGAATGTGGCGACATGAACCACAAAGCTGTGATTGGTCAGCTTGTTATCCTATTTTTGCCCGGCGAAAGCAAAACAAACAAAAAAACCTCAATATCCATTGTAGAAACAATGGAGCAAATCGAGGAAGCCCACCAATATGACTATTATTACAATTAGGGATGGGAATCAACAAGTGGTTCTTGTTGAGAATCGGTTGCCACGGATTTGATTTGGGGGAATCATTGACAGTTTTGTTAATGATTCTCTCATCTGTACCTGTGGGCACGCATGACCACACCACGCAGGGCGCCTGTCTGCAGCACAGAGGTTTGAAATATTCACGAGAAGTGAAGACAACAGGGTAACTTGCAACAATTGGCAAAGTGGATATGAACTCAAATTAAGAAAACACTAATGAGCAGAAACAGCATCTGATAACGTTGAATTGTTCGTTTCCCTCTGAGACAGAAGTGAATCAAGTGGTCTGCTGTTAACACTGCAGGTAACTAACAAACCAACACTGCCTATCATGTTAAAACATGCTATTTTTTACTAAAAATGAGAAAAGAATGTGTCTCATGCATCACATGATGTGGCGGCGTCTGACCGGCAATGTACATGCCACTTTTCTAAAGGCCTGTTCATAGTCTCGTGTCACATACCTTGCGTAAATGAGGCTGTCTTGCGCCTCCCCCTGCGTATACCTTCCCAAAAATACTAGCTTTGCGTGAGTGGCGACGCGGACCCCAGAGCTGTGATTGGTCAGGTTTTGCTGAGGAGGGTCCCTGAGCACAGGAGTGGTATGAATTGGGACGGTCTAGCCAACGGAAAATTCCTAGTTACATCTGTTGTCCCCACCCTTGCATGTATGCACTTATCTGCTGCTTAGTCACAAGCTTGGATAATGACAAACTTAAAAGAAGAATGTTGAATCGTTTTTTGTGTTCTCTTAGTCCTTTACTTTATTTTAGAGGAAGCGGCTAAGATCTATTCCAGCACCGCCACCGTCTGATTTTCCTACGTTAGAGCCGACCGATCATGGGAGCTGGCGGTCATGGAGTTTTGTCATGTGTTGGCAAGCATTTTAAAACTGCTATTCCTAATTATTAGGTATTGATGGATTTATTTTGATGCTTGTGAATGCTCGTTGTAGTGGGACGTGTACCTTTAAAAACACTTAGACAATCCAGAAGATGTCCCAGAAAGAGTCCTTACGGTCCATCCATACAGCAATACCACACAATGCAGTTACTTTATTAAAGGGGAACATTATCACAATTTCAAAAGGGTTAAAGACAATAAAAATCAGTTCCCAGTGGCTTGTTTTATTTTTTGAATTTTTTTTCAAAATTTTACCGGTCCCTAAATAAAGCTTTACAGTGCCTTATTTTCGCTATCTTTGAAACCACTATCCATTTCCCTGTGACGTCATACAGGGCTGCCAAAACAAACAACATGACGGTTACCACAGCAAGATATAGCGACTTTAGCTCGGATTCAGACTCGGATTTCAGCGGCTTAAGCGATTCAACAGATTACGCATGTATTGAAACAGATGGTCGGAGTATGGAGGGAGATAGTGAAAACGAAATTGAAGAAGAAATTGAAGCTATTGAGCGAATAGCTATTGACGCTATTCGGCCATAGCGTGGGTGTACCTAATAAAGTGACCCATAGCATGGCTGCCCTATTAGCATCGCCGGTAAAATGTGCGGACCAAACGATCAGGACTTTCGCATCTTGTGACACTGGAGCAACTTAAATCTGTCGATTGGTAAGTGTTTGTTTCGCATTAAATGTTGGCATCTAGTTTCAAATGTACATACAGCTAGCGTAAATAGCATGTTAGTATCAATTAGCATAGCATGTTAGCATCGATTAGCTGGCAGTCATGCCGTGACCAAATATGTCTGATTAGCACATAAGTCAACAACATCAACAAAACTCACCTTTGTGATTTCATTGACTTAATCGTTGCAAATGCATCTGCAGGTTATCCATACATCTCTGTGCCATGTCTGTCTTAGCATCGCCGGTCAAATGTGCAGACACTGACACATTCAATGGGGGTCTGGCGGCAGATTTCTTGCCAGTGGTGCAACTTGAATCCCTCCCTGTTAGTGTGGTTACACCCTCCGACAACACACCGACGAGGCTTGATGTCTCCAAGGTTCCAAAAAATAGTCGTAAAAATGGAAAATAACAGACCTGAGACCCGGTGTTTGTAATGTGAAAATGAATATGGCGGGTGTGTGACCTCGGTGACGTCACATTCTGACGTCATCGCTAAAAGCCTGATAAACACAAAGGCGTTTAATTTGCCAAAATTCACCCATTTAGAGTTCGGAAATCGGTTAAAAAATTACATGGTCTTTTTTCTGCAACATCAAGGTATATATTGACACTTGCATAGGTTTGGTGATAATGTTCCCCTTTAATATGTCATTCACAACTGATGTACTTTTCTAATCTTGTCAAATTGCTTGCATTTTATCCAGTAGTAGTAAATATTGGGATAGCATAAAATGTGTTATTAACATTTAATTATTTGCAATGAATGCATTGGATATTAATGACAACAACTACGGTTTCAGCACATGATTTTATTAATTCATATAGATCATAAAATACTCTGTTTCTAAATGATCATCCAAACTGGTATATCAATCAATCAGTCAAAGTTTACTTATATAACCCTTAATCACAAATATCTCAAAGGGCTGTACAAGCCACAACGACATCCTCGGCTCAGATCCTACATCAGGGCAGGAAAAAACTCAACCCAGTGGGCACAATGAGGAATGTCGGAGGGGACCACGGAGGTGGGGAAATCCCCCATCCCCCTGGGTGACCGGTGTAATGGATGTCGAGTGAGAGTCCAGTCCATATTGGGGCCAGCAGGGGATCATCTTGAATGGATACACCCCGGGTCCCGATTTTGAAAAGCTAGCGCTCATCTGTGGTCACCTGATAACCTCTCCACGCAGGAAATGGGTGCAGAACAGAAAAGAGACGGCAGATCAACTGGACTAAAATGGGGTCTATTTAAAGGTCGCTGGAGCCTCTCTCAACTGCATTCGGGCGGTAGCCGCCACCTCATCGCAGCGCCAACACAGATAGACAGACAACATTCCCACTCACATTCACACACTAGGGACCATTTAGTGTTGCCATTTCCAATATTTCACTATTCTGGCCACACATTAATAGAACATAATTAAGTCAACTTTTTTATGAATGAAAAGATGTCAGGCTTTATTTCCAAGCATTGAAATAAGCCACAGTCACCAAGCTGTCTGCAATGGCTAGATATATAATTGTCCTTCGGGGTAAAGTGAGGGGCAGAGCACAGAGGTCGCTCAACATTACAATAGTCAAGGTGGCGTATTTTAACACAAATGCATATCACTACCAATTTACCATGTCTGCGTTTAGCTGTTTTAAATGAATAAATACAGCTGTACTTACATTTTAAAGTGGCTCGTTCCGCTCCACATAATGTTGCCATGTTGAAAATAATTTTCAGATCAAAGGATCTTGGGATATGATAGGACACAAAGTGTACATGGACGCAACCTTTCTGCTGATGGGCGAAAAGGACATATTTGTCGGCCCGGATTTGAAGGACACGTTTTTAAATTGGGACAGCCTTTACGCACCACGATGATGTCAGCACCCCATGAATGCACTCTGCAAAGGATGTTATTTAAGCCAAAATGTACTACAAACCCCGTTTCCATATGAGTTGGAAAATTGTGCTAGATGTAAATATAAACGGAATACAATGATTTGAATGCACTACAAAGACAAGATATTTGATGTTCAAATTCATAAACTTTATTTGTTTTTTGCAAATAATAATTAACTTAGAATTTCATGGCTGCAACATATGCCAAAGTAGTTTCAGGTCACTTGCCCTTCCTTTTGTGTCATCAGTGTTACATCACCTTTTCTTTTAACAACACTCAATAAACGTTTGGGAACTGAGGAAACTAATTGTTGAAGCTTTGAAAGTCCAGTTATTTCCCATTCTTGTTTTATGCAGAGCTTATGTCGTTCAACAGTCTGGGGTCTCAGCTGTCGTATTTTACGCTTCAAAATACGCCACACATTTTTGATGGGAGACAGGTCTGGACTGCAGGCGGGCCAGGAAAGTACCCGCACTCTTTTTTTACGAAGCCACGCTGTTGTAACACATGCTGAATGTGGCTTGGGATTGTATTGCCGAAATAAGCAGGGGAGTCCATGAAAAAGACGGCGCTTTGATGGCACCATATGTTGTTCCAAAACCTTTATGTACCTTTCAGCATTAATGGTGCCTTCACAGATGTGTAAGTTACCCATGCCTTGGCCACTAATGCACCCCCATACCATCACAGATGCTGGCTTTTGAACTTTGCGTCAAATATTTCCAAAAACAATTTGAAATGTGGACTCGTCAGACCACAGAACACTTTTCCACTTTGCATCAGTCCATCTTGGAAGATCTCGGGCCCAGAGAAGACAGCGGCGTTTCTGGATGTTATTGATAAATGGCTTTCGCTTTGCATAGTAGAGCTTTAACTTGCACTTACAGATGTTACGACAAACTGTATTTAGTGACAGCGGTTTTCTGAAGTGTTCCTGAGCCCATGTGGTGATATCCTTCAGATAGATAGATAGATAGATAGATAGATAGATAGATAGATAGATAGATAGATAGATAGATAGATAGATAGATAGATAGATAGATAGATAGATAGTACTTTATTTATTCCGTCAGGAGAGTTCCTTCAGGAAAATTAAAATTTTTCAGCACAATCCCATTCAAGATCAGACAAACATTACAGGGTGACAGAACAGGATCGCTGATGGGTCTGCCGGCTTCCAGCGCCCCTTACAAAAATGATGGGATACAGGTAAACAAGGGGGGGGGGGGGGATGGGAGAAAAAAATAGAAGATTAAAATAAAATAAAAAAATCGGTCTTAGCCTGGGCCCTGGAGAGGGGGTGCAGACTGAGGCAAAGGGAAAAAAACAACTCATAGCCATAGAACACATCCCTCTTACATGTGTGTAAGAGGGAAATATCAAACATCAAAGAACACAGAGGACATTATAGACATTAAAGCAGCTGATGCAACCAGACACTTCTAAATACTGCTATGAATAAAAAAGTAAAAGAAACATGTCCACTGTGGTGGCCTCTGCGGTATTCCACGCCATTGCCCGCTGGAGTGGAGGGAGCATGGCCAGAGACAGGAGCAGACCCAACAAAGCAACCAGGAGAGCTGACTCCATTCTCGGCCAGTGTCCAGTCCAATTGGATGAGCGAGGATACGTCCAAGGTGACTGAGGTGTCCGACACCTGCTCACCCAGCCAAGACACTTGAGAGATTGATGTCAGTTTTTGATACAGTGCCGTCTCAGGGATCAAAGGTCACAGTCATTCAATGTTGGTTTCCGGCCATGTTGCTTACGTGGAGTGATTACTGCAGATTTTCTGAACCTTTTGATGATATTATGGACCGTTGATGTTGAAATCCCTAAATTTTTTGCAATTGTACTTTGAGAAATGTTGTTCTTAAACTGTTTGACTATTTGCTCACGCAGTTGTGGACAAAGGGGTGTACCTCGCCCCATCCTTTCTTGTGAAAGACTGAGCATTTTTTTGGAAGCTGTTTTTATACCTAATCATGGCACCCACCTGTTCCCAATTAGCCTGCACACCTGTGGGATGTTCCAAATAAGTGTTTGATGAGCATTCCTCAACTTTATCAGTATTTATTGCCACCTTTCCAAACTTTTTAGTCACGTGTTGCTGGCATCAAATTCTAAAGTTAAAGATTATTTGCAAAAAAAATGTTTATCAGTTTGAGCATCAAATATGTTGTCTTTGTAGCATATTGAACTGAATATGGGTTGAAAATGATTTGCAAATCATTGTGTTCCGTTTATATTTACATCTAACACAATTTCCCAACTCATATGGAAACGGGGTTTGTACTTAAGTGTTGAAGCTGTAATTTCATATACACTTTAAATGAATTCAATAAGAAACATTCATAATTAATTTATTTTAGTTATTTTAGCTCAACAACATTACATGTACATGTATTTCGGGTCGGTTATGTATGAGTCCCTTCTTATGCAGTGTCTTTGGTTACTTATTTTTCTAATCAGCCTGACGTAAGCCCAAGGTTTACGTGTAAAATAAATAATAATCTTTGTGATTAACACATCGTTTCATATAATTTAATAGGATTTTAATATTTTAAGTAGGTAGTTAGGTGTATTCATAGGTATAGGGTTCAAAAGGTCATGTAATTTTGCAATGCATTGTGGGTTTGAGTAGCTATAGTTGTTGGTCAAAGGCTTTGACAATGTGACAATGTGAAAGGAATGAAAAAACTGGATTAAAATGGATTGTACAAAATAAAAACAATACTAACTTTACACTATTCCAAAGGCTCTCTAACTGAAAAAAATATATAAACATTGGCGAATTTGACTCATGAGAGTTATGAGCACGTCCATCGATTTGAATCAAGTGCCGGAACATTTGTCTATATTTCGTCTAAAGAATCAGTTTTAATACCTTGTATTGTCCTTTGTTCAAATTGTGAGTTCTTTACGGCTATCATCTCTTATGTGTCTGAGATGCTTGAGTTCCCTGGCCCCGTTTCATTAGCAGGTTTGCCCAAAAAAACAAGCCCAGTTTTACTTTAAATACTTTGATCACTTTGCTACCTCTTCGAAAATTACACTCATTCATTTTTGTGTTAACCAAGGGGTCTCAAACTCAATTTACCCGGAGGCTGCTGGTAGCAGAGCTTGCGTGGGGCTGGGCCGCACCAGGTATTCCAAAATAAAAACTTTCCAACCTACTCAAATCAATCAATCAATCAATCAATGTTTATTTATAAAGCCCCAAATCACAAATGTCTCAAAGGACTGCACAAATCGTTACGACTACAACATCCTCGGAAGAACCCACAAAAGGGCAAGGAAAACTCACACCCAGTGGGCAGGGAGAATTCACATCCAGTGGGACGCCAGTGACAATGCTGACTATGAGAAACCTTGGAGAGGACCTCAGATGTGGGAACCCCCACCCCTCTAGGGGACCGAAAGCAATGGATGTCGAGCGGGTCCAACATGATACTGTGAAAGTTCAATCCATAGTTGCTCCAACACAGCCGCGAGAGTTCAGTTCAAAGCGGATCCAAGACAGCAGCGAGAGTCCCGTCCACAGGAGACCATCTCAAGCGGAGGCGGCTCAGCAGCGTAGAGATGTCCCCAACCGATACAGGCGAGCGGTCCATCCTGGGTCTCGACTCTGGACAGCCAGTACTTCATCCATGGTCATCGGACCGGACCCCCTCCACAAGGGAGGGGGGGACATAGGAGAAAGAAAAGAAGCGGCAGATCAACTGGTCTAAAAAGGAGGTCTATTTAAAGGCTAGAGTATACAGATGAGTTTTAAGGTGAGAATTAAATGCTTCTACTGAGGTAGCATCTCGAACTGTTACCGGGAGGGCATTCCAGAGTACTGGAGCCCGAACGGAAAACGCTCTATAGCCCGCAGACTTTTTTTGGGCTCTAGGAATCACTAATAAGCCGGAGTCTTTTGAACGCAGATTTCTTGCCGGGACATACGGTACAATACAATCGGCAAGATAGGCTGGAGCTAGACCGTGTAGTATTTTATACGTAAGTAGTAAAACCTTAAAGTCACATCTTAAGTGCACAGGAAGCCAGTGCAGGTGAGCCAGTACAGGCGTAATATGATCAAACTTTCTTGTTCTTGTCAAAAGTCTAGCAGCCGCATTTTGTACCAACTGTAATCTTTTAATGCTAGACATGGGGAGACCCGAAAATAATACGTTACAGTAATCGAGACGAGACGTAACAAACTCATGGATAATGATCTCGGCGTCTTTAGTGGACAAAATGGAGCGAATTTTAGCGATATTACGGAGATGAAAGAAGGCCGTTTTAGTAACGCTTTTAATGTGTGACTCAAAGGAGAGAGTTGGGTCGAAGATAATACCCAGATTTTTTACAGAGTCACCTTGTTGTATTATTTGGTTGTCAAATGTTAAAGTTGTATTATTAAATAGAGGTCGGTGTCTAGCAGGACCGATAATCAGCATTTCCGTTTTTTTGGCATTAAGTTGCAAAAAGTTAGAGGACATCCATTGTTTAATTTCATTAAGACACACTTCCAACTGACTACAGTCCGGCGTGTTGGTCACCTTTAGGGGCATGTAGAGTTGGGTGTCATCAGCATAACAGTGAAAGCTAATACCGTATTTGCGTATGACGTCACCCAGCGGCAGCATGTAGATGCTGAAGAGTGCAGGGCCAAGGACCGAACCCTGGGGAACTCCACACGTTACCTTAACATAGTCCGAGGTCACACTGTTATGGGAGACGCACTGCATCCTATCAGTAAGATAAGAGTTAAACCATGACAGGGCTGAGTCTGACATACCAATTCGTGTTTTGATACGCTCTAATAAAATATTATGATCGACGGTATCGAAAGCAGCGCTAAGATCGAGGAGCAGCAACATAGATGACGCATCAGAGTTCATCGTTAGCAATAGATCATTAGTCAATTTTGCGAGGGCTGTCTCAGTCGAGTGATTTGCCCTGAAACCGGATTGAAAGGTTTCACATAGATTGTTAAACGCTAAGTGTTCATTTAGCTGCTCTGCAACAATTTTTTCGAGGATTTTCGAAATAAAGGTCATGGTCGGTAGTTTACCATGAGGTCAGGATCGAGGTTAGGTCTTTTAAGGAGAGGATGAATAACCGCTTTTTTGAATGCTATGGGAACAGTGCCCGAGGAAAGTGATAAGTTTATAATATTTAGCACTGATGGACCTAATAATACAAAAAGCTCCTTGATAAGTTTCCCAGGAAGTGGGTCAAGTAAACATGTTGTTTGTTTTATTCCATTTACACGTTGTAACAATCCTTCTAATGTTATTTCATCAAAACGAGAGAAACTATTTTGGATATTTGCAGTAATCGCCGTATATACAGTCGTATCTGTGTTACTATAACCCAGTTGTAGCTGGGACGCATTGTCTTTAATCTCCTTTCTAATAAGTTCAATTTTCTTATTAAAGAACTTCATAAAGTCATCTGCCAAATGGGTGGAGCTACTGGAAGGAGTCCTTTGTTGGGTTAGCGATGCTACTGTACTAAACAAAAATGTTGGATCTTTTTTATTAATGCAGATGAGATTTGAGTAATAATTAGTTTTAGCTAAGGTAAGCATGCGTTAATAAGTTATTAAACTATCACTCCATGCTTGATGGTGCGCCTCAAGTTTAGTCGTGCGCCATTTGCGTTCCAGCTTTCTACATAATAATTTCTGAGCTCTAGTTTCTTCAGTAAACCATGGCGTACGCCTTTTTGGAGCCTTTTTTAACTTCAGCGGTGCTACACTATCAATGGTTTCGCGCAGGGCGTTGTTAAAGTTGTTAGTGGGGTTATCAATAGAGCCCACATTCTTTGGGAACGGTGCCATTACCGAGGGCAGTAGGTCCGCAAGAGTCGTCGTTGTGGCAGCATTAATGTTGCGGATGCTATTGCAGTTATTATTATTATTAGCTTGCCGAACATGAGTCTGAACTTCGAATTTTATAAGGTAATGATCGGACATTACTTTAGTATACGGGAGTATCATAACTTTGGAAATGGTGATACCTCTGACAAGCACTAGGTCTATCGTATTACCGCTGCGATGCGTCGGTTCATTTATTATTTGTGTAAGACCACAGCTATCAATTATAGTCTGGAGCGCCACGCACGGTGGGTCCAATGGGGTATTCATATGGATATTACAGTCCGTCATTATAATTATATTATCGGCGTGCGTCACTAGATCAGCAACAATGTCTTTATATTTATTTTTTTGTCATAAAATAAGATGAAAAATAAATTAAGAAATAATAAGAAAGTAAGTAGATACATGTTAAGGGATGTGGACTATATTTTAATTCCACTTTGTGTCACTGTCGTGTTTAGCCAACGCACAGAGAATGTCTTGATGCACAGAGAACGTCACTTCCACTTTTTCTTGTTCAGCAGCACACAGAAAAGAGCCCGGTAGTAGTCTCCTTTGTTTTTGTGCTCGATTTCGATGTCTTTCATGATGATTTAAACACCATGGCATTTGTAGATGACACAAAGTACTGGGATAGCGAGTGCAAAAAGGCAACTGCTCCCGGAGTGTTATCCGCAGTACTGTTACTGGGAAAATAAGCGGAAATGACACCATGCTGTTGTTGTTGTAAACATTGTAATAAAAGACAAATTCAATCAAATAGAAATATATGTAGGGTTCATCGTATGAGGCAACGCAAATACAATGCAAAGGGGGTGATGCAAATGCAAAATAATGACTCACAAAAAAACGGTGCGACCCTATAATTGATCCGGGTTATCGATTACTGTTATTGCCGATGCATACTCTGCGCCGTCCAGCCTGTCCCGGCAGCCCACCTGTTTGCCTTCTAATTGTGTTTTGTGCCTGAGCCTTTTGTTGCAGGGCCTTTTTCTGTAGTTTTTGTTTTTTGAATGTGAATGTTGTCTGTCCATGTGTGTTGGCCCTGTGATGAGGTGGCAAATTGTCCAGGGTGTCCACCGCCTTCTGCCCGAATGCAGCTGAGATAGGCTCCAGCACCCCTTGCGACCCCAAAAAGGGATAAGCAGTAGGAAATGGATGGATAGATGGATGACAGCTTGGACAACATAAGACTTGTCGCACTCACTGCTGTTGTCCTTTTTGGGATCCACCACAGTAAGCCACCACATATACGTATAATGTCCCGCTGGGCAGCAACTTTAAACAATTTTTTTCCGGAAGTGTTGAGAAGGCAGAACGCTGGGACCAATGTCCGCATATGCCCTGTAAAAATGAGGCCGCCAACCAGGCACGGAAGAAAACTCTCCATGGCAACCATTCTGTAATATTCACTTACCGTATTTTTCGGACTACAAGTCGCAGTTTTTTTCATAGTTTGGCCGGGTGTGCGACTTATACTTAGGAGCGACTTATGTGTGAAATTATTAACACATTACCGTAAAATATTAAATAATATTATTTAGCTCATTCACATAAGAGACTAGCCGTATAAGATTTCATGGGATTTAGCGATTAGGAGTAAACTTGGTAAACTTATAGCATTTTCTATATGTTATAGTTATTTGAATGACTCTTACCATAATATGTTACGTTAACATACCAGGCACCTTTTCAGTTGGTTATTTATGCGTCATATAACGTACACTTATTCAGCCTGTTGTTCACTATTCTTTATTTATTTTCAATTGCCTTTCAAATGTATTTTCTTGGTGTTGGGTTTTATCAAATAAATTTCCCCAAAAATTGCGACTTACTCCAGTGCGACTTAAATATGTTTTTTTCCTTCTTTATTATGCATTTTCGGCAGGTGCGACTTATACTCCGAAAAGTACGGTATTTAGAAATGTGTGTCTCTGCTTGCATCAAGCTCGGTCGATGTGATTGGTAGGTTTGTTCAACTCTGCACATAACACTCTTAAGCGGTATTCATATAAAACTTGCGGGCCGCACTAACATTAGAATATCATATTAAGGTGGGGGCCGCAAACTATCGTGTCAGGGGCCGCAATTGGCCCATGCACTGTGAGTTTTCTACCTCTGCCCAAGACTAAAAGTAAACAGACAGCATGCTTTTTTTCCAAAATACTGTACGTTGTTTGCTGCCCGCAGCTAGCTTGGCTAACGCTAACATCCTACTAAATTCTACTTGTGAAACAGAGTTAAACACGCTTTGATTAAAACTTACCAGTGTGAAGATACTGGGAACACACCGACATTTACCAGGTGATGGCGTTAAAAGTGTCTCTTTATTAGCTTCTCAAGCTGACTTCTTTCGGCTTTGCTTTCATGCTGGGAATGAGAAAATCTCACCAAATCCTTTTTTTCCCTGAAGTGATCATGACCACGACTGTGGCAGTCAATGATGTCGCTGTCACACAGCGGTGAGGGATGTCTTGTCTTGGTTTATTCTGTCTTATGATTTGCATGTTTTAGTTTGAAAAGTACCTCTCCTCTCGTTTCAGGTCACTTGTCCTTCCTTTTGTGTCATCAGTCTGACGTCATCCCTGTTCCCTGATTGTTTCCACCTGTTACCTATTTCCCTCATGTGTCTTATAAGCCCTCTCCTCCCTTTGTTCTGTGCCAGATTGTTTCGTTTAATCGTGCTCTCTAGCATCCATGTCCATGACCATGCTTTGACTTGCCTTGCCTCGTCTCGTGCTTATGTTCCTTGATCCTGAATCCCTTCGTTACTATTTTGAGTTTTCCTTTCTTCCTCCTCAGCAGAGTGATTTTCTTGTTATTTAGTTTATTCAGCCGAAGTGGTGAGTTATCGGTTATTTTTCATTCTTTCCTCAAATTTTTGAGTGACTATTTTTTTCAAAATTGTAGTATATTAGATGGTGTATAATTTTTCATAGCTGTTGTTTCTTCCTCCCGTTGGAGCGTATTTTTGTTTATGCATTTTATAGCATTTACAGCGCCAATTATAGTTCATCTTTGTTTTTGTGTTTTCCTCCGTTCAGAGTGATTTTTGGTTGTTCCTTTTTTTTGGAACCTTTTTCGCCGATTAGTTTTTTGGTTAATGTACCGTATTTCCTTGAATTGACGCCGGAGCGCTAATTAATTTAAAACCTCTTCTCACTCCTGCACTTACCAAAGGCATGCGGTAAAAATTTGAGTGTAATATAAGCTTGGACCTTAAATCCTACTGAATAGCTCTTAATCTTCTTCCCTTTATGCAATTTCAAATTACCGGTATTGAAATCAGCCTCCTCCATTTTGAAAATGATGACAGGGGAAGTGTCACTTATGACGTCACGAGTTTGACCAGGCGGTAATACTAGGCATGCGCTAATTATTTTGCAAAGCGAGTTTGACCCGGCAGTAATTCCAGGCAGGCGCAAACTATATGCCCTGCGGCAATTCAAGGAAATACGGTAGATATTGTATTCCTTGACTTGGGAGGTGAAAGGAAGCTATCAAAATAAAAGCCTGTCAAAGTTCCCTACTCTGCATCTGAGTCCTATCCTTTTTACCAAGCCTGACAGTCGCACGATTGCGTCATGTTTTAAATGTGCTAAATAAAAAAAAGATAAATAAACTGATGCACAGTGTCTTCCAATAAGCCATGTAAATAAGCGAGTCATAGACCCACAGTGCAATGCGTTCCTACGTCACACTTTCAAGCTCTATTGAATTCATATAAAATCAAGAGTAGGATTTCTCAGTGTTTTGAGTGGGCTCTGGGCTCTCTGTCATGGAAAAGTTGAGCCCTGAGGTCAAAAAAGGTTAGGAAACCCCTTATTTAGAATCTCCAATTAACCTATCATGCACATTTTTGGAATGTGGGAGGAAGCTGAAGTACCGGTGAAAACCCACGCACGCACAAAGAGAACATGCAAACTCCAAAAAGAGACGTCCAAAAAGAGTCGAACCATGGTCTCCTGACAGTGCACTACAACATAGAGCACAATCCATCCATCCATCCAATTTCTACTGCTTGTCCCGTTCGGCGTCGCTGGAACCTATCTCAGCTGCTTTTGGGCGGAAGGCGGCGTATACCCTGGACGAGTCGCCACTTCATCGCAGGGCCAACACAAATGGACAGACAACATTCACACTCACATTCACACACTAGGGACAATTTTCGTGTTGCCAATCAACCTATCCCCAGGTGCATGTCTTTGGAGGTGGGAGGAAGCCGGAGTACTCGGAGGGAACCCACGTAGTCACGATCCCGAGCCCGGGATTGAACCCAGAACAACTCAGGACCTTCGTGTTGTGAGGCACATGCACTAAACCCTGTTCCACCGTGCTGCCCACATAGAGAACACAATGAAACATAAAACAGCTCACATGCTGTAAATAAGGAACAGGTACACATTTAAAACATAAAATGAAACGCACAAAAAAAATGTATCAAACAGTTAGATAAAACATTCACATCCACTACGGCTTTTCTACATATCTATAAACAACAATTTAAAAAATAAAATAAAATCAAAAGGACCCGTTCTTACGTATACAAATTATTCCGTAGCTGAATCTATTTGTGGTGTCAGAAAACTGTAAATACAATTTCTCCAGTCAGTTTTCACTCTGGGAACTGAGGAGAATCCGATCCTGTGAGCAGCTTTCCATTGATCCTTTCTCAGTCACATATCAGATTTTTTAACCATCCCAATTTTCTGCTCTGTAGCATTCATCTTTGATCTCAGCTTGTGCAAGTTTGGCAGCAAGTCAGCTTTTTAACAATGACAAAAAAGACAAAGGACAACAAAACTCATTTGGCTCTCCAGATTTTATACCTTAGTTGATAACTACCTACAGCAAGGCCTAAATATTGTCTAAGAATACTAAGAATGTTGTACACAAGTGAATACAAACTGCAAAATAAAATTGTCCTTGGAGGTGTTAGACTACATGGATGTAAGCACTTTGTTCAGTTCTTCAAAGATCTTTGTCTCTTTGTAGCCTGTCAGATTGCTTTTATTGGTCCTGTGACTTATCTGCTGCATATCAAACTATCCACAGATTCATCTGACAATCGGTGTAACAAACACATCAATGCTTTCCAGATCTGGCAACCTGATAGTCTTCCTTTTCTTCTGCCTGTGAACAGATCATCCGTTCAAAGCCTCCGCATTAGACTTAAGACCAACCAGCCTGAGCTCAGTGACTGGTTCCACGTGTGTGTGGGCGGCACTGAGGTGTGCAATGTGTAAAATGCCTTGGCTTGTCTGTAGCATACCGCTTACCCAGAGGGGTCACAAGGCATTGCTAAGGGGATGTGACGGATCCCCTTCGCGGGTCTTACTCTAATTACTGCCAGAGTGTCTGTGATGGCCCTGGTGACAATTCTGAGCTGGTGTGCAGTTTCAGTCTGCCATGATGACACGGTCACCAAAGCCAAGTTCTCAAACTCTAATTGTGCTTTTTTCAAAAGTGCACCATAAGTCAATCACCAAACACCTCGATTTTCTGTATGTGCGTCGGCCGTGGGGAGCACAGCGCCTTGTCAAGCGCCGCAGTAATTGCCGCTGAGTAATGTTCCTTCTTTGGCTCCAACTTGGATGAAAGTCACCCAGAAATCTGGAGGCCATTTTAGGACATCATCCAACAGGTTCCAGTTTCAACAAGAGGTAGTTCGGCCTGTCTCCCTCCTGTTAGCGTGAGCCTTCAAAGTGGCAACACAGCTTCCAACACAGTAATCCTCAATATCTTCCAGCGCCCACAAAGACAATGGACTCACACCAAGGCTTGAACACTAAAGCTAAAAATGACTTCCAGAGTGGAGGGTCTGGTGGGATATAAGGTGGAGAAAAAAGCCTTGTGAAGACGTCATATTTGGCTTAAAGATCACAATTTCAACACTACACTGAGGTGGCGACCTGTCCAGGGTGTACCCTGCCTTCCGCCCGAATGCAGCTGAGATAGGCTCCAGCACACCCCGTGACCCCAAAAGGAACAAGTGGTAGAAAATTGTTCCAAAAGTAATAAATCCGCGTGTGGATCAATCAATCAAAGTGTATTTATACAGCCCTTAACCACAAGTGTCTCAAAGGGCTGCACAAGCCACAACAACATCCCAGATCCCAAATAAGGGTAAGAAAAAACTCAACCCAATGGGCACAATGAAAAACTTTAGGGGGACCGCATATGCGGGGACCCCCTCCCCCTTGAGCGACCGGATGGCAACCAACCATATGTCACCTGCCTTATTCCTATAGTCCTATCCAGGAGGGCAGGGAGAGAAGAACACAAAACAGGAGTAGTGTAGGTGGCGCGCTATAAAACATCTAATGTCACATGTGGCCAATATGCAGGAAGCTTTGGCTGCTCTTCCTGACACATATCATCCAAACTGCAGACTAAAGCTCGTCTATTCACTTTTATAAGAGCCTCTGCGGATGCACTGCGCTGCACATTTGGAATTTTTATTAACACTGATACAAGTAAGAGGTAAAATAGTGTAATATATCAGAGTCATATGAGACATGTTATGAGCAGCACTCCGGAAATGTGCATTGTGTAATATTCAAGATTTTAGAAAACCAGGTAGCATTTTAATTCAAGGCTGGATGAAGTACCCACTGAACGGGAGGAGAAATCATATTTTCAAAGGTTGGAATAGTTCTATTTACAAACTCTACCTCTAAATCAGATTCATTTATTAACAGAGTATACAATGTAGGAAAGGATTTGTATCGTTTTTATAAAAAAATGCACAAAAACAACCTCTTTCCACCGATAGCCATGTTAAAAAATACTCCTCACTCTCCTACGTTGCCTGTGCTACTATTAATTTGACAAATGTACATGGTGGTGCCGGTATGTAACATTACTGATAAGTTGCACCCTGTCATGATATCTTCCGCGTTTGGTCATTGTTTTCTGTGTTTTTCTTGTTTTTGTTTTGTTTCATGTCCTGCCCTGTGCTCTTATTTTTGTATCCACTTCCTGTTCTTGCTTGTTTTGAAGTGATTTTACCTCTATTTTAGAGCGCTGGTTGCCTCACCTGTTCTTAACTGGCAATCAGGAAGCTGCACCTTTCCATAACTGACAATCGAGAGGGTTTAGCTTGTGAAGCAGTGCCACCAACTCATTGTCGTGTATGGTTGCATACTCTGTGTGTGTCTTTGCTGTTTTTGCCTTACCTTACCTTGCTTTGCTTTTGCTATTGGTCACCTCTGATCTACTACTGCAGCCACGCTGTTGCTTCCTTACTTTCCTTATGAAAAACAGTCTTTACCTGCACATCTCCTCCATTCTCTGCATTCTGGGGTCAAGTTGCCTGGAACACCACAACACTATTGTTGGACTCCTAAAGTTGAATTTGTCATGCCCTCAACAAAACACCCACTGTAACTTCAGGTTGTGCAAAACAATCATTATAAAATTCGGTCCACTCCTTTAGGAAAGTGCCAAGCACACGTGTAAAGTTTGGGCAAGATTGGTAAAAAAAAAACTTGGCCCCCATTAAGCCAAACAGCAAGGATGGGACTAAACAAATATAGTATTTAACCAAAATTCATTGACCACCTCTTCATCTCGTTAGATCACTGGTTACCTGACCTGTTTCCTGACTGACAGTCAGGATACACACCTTATTAGGAGGCTTCTTATGCCATCTGACGTATGGATCATTGTTTGTTGCCCTTTGCTGGTGTATGGATGTACAATATTATATCTGCGTTAGTTTGTGAACGAAAATTGGGCTACCACTGTATTTACAAACCCCGTTTCCATATGAGTTGGGAAATGGTGTTAGATGAAAATATAAAGAGGATACAATGATTTGCAAATCATTTTCAACCCATAGTCAGTTGAATATGCTACAGAGACAACATATTTGATGTTCAAACTTATAAACACTTCTTTTTTGCAAATAATCATTAACTTTTGAATTTTTGCCAGCAACACGTGAAAACGAAGTTTGGAAAGGTGGCAATAAATAATGACAAAGTTAAGGAATTCTCATTAAACACTTATTTTGAACATCCCACAGGTGTGCAGGCTAATTGTGAACAGGTGGGTGCCATGATTGGGTATAAAAGCAGCTTCCGTGAAATGCTCAGTCATTCACAAACAAGGATTGTGAAACGGTCACCACTTTGTGAAAAAATGCGTGAGCAAATCGTCAAACAGACTAAAAAAAAACATTTCTCAAAGGGCTATTGCAAGGAATTTAAAAATGTCACCATCTACGGTCCGTAATACCATCAAAAGGTTCAGAGAATCTGGAGAAATCACTGCACGTAAGCGATGATATAACGGACCTTCGTTCCTTCAGGCGGTACTGCATCAAAAAGCGACATCAGTGTTTAAAAGATATCACCACATGGGCTCAGAAACACTTCAGAAAACCACTGTCAGTAACTACAGTTTGTCGCTACATCAGTAAGTGCAAGTTAAAACTCTACTATGCAAAGCCAAAGCCATTTATTAACGATAAAGCTAAGATGGACTGATGCAAAGTGGAAAAGTATTATGTGGTCTGACGAGTCCACATTTCAAATTGTATTTTGGAAACGGTGAACGTCGTGTCCTCCGGACCAAAGAGGAAAAGAACCATCAGGACATTTCTAGGTGCAAAGTTGAAAAGCCAGCATCTGTGATGGTATGGGGGTGTACTAGTGGCCAAGGCATGGGTAACTTACACATCTGTGAAGGCACCAATAATGCTGAGAGGTACATACAGGTTTTGGAGAAACATATGTTGTCATCCAAGCAACGTTATCATGGACGCCCTTGCTTATTTCAGCAAGACAATGCCAAGTCACTTGTTACAACAGCGTGGCTTCATAGTAAAAGAGTGCGGGTACTAGATTGGCTTGCCCGTAGTCCAGACATGTCTCCCAATGAGAATATGTGGCGCAATATGAAGCCTAAAATACCACAACAGAGACCCCGGACTGTTGAACAACTTAAACTGTACATAAAACAAGAATGGGAAAGAATTCTACCTCCCAAAGGTTTATTGAGTGTTGTTAAAAGAAAATATTATGTAACACAGTGGTGAACATGCCCTTTCCCAACTACTTTGGCACGTGTTGCAGCCATGAAATTCTAAGTTAATTATTATTTGCAAAAAAAAATTAAGTTTATGAGTTTTAACATCAAATATTTTGTCTTTGTAGTGCATTCAATTGAATATGGGTTGAAAAGGATTTGCAAATCACTGTATTCTGTTAATATTTACACCTAACAGAATTTCCCAACTCATATGGAAACGGGGTTTGTACATAAGTGACCCTGTCAAATAGTGGAACGCAAATTAGCAATCACCACTCCAAACTCCACCCAAGCGAATGAAACTGGACTCTACCACTTAGTGGAAACAAAAGTTGTCTAAAAACTAAAAAAAATAAAGCACTGTATTTTTTGGACTATAAGACACACTTAAAATCCTTTAATTTATTAGAAAATTGACACTGCGCCTTAAAACCTGGTGCGCCTAATGTACGGAATAATTATGGTTGTGCTTACAGACCTCGAAGCAATTTTATTGGGTACATGGTGTAATGATAAGTGTGACCAATAGATGGTAGTCACACATAAGATATACGTGTAGACTGCAATATCAATCAATCAATCAATGTTTATTTAGATAGCCCTAAATCACCAGTGTCTCAAAGGGCTGCACAAACCACAACAACATCCACGGTAGAGCCCACATAAGGGCAAGGAAAACTCACCCCAGTGGGACGTCGCTGACAGTGACAATGATGACTAGGAGAAACCTTGGAGAGGACCACTTGTGTGGGCAACCCCCCCCCCCCACCCCTAGGGGACCGAAAGCAATGGATGTCGAGTGGGTTTAACATGATATTGTGAAAGTTCAATCCATAGTGGATCCAACATAACTGTGAGAGTCCAGTCCAAAGTGGATCTAATTTAGTAGCGAGAGTCCCGTCCTAAGTGGAGACAGCAGAAAACCATCCAAAGCGGAGGCGGATCAGCAGCGCAGGGATGTCCCCAACCGATACACAGGCGAGCAGTCCATCCTGGGTCACGACTCTGGACAGCCAGTGCTTCATCCATGGCCACCAGACCAGATCCCCTCCACAAGGGAGAGGGGGACAGAGGAGAAAAAGAAAACAAATGGCAGATGAACTGGTCAAAAAAGGGGGTCTATTTAAAGACAAAAATATACAAATTAGTTTTAAGATGAGACTTAAAGACCTACTGAAATTAGATTTTCTTATTTAAACGGGGATAGCAGGTCCAATCTATGTGTCATACGTGATCATTTAGCGATTTTGCCATATTTTTGCTGAAAGGATTTAGTAGAGAACATCGACGATAAAGTTCGCAACTTTTGGTGCTGCTAAAAAAGCTTGTCTTTTTCGGAAGTCGCAGATGATGACGTCACAAGGGTGAGGGCTCCTCACATCCTCACATTGTTTTTAATGGGAGCCTCCAGCAGCAAAAGCTATTTGGACCGAGAAAACGACAATTTCCCCATTAATTTGAGCGAGGATGAAAGATTCGTGGATGATGATATTGATAGCGAAGGACTAGAACAAAAAAAAAAAAGGCAATATTCATTGGGACGGATTCCGATGTTTTTAGACACATTTACTAGGATAATTCTGGGAAATCCCTTATCTTTCTATTGTGTTGCTAGTGTTTTAGTGAGATTAAATAGTACCTGATGGTCGGAGGGGTGTGTCCACGGGTGTCTTGAGGCCAGTGTCTGAGGGAAGTCGACGGCAGATACAAGGACGGCGCAAACTCCACAGATCTCCGGTAAGAGGCGACTTTTTAACACAATTTTCTCACTGAAACCTGGCGGCAGTATTCGCCGTATATACAGTCGTATCTGTGTACACGCCAGTAAACAACACCAACATTTTTCATAACTGTTCCATTGAAAATAAAGAACATTACAAACAGTACTCAAAAATGACTTTGAAGCCACATTGCTTGATCGATTGTCGGCCCATTACGGATACCGTAGTCAGAGATAAAAGTATCACTATGGTGTGTGTACAAGAACCGCAAAATGGCACCCATTATCAGACATATTATGTGGCATTTTGTTTCACAATATTATGCAAAACTCACTTTTCTCACCTTCTGGTACCTGCTGATGTGTATTTGAGATCTGCATAAGTCCTGAAAATCTGCGCACTTCCGCCACTGTGGTCCATGTTTTGTCACGGGACACAACATCCAGCGTTTTTGTTGTTGCAGTAGTCTGCCACGGATGAGAAGATGCTGCTCCGTTGTTGATTTAAGTAAAGTCTGTGTCAGGCTTGTCCCTGACAGTTTGGTTGTGTTTTAGTTTTTCCTCTGTGTGTGTGTAGTATTTCCTGTCTTTAGTTCCTGTCAGCACTCTTATTTTGGTTCAGTTTCCTGTTTGTCTCCCTGAGTGCTGTGTCGCCTCAGCCGCGGCTGATTGGCACCTGGCCACACCTGGTGTCAATCAGCCCACTATTATATAGACCTGTTTTCTCCTCCAGTCAGTGCTGGATTATTTTCTCCACTACCTGTCAATGTCATTAAGACGTATTGTTGTAGCTGTTTACTTCTTTTCACTCTGCTCATGTCATAGTTCCTTCGTGTCACAGTAATTGTTTTTGTTTCTAGTCCACAGTTAGCCTTTGTGCTAGTTTTTTTTCATAGCCAAGTTTGTTCTCCGCCCTGTGCGCGCCTTTTGTTTGTACCCTTTTGTTTGGTTTTGTGTTAGTGTTAAATTAAATCATGCGGACACTCTACCCACTAGGCCACTGAGTTGGTTAGTTCGATCTTTTGACACTCATTCTTTAACTCTCGTCCTTGCACGCTACACCGCTACAACAAAGATGACAGAGAAAAGACGCTGTCGAACGTGAGCTACAAAAAAAAGACCACCAACAAAACGGCACATCCTGCAGCGACTGTCAGAAATCGGCGTGATGGTGATCTGTAAAACATAATCTATGCAACATTTTGACCAAAAAAACACTGTTACATCTAATGTAGACCAGTGGTTCTCAAATGGGGGTACGCGTACCCCTGGGGGTACTTGAAGGTATGCCAAGGGGTACGTGACATTTTTTTTTAAATATTCTAAAAAAAAGCAACGATTCAAAAATCCTTTATAAATATATTCATTTAATAATGCTTCAACAAAATATGAATGTTAGTTCATAAACTGTGAATAGAAATGCAACAATGTAATAATCAGTGTTGACAACTAGATTTTTTGTGGACATGTTCCATAAATATTGATGTTAAATAATTATTTTTTCGCAAAGAAATGTTTAGAGTTAAGTTTATGAATCCAGATGGATCTCTATTACAATTCCCAAAGAGGGCACTTTAAGTTGATGATTACTTCTTTGGGTAAAAATCTTTATTTATAATTGAATTACTTGTTTACTTTTCAACAAGTTTGTAGTTATTTTTATATCTTTTTTTCCAAATAGTTCAAGAAAGACCACTACAAATGAGCAATATTTTGCACTGTTATACAATTTAATAAATCAGAAACTGATGACATAGTGCTGAATTTTACTTCTTTATCTCTTTTCTTCAACCAAAAATGCTTTGCTCTGATTAGGGGGTACTTGAATTAAAAAAATGTTCACAGGGGGTACAACACTGAAAAAAGGTCGCGAACCACTGATGTAAAGGAAGTGTTTTCAATTTAGAAAAAAAAATGCACCCTATAATCTAATATGATATTATATGAAAAAAGATTGAAAATAGACCATTTATCAGCAGGGTCCGGAAAATACGGTAAGCACCTTTTGTTAATTCTGGAAACATAAAAAACCTATTACCAACTAGAGTTCTAGACCTGCAGCCTGTGCCGGATTACTCAAAAGAGCCGATGAGTCGTTGGCTTTAACGGGCCTTTTGCTTCTTTCATCAGCAGAAAGAAGAGTCACGGCTGTGGAGTGGAAAGCCTGCGTGGAAGCATTAAGTGATTTCATGTTGTTTCTAGTGGGGCATCTCTCTTTCTTGGTGGATTAGTGATAGTTTATGTCGCAGCTGTTGTTGATGGTAAACTGAATTGAAAAAGAAGGAGTTTTGGCAGCGGAGAGATGACTCACTTTTAACACTCGGCATCTGTGATCGACTGTCTCTCCGTTTCCGAATTTCCAAAAAGCTGTTTGCCTCAAGACGAGGCAGTCTAATGAAGCCCTTTTTTGTCAAATAGTTGCCATTAACGCCACGGTGCAGAGTCGCTCATGTCAAACCTGTCAGAGTGTCTGGCTGTAATTAGTGTCAACTTTTTTGACATCCAAAAGACTTGAGTATCTCACTGGTAGCCAGGAGTTGGATTAGGTGCTGGAATCACCGCTCAGTTGTTGGAGGATTTGTATAAAAGTGAGTAAAATGAAAAGAGACTTATTTTTGGCGGTCGTTTGCATTCATACCTTTCCGTCCGTCATTCGATCCAAATAGGTGCGGACGGAGATTCAGCATAAATGTCACGACCATTCATGTAATCCTGCCCATTAAAATGAGAGGAGCTGCAGCTAAATAAATACAAATGTCAAATATTGTTCTAAACCACACAATTTCCTCAATGCTGCAAAATAATGCCTGTATTATAGTATAATATAATATCCATCCATTTTCTACCGCTTATTCCCTTTTGGGGTCGCGGGGGGCGCTGGCGCCTATCTCAGCTTCAGTCGGGCGGAAGGCGGGGTACACCCTTGACAAGTCGCCACCTTGTCACAGGGCCAACACAGATAGACAGACAACATTCACACTCACATTCACACACTAGGGCCAATTTAGTGTTGACAATCAACCTATCCCCAGGTGCATGTCTTTGGAGGTGGGAGGAGTACCCGGAGGGAACCCACGCATTCTCGGGGAGAACATGCAAACTCCACACAGAAAGATCCCGAGCCTGGGATTGAACCCAGGACTGCAGGACCTTCGTATTGTGAGGCAGACGCACTAACCCCTCTTCCACCGTGAAGCCCATAATATAATATGATATATGTTAATACAATATAATATAGTATGTTGAAATCATAAAAAGTGCTTTTAAAGAAGATTTACGGTGTATACAGTATACCCAAAGGGTAAGGGTCAATTCACCAAATTGGTTCCATTTACTAGTAACTCCCAAAATAAACAAATCTGATACTATGGGGGCCGATTGTAAAAGTTCAGTCACACCTTTGGAGCAGATATATTTCTCACACTTACCTCACTTTTCTCACATTTAGTTCATTTTATCACATTTAACAGTAAATTAAATGTTGACTGTAAATGTTACATCTAAATCTTGAACATAAATCTAAATGTTGAATCTAAATCTTGAATCTTGGTCAAAACATAAATGTTAAATCTAAATCCAGATGTTAAATCTAAATCTTGAATGTAAATCTAAACCAATATTTTAAATCTAAATCCAAATGTTAAAGCTAAATCTAAAATCTAAATCTGAATGTGAAAACAATATGTTAAATATAAACATAACTGGTAAATCTTAAATCTAAATCTAAATCCATCCATTTTCTACCAATTATTCCCTTTGTGGTCACGGGGGGCGCTGGTGCCTATCTCAGCTACAATCGGGCGGAAGGAGGGGTACACCCTGGACAACTCGCCACCTGATCGCAGTCTAAATCTAAATGTTAAATCTAAACCTAAATGTTAAATCTATATCTAAATCTTGAATTTAAATCTAAATGTGAGCGCTAAATCTCCTGCCAAGTGTAAAGATGACTATTTACAGAATATATACCAATCCGTGGGCTCTCAGCCACAAAGCCACACACGCATCTCTGCCTCTCAGTGCATGACACTCCTACATATTTCTTACTGTGGAAGAAGAAAACGTCTTCCATCATTTGTCTGCGCTGTAAACAACATGATCACTGTCATATAAGTTGCTGCAGCAGCCAGTTTACATGCTCGCTTTAAATCTGTTCTTAAGAATTTGGTCTTAATTGGGAGCAAAATGGTAAAAATATGATCATAATGAATGAATTAGTGAATTAATCGTTCCTTGATTTTACTTCTTTTGAAATCACGCTTCTTAGACCACCACTCAGACGACGGTGCTTTGTCTTGCTGCGAGGAGCAGGCTTGAAGATGGAAAAGTAACATATTACAAGGCGCATATCGGCATGCACCGGATCCGAAACTCTGACCAAATGAGGACTTGCCACTCACTATGATCTTGTTTTTGTCATGTCTTTGTCATCACGTTTTGTTTAGTTATGTTCTGTTGGTTTAACACTCTCTGTAGTTCCTGTTTACGCTCCCTTTTTTGGTTACCATGACGACCATTTAATTAACATGATTCATTTGCACTCACGCACCTGATTTGTTTGGACACACGCACCTGTCAATAATCATGTCACTATTATTTAAGATTGTAGTTGACAGGCAGTCGGCCTGGTGTCATTGTACTCCGTACTCTACACTCTGTTTCATACCAATTTCATGTCATAGTTCATTGCGGCCCTGCTCACGTCACCACAAGTAAGTTGTTGACAGTTAGTGTCTTTCGTTTTTATGTCCATAGTTCTGCCTTTGTGCTAGTTTTTGTTTTCTCAGCCAAGTTTGTTCTCCGCCTTGTGCGCGTCTTTTGTTTGCACTTTTTCATAGTAATAGATTAAACATGCCTTTACCTCCACGCCATGTACGGTCCAGTTCCTTTACATTCCAGGAAAACAAACTACATCATAGTCCACGTTTTGACAGTTTTTACCATTTCGCTTACATATTCTTTAGAACTGTGGTCTCAAACCATGAATTGATTAACGTGGACCAGTTGAAAAACTTATTCGGGCGTTACCATTTAGTGGTCAATTGTACGGAATATGTACTGAACTGTGCAATCTACTAATAAAAGTATCAATCAATCAATCAATCAATCAAAAATCAATCAATCAATCAATCAAACACAATTTACCTGGGGGCCACTGGATGCAGAGTCTGGGTGAGGCTGGGCCACAAGAAAAGTTTTCTGAAAAAAAATGTTGCATACTCCTCAGCATGTCTAGTTGTATAATGACGTTTCAAATTGTATTCTTTGTGCACCGCAACTTTTATCTGTGCAAATAAGACACATCGGGGTGCCGCTGTGCTCAACAAAGAAATATTGCATCTCCCACTTTTCCTGGAATTGTTTTTGCTCATCACTAACCTTTCTCTTCACTGCAGGCTTTGAAAAAGTCATGTTTGGGGTTTTGGAATATATTTGTATTTAGCCAACGCACGGAGAATAATGTTATTTTTGTAATGTGTGTCGTTCCGCTTTTCCTCTCTACGGCAACACAGAGGTCAGCAGATAGTACCGGGATAGCAAACGCATAAAAGTAAGGACTCCCGGAGTTTTATCCGGCGTCATATAGACATATATGTAGTGTTCATTGTGTGAGGCAATACAAATTAAACAATAAAAAAAAACTAAACGGTTTGAATTGGTCCAGGTTATCGGGGACTGTTATTACTGACGGACAGGTGTCGCGGTGTGACTGCAGCCAGGCATGTAAGAAAACCCTTGTCTACATTGCAACGTTTTTGTCACTTTCACTCATTTGCTGTTTTTCCACTAACGCAGGGGTATGCAACCCAGAATTTTGAAAGAGCCATTTTGGAGCCAAATAACACAACGCTGTCAAGCAACATTCATATAAAACTTGCGGGCTCCACTAACATTAAAATTTCATATTAAGGTGGGGGCCGCAAAATAACGTCTCGCGGGCCTCAATTGGCCCAAAGGGAGGCGTGTCTGAGACCACTGCTTTAGAACCTAAACTATTAAAGCGAGAATGTCAAATGGCTGCTGTAAGAACATAAAAGAAAATAAGGCACGCTTACATGGGCAACATTTATTTAATCTGATCATTATTCGGATTAAAATATTACCGTGTATATGGACCTTAAATCAGAATACTTTACTATGATATGAGCAGAATCAAACATGAGCAGAAAGGTGTGTTATTATTTGCGCTATGGTGCCATTTTTTCTAGACAAGTTTGCTCACTGCAGGTGCTGAATAAGCATTGACTTTCAATGTAAACAAACATGGCTTTTTGCATTTCTACTTGTCCAACATTATCACAGTAGTTATTTGTATATGTTTTTCCTTCTGTTCACATCTTTTGTTTTACCTCTCTTTTTGAAATGGAGCTGTTCTGTACTTTTTATGTTGTGATCATGTACGGGTCGCCGCGCGTTTTCATGTTATGACATTTTGTGTAGGGGTTTGAGGCTCGCAGTAAACACTTGAAATAGCTGTAATGTTGTGAATAAAAAAGCTCGTTAAGACGACAACTGAATCCCTTCTTTTAATGTCACATTGACACTCAAGACCAGGGGTCCCCAAACTTTTTGACTCGGGGGCCGCATTGGGTTAAAAAAAATTGGCCGGGGGTCATATATATGTTCCGAGTGCGATGATGTCACGTTATCAATGTGAAAATGTATTTTTAGACAATATGATTTGCCTGAGCAGCTAGGAGATACAGAGAGTAACAAGTGGTAGAAAATTGATTAGAAAGGACATTTTTTTTTTTTTTACTTGGGACTTCCAGCGGGCCGGATTTTGGACGCTGGCGGGCCGTAGTATGGGGACCCCTGCTCCAGACCATACTTTTGTTTTTGCTCGTCTCGTTTTAAAGCAACAAACTATATACTGTAACACAACTTCTGTATTTGTTGAATGTGGGGAGACAAAGCAGGACAACCAAGACTAATCAGTTTAGTCCATACCCCACCAATGAAGTATAGCTGACATAAATGACATACGCAGTAAGTATAATTCTAACCCGAATTTCAGAGGATATGTTTTCGTGCTCTACAATTCAAAAGATTTTTGGCATAAACCACCCGTCTCAATTGGATTTTTTTTTTTTAATGTTTTTTTATTTATTTTTTTGTTATTCAATTCAACAAAATAATACACAATAATACCATTGTATTATGTGGTATTACATTTTGATTCGAACGTGTTTGATCAGGTCAGAATATTCTGAATGGTGCGTTAACATGAAGCATTTTATTCCGGTTAGTCTTTTAATTCGATTAAATGTATCCATATGCACATAGCTAATGATCACGTTGTTTACAGCAAAGTAATGTTTATATGTGACACATTCATGAAGTAACAGTGCAACAAAATGATGAAAGTCACATGTTAGAAGAAATAAGTGTATTTCTGCAGACTGCCTCGGTGTGAGACTCAAGAAGTTGCAAGGGAATATGGCAGAAGTTAAGCGATCCATTGTTTAAGTCAGTGGTTGTCAGCATTTTTTCAGTGATGTTCCCCTTGTAAACATTTTTTTAATTCAAGTACACCCTATTCTGAGCAAAGCATTTTTGGTTGAAAAAAAGAGATGAAGTAAAATACAGCACTATATCCTCAGTTTCTAATTTATTAAATTGTATAACAGTGCAAAACACTGCTCATTTGTAGTGGTCTTTCTTGAACTATTTGGAAAAAAAGATATAAAAATAACTAAAAACTTGTTAAAAAATAAACAAGTGATTCAATTATAAATAAAGTTTTCTACACATAGAAGTAATCATCAACTTAAAGTGGCCTCTTTGGGGATCGTAATAGAGATCCATCTGGATTTATGAATTCAATTGTAAACATTTCTTCACAAAAAAAGAAATCTTTAACATCAATATTTATGGAACATGTCCACAAAAAAAATCTAGCTGTCAACACTGAATATTGCATTGTTGCATTTCTTTTCACAGTTTATGAACTCACATTCATATTTTGTCAAAGTATTATTCAATAAATATATTTTTTTAAGGATTTTTGAATTGTTTTTATTTTTAGAATATTTAAAAAAAAATCTCACATACCCCTTGGCATACCTTCAAGTACCCCCAGGGGTATGCATACCCCCATTTGAGAACCACTGGTTAAAGTTTCGTTTGGTGCATATGTCACGCAAAATGACAGTGAAAAAGTTCCACACAATTGACACCATGTCTGTTTATAATGTGCCCAGAGGAAATTTGGGAGTGCTTCGGGTAATCATGCCTCATTAGAGTATGCGGAACATTGCTTATAAATTGAGGATATTACTCTATTTGCCTGTTGTTCTTGGAGACAGGTTACTACGAACTCTAACAGCATGCTGAATTTCAAGGTATTTTATTTCAATGCAAGACATTCAATGTGTGCCTGGAGATTATGTTAGGAATTTAAATGAGAGTCAAAACCCATCAAGTCTGCTTGTGGTGATTCTTTTGCCTCCTGGCTTAACTTTGGTAGAGCCTTCTGGAAACATCTATTCCTGTAACTGGCCATCCAAAGTAACACAAAAACTGTACCTTTTTTTATGCAACATTTCATCAAATGCCTTGACAGAGAGGAAAATAAACCAAAGACAAATATTATTTTTAGGTCGTTGACAGTTGACGTTAACGTTGATAAATGAAGTGTGATGTGTACGTTTTTATAAAAAAGCTGTCAAATACAACAAAGAAGCCTTCATATGAAACTGATTTTAAAAGATGAAATAGTCCTGCACTCTATTTTCAATGAAATTGTCCTTTGGAAAATATGCTTCTTTATTCTGGTTCACAGAATTAAAGCAACAAGTAGTAACTTTAGAATCTTCCATTATAAAAAAAAAAAAGAAAAAAAAAAGAAAACACACTTTCCAGTGGTACTTTGCTGTGAACTGCAGTACAGCAAATATGTGTGTTGGACACACGCTGGCATCATACTTTTTAACTTAGCTTTTGATTAACTTCATAAACTTTAAAATAATATCTGACAGAAAAGTTTATGTTTCTGTTATGTTGATGACGTTGCAACTTTCTCCTCCAGGAAAAGCTATAAATATATAAAACGATACAAATAAATGTATAAAATGTGCCTCAATGTGAACTAATTGTCGTCCTGAATCTTCCATCTCCCTAGAACGTCGTAGAATCATGGCATCGGGTGGTCTCCTAAACGGCCCCAGCCTGTCTGATTTCTGGCAAGAAGACCACCAAACTTGCACAACTTTTGGCACTGCGAGCAACGCTCTCTGGCGTGTCTATTAAATCATCTTTGCCCCGCTCACTTCTCGATATAGCCGTGTATTTTTGGACAAGAAAAATATTTGACTTATGCATACTGTAGGTGCAGTGCTGCTGGACGCCGGCCAAAAACACCATTATCAAAAGGCCAGTGAAAGAGGAACATTCATGGCTGCCTCGCTCTGGAGTTGGCTCGCCTCTGATAAGTGTTCATCTCCAGTTTTACTAAAATCAAATTATACATAAATAAGACAAAACATCAGTGTTTACCAACAGCAGCAAATCTAGCTTTGTATTCTGATTATTTTCCAATGTTTATTCAATTTATGACTTGACATATGAGCCTTTTAACAACTATCATGAACAATGCAACTTTCTATTGAGATTAGCATCATTATGGCCCTGTATGCCCACCCATTTATTCATCAAACTTAGTATTTATTTTATATATATCTATTAGGGGTATACTGATATAGGACATGGTAGGCTTTAAGTTATTAGGAGCTAGCAGCTACACTGCAGGTAAGCACACAATAGCACATAAACTAGACATATGTAATAAGTGTCCATAATTAAACAATATTGCAGTCTAAAACAACACTTATATCAAAATAAATAAGTATCAAATAAGTATAGTTGCACGTCACTTAAATATACAAAGTCTCCAAGGCATAAAAGAAAGTATGAGTATGAGAAAGTATCCAGTAACACTCGTCATTACGCAGTACGTCATTCAACGTACTGCAATTTTTTTTTTCAAGCTATTATATTATTCAGTCAACCACATCTGTTACAGATCATTTTATTTTGGTTCTGTCTCATGATTTCTTTAATACAGTTGTACTTCAAAATCTCAAAAACTGCCTTACAATTCTTAAACACCCCCCATATCAAAATCTGCCTCCAAAGTAACTCCACCAGCAGATTGTGAGAGTCTTTAGTAGGAGTGTTTCAGAATTTTTGACTATTTGACAGTTCAATCCAGAGGAGTCTGATTTGATTATAAACCTCACAGTTCAATCGTTGAACAGACACCTCGAGTTAAGTAAGCAAGGCTCTCTGTGGACAGGCTGTGGGATGGGAGTACGTTCCCAGAAGGATGACGCGGACCCATCGCAACGCCACAGGTGTAGCTTTGACCAGTTCACTCGGGCAGGAAGCCCTGACTGTTCCCTTCTGGCAACAATAAATATCCTTCCAAAGGTTTACCTACGGAAACCTTGCTAAGACTTTTATTTCTTCAAAACAATAATTGATCGTATTTTCGGCCTGAGCTAAAGCCTGTGTTCTTGCAAGTTGTGCTCCCCATGGGAATTCATGCACCCCCTACATCTGCGCATGTGTAAGAATCTAAGGAATATAAAAGGTATTTGCGCATTTCAGGAATCTTCCATTAGAGTACAATGTTTGCACTAAGTAATGCGATATATTTTTGTCATTTAATATAATGTTCCACGTTACAATTTATTAGATAATTCATTGTACAAACCCTGTTTCCATATGCGTTGGGAAACTGTGTTAGATGTAAATATAAACGGAATACAGTGATTTGCAAATCATTTTCAACCCATATTCAGTTGAATATGCCTCAAAGACAACATATTTGATGTTCAAACTGATAAACATTTTTTTGTATTATTTGCAAATAATCATTAACTTTACATTTGGATGCCAGCAACACGTGACAAAGAAGTTGGCAAAGGTGATAAAGTTGAGGAATGCTCATCAAACACTTATTTGGCACATCCCACAGGTGTGCAGGCTAATTGGCAACAAGTGGGTGCCATGATTGGGTATAAAAACAGCTTCCCAAAAAATGTTCAGTCTTTCACAAGAAAGGATGGGGTGAGGTACACCCCTTTCTCCACAACTGTGTGAACAAGTAGTCAAACAGTTCAAGAACAATGTTTCTCAAAGTGCAATTGCAAAAAAATTTGTGAATTCAACATCTACGGTCCATAATACCATCAAAAGGTTCAGAGAATCTGGACAAATCACTCCACGTAAGCGGCATGGCAGGAAACCAACATTGAATGACCATGACCTTTGATCCCTCAGACGTCACTGTATCAAAACCAGACATCCATCTGTAAAAGATATCACCACATGGGCTCAGGATCACTTCAGAAAACCACTGTCACAAAATACAGTTCGTCGATACATGTGTAAATGCAAGTTAAAGCTCTACTATGCAAAGCCAAAGCCATTTATCAACAACATCCAGAAACGCCCCAGTCTTCTCTGGGCCCGAGATCATCTAAGATGGACTGATGCAAAGTGGAAAAGTGTTCTGTGGTCTGACAAGTCCACATTTCATATTGTTTTTGGAATTATTCGACATCGTGTCATCCAGACCAAAGTGGAAGCTAACCATCCAGACTGTTATCGACGCAAAGTTCAAAAGCCAGCATCTGTGATGGTATGGGGGTGCATTAGTGCCCAAGGCATGGGCAACTTACACATCTGTGAAGGCACCATTAATGCTGACAATTACATACAGGTATTGGAACAACATCGGCTGCCATCTAAATGCCGTCTTTTTCATGGACGCCCCTGCTTATTTCAGCAAGACAATGCCAAGACACATTCAGCACGTGTTACAACAGTGTGACTTTGTAAAAAGAAAAGAGTGCAGGTACTTTCCTGGCCCGCCTGCAGTCCAGACCTGTCTCCCATCGAAAATGTGTGGCGCATTATGAAGCGTAAAATACGACAGCGGAGATCCCGGACTGTTGAACGACTGAAGCTCTACATAAAACAAGAATTGGAAGGAATTCCACTTTCAAAGCTTCAAAAATTAGTTTCCTCAGTTCCCAAACGTTAATTGAGTCTTGTTAAAAGAAAAGGTGATGTAACACAGTGGTGAACATGCCCTTTCCCAACTACTTTGGAACATGTTGCAGCCATAAAATTCTAAGTTAATTATTAGTTGCAAAAAAAACAACAATAAGTTTATTAGTTAGAACATCAAATATCTTGTCTTTGAAGTGCATTCAGTTGAATATGGGTTGAAAACAGGGCCGGCCCGTGGCATAGGCTGTATAGGCAAATGCTAAGGGCGCCATCCATTAGGGGGCGTCACGCCAGTGCCATAAATGTTGGAGAAAAAAAATAAAAATAAAATGGTACTATTATTTCTAAATACCAGTGGTTCTTACCATGGTTCGGTGAGTCGGGCTCAGGGGTTCGGCGGAGGTCAAAACACACCAGACTCATCGAGTAAATATTACGGATACGGCAACAGCAGAAGTCACACTGATTTGCAGGTGTGTAATTTGTTGTGAGTTTATGCACTGTGTTCGTTTTGTTGTTTGAACAAGGTGATGTTAATGCACGGTTCATTTTGTGTACCAGTAAAAAAACATGGTAACACTTTAGTATGGGAAACATATTCACCATTAATTAGTTGCTTATTAACATGCAAATTAGTAACATATTGGCTCTTAACTAGTCATTATTAAGTACTTATTAATGCCTTATTCGGGATGGACTTATTATAACCCTAACCCTGTATTCTTGGCCCTAACCCTCTAACCCTAACCCTAACCAAATAACTCTAAATTAAGTCTTTGTTACTTGTTCCCCTAGTGTCCAAAAAAGTCTAAATGAACTCTTTGTTACTTAGAATATGTTCCCCAAACTAAAGTGTTACCAAAAACATATAATTTTGTCTTGAATTTGAAAAAAAAAAATAATAATAATTTTATTTTTTACTAAAGAAGGATTCGGTGAATGTGCATATGAAACTGGTGGGGTTCGGTACCTCCCACAATTAAGAATCACTGCTAAATACAAAAAATAATCCCACGTTAATTAAAATGCAAAGTAAGGCCTATTTAATAGAAATATTATTTGTTACAACAACTCATTAAAACCTACCTGAGATCTACTATGATGCAAGAACGTCTCAGTGGACTTTCCATCATAAGCATAAATCATGTAGTCTCAAATTAGTTGTCATATGATGATGTTGTAAATGACTTGGCTAAAGGAAAGACTAGGAGAGTAAGGCTGTAGCAGGTGATGTGTGGTTGATGAGGGGGTGGTGTACAATAATTTGTAAGTCATTCTAGTTAATGCAATATTAAAAAAGCACAATTAGAGAACTCTGTAGGATCCCCTTTTTTTTGTAATATAGTTGTTAAAGTCATACTGGTTTGATATCTTGTTTTGTGCAGTGCCTTCTTTATATCGTATTTTTATTTTATTTTATGCAACTTGTTGACACGTTTTATTTTGTGTTTATGTTTGTAAAAAATATTGTATTTCATATATTCATTTTTAATTTTTTGTATTCATTTATTTATTCATATTTTTTTTATCTTGTTAACTATTGTGATTGTTCATTTGCTTTCTTTAAGTGAAAAAAAAAAGGTCAAAGACAAAGCTATTCGGTTTCTTGTGAGTATATACGCTTCACTGCCGACGTGGGGGGGCGCCACCTAAAATCTTGCCTAGGGCGCCAGATTGGTTAGGTTGAAAAGGATTTGCAAATCATTGTATTCCGTTTATATTTACATCTAACACAATTTCCCAACTCATATGGAAACGGGGTGTGCACAATGTAATAGGTTATGGTTTCATAGATGGTTTCAGGATGTCTAAAATTAATCAATCAATCAATCAAAATTAATCACAAGTGTCTCAAAGGGCTGCACAAGCCACAACGGCATCCTCGGCTCAGATGCCACATCAGGGCAAGAAAAAACTCAGTACAATGGGATATAATTAGAAACCTTGGAGGGGACCACAGATGTGGTGACCCCTCCCCCACATCCATTGTTTAATTTCATTAAGACACACCTCCAGGTGACTACAATCTGGCGTGTTGGTCAGCTTTAGGGACATGTAGAGTAGGGTGTCATCAGCATAACAGTGAAAGCTAACACTGTGTTTATGTATGATGTCACCTAGCGGCAGCATGTAAATGCTGAAGAGTGCAGGGCCAGGAACCAAACCCTGTGGAACTCCGCTTGTTACCTTAACATACTCAGCGGTCACATCGTTATGGAAGACGCACTGCATCCTGTCAGTAAGATAGGAGTTAAATTAAGAAAAGTTTAAGTCTGACATACCAATATGTGTTTAGATACGTTCTAATAAAATATTGTGATCAACAGTATCGAAAGCAGCGCTAAAATCAAGAAGCAGCAACATGGATGATGCATCAGAATCCATCGTTAGCAATAGATCATTAGTAATTTTTGCCAGGGCTGTCTCCGTAGAGTGATTTTCCCTGAAACCGGACTGAAAGGGTTCACAGAGATTTTTGGACGCTACGGGTTCATTTAGCTGCTGTGCAGCACATTGTTTCGAATATTTTTTTTAGATAAAGAGAAGGTGGGACCGGTAGTTTACTATGAGGTCAGGATCGGGGTTAGGTCTATTGAGCAGAAGATGAATAACCACTTTTTTTAATGCTAGGGGAAAGTCATAAGTTTTAAATATTTAGCACTGATGGTCCTAATCATACAGACAGCTCCTTGATTAAGTTTCCCAGGAAGTGGGTCAAGTAAACATGTTTTTTGTTTTATCCCATCTACACGCCGCAGGAGTTCCTCTAATGTTATTTTATCAAAAAGAGAGAAACTATTTTGGAGGGCAATATCCATCAAATATACATTTGTATCTGCGTTAATAGAACCCAGTTGTAGCTGGGATGCTTTGTATTTTATCTCCTTTCTAATAAGTTACATTTTCTTACAAAAAAAAATCATGAATTCATCTGCCAAGTAGGTGGAGCTACTGGGAGGAGTCCCTTGTTGGGTTAGCGATGCTACTGTTCTGAACAAATATTTAGGATCGTTTTTATTGAGGCTAATGAGATTTGAGTAGTAATTAGCTTTAGCTAAGGTAAGCATGCATTTGCAAGTCAATAAACTATCACTTCATGCTTGATGGAAAACCTCAAGTTTAGTCGGACACCATTTGCGTTCCAGCTTTTTACATGATAGTTTGAGGTCTAGTTTCTTCTGTAAACAAGGGGGTATGCCTTTTTGGGGCCTTTTTTAGCTTTAGCAGTGCTATACTATCAACGGTGTCGCGCAAGGCGTCGTTAAAGTTGTTAGTGAGGTTATCGATAGAGCCCATATAATTTGGGAATGGCGCCATTACCGAAGGCAGTAGGCCAGCAAGAGTCATAGTTGTGACAGCCTCAATATTACGGCTGCTAAAGCAGTGGTTATTATTACCTTGTTGACAATGAGTCAGAAGTTTACATTTTTTTAAAAGTAATGATCGGACATTACTTTCGTGTATGGGAGAATCATAACTTTGGAGGTGGTGACACCCCGGACAAGCACTCGATCTATCGTATTACCATTGCGATGCGTGGGTTCATTTAATATTTGTGTAAGAACATAGCTATTAATTATAAACTGGAGCGCCACGCATGGAGGGTCTGACGGGGTATTCATATGGATAATAAAATCCTCCATTATAATTATATTATCTGTGTGCGTCACTAGATCAGCGAAACACTCTGAAAATGCACTGATAGAGTCCGAAAAAGGTAGATAACAGCCAGGTAGAGAGACAGCGGTGCGACAGACCTCATAGTAAACACCTCAAATGATTTATATTTATTACTTAGGTTAGGGGTAAGGTTAAGGTTTTCATTGTATATCGGTCTTGCTCTGGTGTTGTTAATCAAGTGTAATCTATGTTTCTAGACAGAGTGATGGCGCCTTCCCGGTTTGTCCCAGAAAGAGGGCTAATTATCAATAAATATTAGTCCTTGTTGTCTACAGAAATCTAGTGCCGCAATGCATACTGGGAGCACTTTCGGTTTTTCAGCAGAAAAAAAGCATAACCCAAGAAATCATACATTTGATCATCTGCAGTGTAAAGCATGTACAATAAATGCCAAAATACAAATTTTTTTGGGCTATTTAATGTAACGACTACTTCCATGGCCGAACCTAGGATCTCACTAAACTACTAAACAAAACTTCACTCAACTTTACAGCATTTGTTCATCTGAAAACATCCCTTATTTTTCTTTAACGTAGAAACACAGACCTGTTTATTTGTGATGAACTACTTTGAATATGCTCTTTAAAAACAAATCAAAACAACACCATTGATTGCGCTCAATGTCAACAAATTATATTTGACTATGAAAATCGCTTGTCAAAGTCAGCCCTCCAGTATTCTTAGCAAGTCTCATGTGCGCTCGACATATCTTGCTTGAGTTCATTTTAGCCAGCATTAAATGATTTTATGTGGTTTTTGCTTTCTATTTGGCTATTTCCTGGCACTTCTTGCAGGAAAGGACCAGTCTGAACAAATAACCGAATAGTTACTTAATGTTTTAAAATACAAAAATTACAATTTGGGCAGCATCCTTTGATATTTTATGACAATGGTTCTCAAATGGGGGTACGTGTACCCCTGGGGGTACTTGAAGGTATGCCAAGGGGTACGTGAGATTTTTTGTTTAAATATTCTAAAAATATCAACAATTCAAAAATCCTTTATAAATGTATTCATTGAATAATATTTCAACAAAATATGAATATAAGTTCATAAACTGTGAAAAAAAAATACAACAATGCAATATTCAGTGTTTACAGCTAGAGTTTTTGTGGACATGTTCCATAAATATTGCTGTTAAAGATTTTTCTTTTTGTGAAAAAATGTTTAGAATTAAGTTCATGAATCCAGTTGGATCTCTATTACAATCCCCAAAGAGGCCAAAGAGGGCACTTTAAGTTGATGATTTCTTCTATGTGTAGAAATCTTTATTTATAATTGAACCACTTGTTTAGTTTCCAACAACTTTTTAGTTATTGTTATATCTTTTTTTTCAAAATAGTTCAAGAAAAACCACTACAAATGAGCAATATTTTGCACTGTTATACAATTTGATAAATCAGAAACTGATGACACAGTGCTGTATTTTACTTCTTTATCTCTTTTTTTCAACCAAAAATGCTTTGCTCTGATTAGGGGGTACTTGAATTAAAAAAAAAATCACAAGGGGTACATCACGAAAAAAAGGTTGAGAACCACTGTTTTATGATTACTCTATACTTATTGATCATTATAAATAATTATCTGTTTTATACTGGCTGCTCTTGTGACTTTGAGTCCCCCTATGTATAAAACAGGATATTGTCATTATCCCTAGTACAGTACCAGGCATCTAAGGCTGTTTGGTAATGAAATATTTCTTTAAAAAAGCTTGTTGTATTTATAATAGTTAGCCTAAAGTTTCAAAACTATTGAATATACTATGAAGGAAAAATAAACGGGTATAATTTTCCGAGGGACAATTTTGCAATGTTTACTGTGTCTCGGTTACATAATGCCTTTTGCGATGTCTTCCAATTTGGAAGCACACTGCTGGCTTTCATTAGCGGCATGCCTTTTTTTTTCTGCATCATATTGAACGCTGCTGCCAGAAGGCTGCTTTGCTTCTGAAAACATAGCAGGACCTTGCCAACATGCAAGTCTTACATGCACACACACATGCAAACACACACCCGGAGGCAATGGGAGAGCGGGCGCCGATGCCTGATTGCTGAAAGGCAGCGTGGCTCATCTCCAGGCGAGGCCACTTTTGAACATCGCCAGGCAGCATCAGCCTCCTAGTTGTCGGCGTGTCGGGGTTACCTTTTGGGCCAGGGCTGGATAAACACACATGACCCAAAACAAACTATCAGCATTCCTCCAGGTGTGCAAACAGAAGGCTGCAAAAATACCCAAGGAAAGTCTGAGACTGCAAAAAAACAATGTAGGCACCACTGGTGAACTCCTGAGAATGCAAGCTGACAGGAAGCAGCATCAGCAAAGAGGTCGTCACTGCATTGCCTACGAAGACAAAGGCGCAAAACTACCCAATCGATGACCACATCCTCGGCTCTCGAACCATTCCGTGCTCCCACCCGCTCAAGTCTTTTGTTGCCTGGCGTCTCTACCGGTGAGCCCCGAGCTTGACCTTATGCAGGACGTCTTCCAGGCACCGCTTGTTAGCTTTACGTCTCCGCATGAACTTGACACTGAAGCAGTCTGCAGGATGCGACCAAACAAGACTTTAACTGCTACCAGATGCCGTATTGTCCTCACACATTGTCTTGTTACCCTGAGCACTATATCCCTTCTTGGAGAGTCACACCGCTGCTGGCTCACGCCAAGGCCTTCTTAATTTTTCAGAGGAGGAACAAACATCTGAAAAATATTGGTCGCAATCAAATTTATACGGCACAATATTTAATATCCAAGCAGGACTTGGAACCTTTGTTACGTATGAGAAACTAATGTTAACCTTTGTTTATTTTTGTAAGTAACATGTCTTAAGAGATGCACACAACTTAAAGAACCATCAAATAATTACTGCAGGTTTTGCATTTTGCAATAACTCTCAAAGAACAAGTCTGTGTTCAGAGAAGATGTACTCATTGTTCTCTCGATTATCATTGGCTACGTTTAAAACCCTGCTTGGAATTTCTGTGAACTAGGGATGCTATTTATTTTATGATGTATGTGAATATTGTATGTATTTCCGTTCTTTACAAACCCTCCATACACTGTCGGGTTGTACGGTATACCGGTATTAGTATAGTACCGTGATACTACTGAATCCTATTCGGTACTATACCGCCCCGCCGTCGTCACACCATGGCATTGATGGTAAATGGTAAATGGGTTGTAATTGTATAGCGCTTTTCTACCCCTTTTTTACGGAGCCCAAAGCGCTTTGACAGTATTTCTACATTTGCGCATTCACACACACATTGCTGGTTTTACGAGCATAGGAGCATGTCCTGTAGCGCACAATCACGGAGTACTTACAAACGGACAAGGTGTGTAGACAGAAAAGGGAGAACGGACGCATTTTGACTTAAAATCTGACGATGAAGGTGAAATTATAACACTGAAACTCCTTCAGGAAGAGGTGCTTTAACACATGGCTGGCTAACTAGCTGCTAAAGTCCATCTGCCGTCGGCAGTGTTTCAGCTACTTCTAAATCACTAATCCCCACCTCCGTGGCGACAAATAAAGTATGTTTCTTACAAGTACCATCCCGGCAGGACGAGGAATAGCTAAACATGCTTCACTACACACCGTAGCTCACCTGCGTCAAAATGTAAACAAACGCCATTTGTCGATCTACACCTGACATCCCCTGTATTGGTACAAGGTGAAAATAGCGTATTTCGTCAATATTACTATGATTACGTCGATGTTTTTTGGCATCACATCTTCTTTCGATTTTTTTTAATGTTAATTATGTTTATAAACTCTGGAAATATGTCCCTGGACACATGAGGACTTTGAATATGACCACTGTATGATTCTGTAATGACTTGTATCGGATTAATTCCCAAATTTGTGGTATCATCCAAAACTAATGTAAAGTTTCCAATAACAGAATAATGAGTGATTATTACATTTCAACAGAAGTGTAGACATCCATCCATCCATCCATTTTCTACCGCTTATTCCCTTTTGGGGTCGCGAGGGGCGCTGGCGCCTATCTCAGCTACAATCGGGCAGAAGCCGGCGTACACCCTGAACAAGTCGCCACCTCATCGCAGGAAGTGTAGACAGAATATGTTTAAAAGAGAAAGTAAGCAGATAATAACAGTAAATGAACAAGTAGGTTAATAATGCATTCTCTACCACTTGTCCTTAATAATGTTGACAAAATAATATAATGATAAATGACACAATATGTTACTGCATATGTCAGCAGACTAAATTAAGGACCCTTTGTTTGCTTACTTACTAATAAATAATAAGTTGTCTTGTATGTTCACTATTTTATTTAAGGACACACTTGTTACATCTTCGGGGGTGCATAGCTGCGCTGGTAGCGTTCTTTCCAATACAGAAGACAAGCAGGAGCAGAGTGGAGGTAAGATGAAGTCTTTTTTAATAAATTAAACACAGGACAAAACTGAGGATACCAGCAAGCATGGAGCTAAGAAAACACTAAAGATCACCAAAGGTGAAAAACGAGGAATTCTATTGTGTCCAAAATCACTACTGCGAGGAGAAAAAACAAGAGAACGGAAATATTGCCTATAGCAAACATTGACCCAGCAACTATTGCTGGGTGACAAGAAACTATAGAGGGGAGTGATTAACCAAAACACCTGATGGAACACTAATTGCAAAACTAAGACGGGTGAGGAGAATCAGTGCCCATGGAAACCAACAGAAAACAGGGAAAGAGGGTGCACCCAGAAAACAGACTCAAACGGAAAAACTATCAAACATAAATCATGCCATGACCCGGCTAACAGATCTGTCACGATCCGGTATGCGGATCGTTTATTGTTTTGCCGCTTATATGTCTTTGTTCATGTTTAGTTCTGGACTCTGCCGATTCCTTGTGTTTGAGCACTTCCCCGTTTGTTTAGTCACCATGGCAACGTTTTGTGCTCCTCCTCACGGGCTCCTGTCACACCTGTTGTTGATTATCATTTGTGTATTTAAGCCCACCTGATTCCTTAGTTCGTCCTCGGTCCATTACTTGCTTTTCGCAACACGTCACGTTTTGTATCCTTCTGCCCTCGATTATTTTGTGCTAAGTTCCGCCTTAGCTTCACGTGCGTGTGGCACGTCATTTAATGTTTTCTGTTTCCTGCTACGTTTTTAGCATTAGCTTTCCGTGCGTTGGCACGCGCCTTGTTTTTCTCCTTTTTTGCACCAGTGTTCTTTTGTTTTATTATATTAAAACATATTCTTACCTGCAATCCTGCTGACTGGTAGTGTGTGCATCCACGAAGTGGCAACTCCGCGCAACAAGTGCGCCGAACACGTGACAGAATGGACCGAGCTAAAAGCCACTTCGCACTCCTCCAGCCCCAGCAAGAACAGGTGTTCCTCTCCGATGAGGAAAAATCGGAGATCTTCTGGGAGCTCCGAGCAGACTCTTGTCCATGGGAGAGCGAGGACGACATTGAGCTGCCGGAAGAGGATCTCCCGGCCGAAGCAGTGGTGGCCTGGGAGCTATTCATGGCGAGGATAGCGGACGCGGAGGAACGCTTTCGCTCCCAGTCTCAAGCCACCCCGACATTCCCCTCAGCACGCTGTACGCCGCGCGGTGACGTCACACCACCCAGGAGGAGAGCACTCCAGCGGCGGCCAGGCGCCGCGCAGGGGCGTGCACAAAAGGAGTGCAGGGCTTTCCCCTCAGCGGCGACTGCCAGGTGCTTTCCATGTGACTTTTCTTCCCCGGCACCTGCTGTAAATCTGCCTGAGGGACGCGTGCGGCGCACACGCACAAGGCCAGCTCCCAGGCTTTCAAGCGCCCACCCTCCCATGCCCTCGACTGCCTCCAAGCTCGCACAAGACCCCCCCCCACCAACTCCATCTGGCATCTGGAATCTGCTTCTTGAGGGGGGGGGCAAGGCTGATGGCGTGTCAGTGGCACAGGCGGACCTCCTTCCATTGAGGTTGCTGCCTGCCTTGCCGCTGGCTCCGCCCGCGTCAACAGACAAGCCACCTGCCCCAGTGCCAGCACCACGTCAACCTCCAATGCCAAGTCCACGGCTAAGGCTAATCCCAGTACCGGCACCACGCCAACCTCCCACGCCGGCACCACGCCAACCTCCCACGCCGGCACCACGCCAACCTCCCACGCCGGCACCACGCCGGCACCACGCCGGGCTCGACCTCAAAGTCCAGGTGCAAGCCGGCCTCCGAGTCCAAGTCCAGGTGCAAGCCGGCCTCCGAGTCCAAGTCCAGGTGCAAGCCGGCCTCCGAGTCCAAGTCCAGGTGCAAGCCGGCCTCCGAGTCCAAGTCCAGGTGCAAGCCGGCCTCCGAGTCCGAGTCCGAGTCAGAGTCCAAGCCGGCCTCCGAGTCCGAGTCCGAGTCAGAGTCCAAGCCGGCCTCCGAGTCCGAGTCCGAGTCAGAGTCCAAGCCGGCCTCCGAGTCCGAGTCCAGGTGCAAGCCGGCCTCCGAGTCCGAGTCCGAGTCAGAGTCCAAGCCGGCCTCCGAGTCCGAATCCGAGTCAGAGTCCAAGCCGGCCTCCGAGTCCGAGTCCGAGTCAGAGTCCAAGCCGGCCTCCGAGTCCGAGTCAGAGTCCAAGCCGGCCTCCGAGTCCGAGTCCGAGTCAGAGTCCAAGCCGGCCTCCGAGTCCGAGTCCGAGTCAGAGTCCAAGCCGGCCTCCGAGTCCGAATCCGAGTCAGAGTCCAAGCCGGCCTCCGAGTCCGAGTCCGAGTCAGAGTCCAAGCCGGCCTCCGAGTCCGAGTCCGAGTCAGAGTCCAAGCCGGCCTCCGAGTCCGAATCCGAGTCAGAGTCCAAGCCGGCCTCCGAGTCCGAATCCGAGTCAGAGTCCAAGCCGGCCTCCGATTCCGAGTCAGAGTCCAAGCCGGCCTCCGAGTCCGAGTCCGAGTCCGAGTCAGAGTCCAAGCCGGCCTCCGAGTCCGAATCCGAGTCAGAGTCCAAGCCGGCCTCCGAGTCCGAGTCCGAGTCAGAGTCCAAGCCGGCCTCCGAGTCCGAGTCCGAGTCAGAGTCCAAGCCGGCCTCCGAGTCCGAATCCGAGTCAGAGTCCAAGCCGGCCTCCGAGTCCGAATCCGAGTCAGAGTCCAAGCCGGCCTCCGAGTCCGAGTCCGAGTCAGAGTCCAAGCCGGCCTCCGAGTCCGAGTCCGAGTCAGAGTCCAAGCCGGCCTCCGAGTCCGAGTCCGAGTCAGAGTCCAAGCCGGCCTCCGAGTCCGAGTCCGAGTCAGAGTCCAAGCCGGCCTCCGAGTCCGAGTCCGAGTCAGAGTCCAAGCCGGCCTCCGAGTCCGAGTCCAGGTGCAAGCCGGCCTCCGAGTCCGAGTCCGAGTCAGAGTCCAAGCCGGCCTCCGAGTCCGAATCCGAGTCAGAGTCCAAGCCGGCCTCCGAGTCCGAGTCCGAGTCAGAGTCCAAGCCGGCCTCCGAGTCCGAGTCCGAGTCAGAGTCCAAGCCGGCCTCCGAGTCCGAGTCCGAGTCAGAGTCCAAGCCGGCCTCCGAGTCCGAGTCCGAGTCAGAGTCCAAGCCGGCCTCCGAGTCCGAGTCCGAGTCAGAGTCCAAGCCGGCCTCCGAGTCCGAGTCCGAGTCAGAGTCCAAGCCGGCCTCCGAGTCCGAGTCCGAGTCAGAGTCCAAGCCGGCCTCCGAGTCCGAGTCCAAGTCCAAGCCGGCCTCCGAGTCCGAGTCCGAGTCCAAGCCGGCCTCCGAGTCCGAGTCCGAGTCCAAGCCGGCCTCCGAGTCCGAGTCCGAGTCCAAGCCGGCCTCCGAGTCCGAGTCCGAGTCCAAGCCGGCCTCCGAGTCCGAGTCCAAGCCGGCCTCCGAGTCCGAGTCCAAGCCGGCCTCCGAGTCTGAGTCCAAGCCGGCCTCCGAGTCCGAGTCCGAGTCAGAGTCCAAGCCGGCCTCCGAGTCTGAGTCCGAGTCAGAGTCCAAGCCGGCCTCCGAGTCCGAATCCGAGTCAGAGTCCAAGCCGGCCTCCGAGTCCGAGTCCGAGTCAGAGTCCAAGCCGGCCTCCGAGTCCGAGTCCGAGTCAGAGTCCAAGCCGGCCTCCGAGTCCGAGTCCGAGTCAGAGTCCAAGCCGGCCTCCGAGTCCGAGTCCGAGTCAGAGTCCAAGCCGGCCTCCGAGTCCGAGTCCAGGTGCAAGCCGGCCTCCGAGTCCGAGTCCTAGTCAGAGTCCAAGCCGGCCTCCGAGTCCGAGTCCAGGTGCAAGCCGGCCTCCGAGTCCGAGTCCGAGTCCAAGCCGGCCTCCGAGTCCGAGTCCGAGTCCAAGCCGGCCTCCGAGTCCGAGTCCGAGTCCAAGCCGGCCTCCGAGTCCGAGTCCGAGTCCAAGCCGGCCTCCGAGTCCGAGTCCGAGTCCAAGCCGGCCTCCGAGTCCGAGTCCAAGCCGGCCTCCGAGTCCGAGTCCAAGCCGGCCTCCGAGTCTGAGTCCAAGCCGGCCTCCGAGTCCGAGTCCAAGCCGGCCTCCGAGTCCGAGTCCAAGCCGGCCTCCGAGTCCGAGTCCGAGTCCAAGCCGGCCTCCGAGTCCGAGTCCGAGTCCAAGCCGGCCTCCGAGTCCGAGTCCAAGCCGGCCTCCGAGTCCGAGTCCGAGTCCAAGCCGGCCTCCGAGTCCGAGTCCGAGTCCGAGTCCAAGCCGGCCTCCGAGTCCGAGTCCGAGTCCAAGCCGGCCTCCGAGTCCGAGTCCGAGTCCGAGTCCAAGCCGGCTTCCAAGTCCAAGCCGGCCTCCAAGCCGACGTCCAAGTCCAAGTCGACGTCCAAATCGGCCTCCAAAACGACGCCCGAGTCCAAGACGATGTCCAAGTCAACGTCCAATACGACGCCCGAGTCGACGTCGATGTCGGCGCCCGGGTCCACGCCGAGCATCAGGTCCGGAACCGCGCCGGGCGCATCTCCCACAACGTCGGATGTTGGTGTGGCCGTGCCCAGGTCGTCCTCCACGCGGGGCGCTTCCACCTCCAGGGGTGTGGCCGTACCCCGGGCGTCCTCCTCAGCGGGTGCTTCCACCCCCACGCCGGCCACGGTGGTGGCCCTTCCCAGGGCGTCCTCCCCGCAGGACGCGCCCTGGCCCTCGTCAGCCACGGATGTGGCCTCTGCGGGCCCGCCCGCCTAGACTTTTGTGGTGGCGGCGTCCCACCCGCCGCCGCTGCCTGTGGTGTCCTTGGTGGAGTCAAGGATGCAGGACTTGTCAGCCCTCCACCAGGCCCTCCCTCCGCCCTCCCTTCTCTTTTGGACTGTCTAGTTGTGGGGGGGTTTGTACTTCGGGATTTTTGGGGCATCTGGGATCTGCCCCTTGGGGGACGGGTAGTGTCACGATCCGGTATGCGGATCGTTTATTGTTTTGCCGCTTATATGTCTTTGTTCATGTTTAGTTCTGGACTCTGCCGATTCCTTGTGTTTGAGCACTTCCCCGTTTGTTTAGTCACCATGGCAACGTTTTGTGCTCCTCCTCACGGGCTCCTGTCACACCTGTTGTTGATTATCATTTGTGTATTCAAGCCCACCTGATTCCTTAGTTCGTCCTCGGTCCATTACTTGCTTTTCGCAACACGTCACGTTTTGTATCCTTCTGCCCTCGATTATTTTGTGCTAAGTTCCGCCTTAGCTTCACGTGCGTGTGGCACGTCATTTAATGTTTTCTGTTTCCTGCTACGTTTTTAGCATTAGCTTTCCGTGCGTTGGCACGCGCCTTGTTTTTCTCCTTTTTTGCACCAGTGTTCTTTTGTTTTATTATATTAAAACATATTCTTACCTGCAATCCTGCTGACTGGTAGTGTGTGCATCCACGAAGTGGCAACTCCGCGCAACAAGTGCGCCGAACACGTGACAAGATCATGACAAAACTTGCAATAAAAAACATGTTTAATGTACCCTAGGAACTTTTTGTTAAAAAAAAAGCCAACAATGCAATTTTTGTGGTCCCCTTTATTTAGAAAAGTACCAAAAAGTACCAAAAAGTATTGAAATAATGTTGGTACCAGTACTAAAATATTCAATCCAATCTAATTCCAGTTTAATTGTATAGCACATTTAAACATCATTTTTTCCAAAGTGCTGCACAAATATATTAAAAACAATATTCAAATATCCTTAGCTCCACCAATGATTGAATAAAAAATAAAACCAATATAAGAATAAAAATAATAATAAAATAAAATACATATGATTAAAAACGATTTTAAAGGATAAAACCAGTTAAAACAATAAATGGAAATCAAAATAAAAAAAATTAAAACACAGAAAACACAGAGGACCACACAACTCACATAGTGTTAAAAGCCAAAGAAAAAAAGTGGGTCTTAAGACGAGACTTAAAACACTCCACTGTGGGAGCAGTTCTAACATGGAGGGGCAGAGTGTTCCAGAGATTAGGGCCGACCACAGAGAAGGCCCTGTCTTTCCTGGTTTTAAGTCTGGTCTTGGGCACCACGAGCTGGAGCTGGCTCTCGGACCTCAGAGCGCGCGCACGAGTGTAAATTTGGATGAGGTCCGAGATATAACAAGGTGCCAGTCCATGTAAAGCTTTAAGAACAAACAGGAATGTTTTAAAATCAATTCTAAAATTAACAGAGAGCCAGTGCAGACTCTCAAGAATTGGGATTATATGGTCGCGTTTCCTAGCCCCTGTTAAAAGTTGTGCTGCCGCGTTCCGGACTAACTGCAACCAGGAGAGAGCTTTTTGGCTAATGCTAGCATAAAGTGCATTGCAGTAGTCCGGACGACTTGATATAAAAGCATGCATGACTTGTTAAAAAAAGGTTAAAAGATAAAAATGTTTTTTATATATATTATATACAAACCCCGTTTCCATATGAGTTGGGAAATTGTGTTGGATGTAAATATAAACGGAATACAATGATTTGCAAATCCTTTTCAACCCATATTCAATTGAATGCACTACAAAGACAAGATATTTGATGTTCAAACTTCTAAACTTGTTCACCACTGTGTTACATTATCTTTTCTTTTAACAACACTCAATAAACGTTTGGGAACTGAGAAAAATAATTGTTGAAGCTTTGAAAGTGGAATTCTTTCTCATTCTTGTTTTATGTAGAGCTTCAGTCGTTCAACAGTCCGGGGTCTCCGCTGTCGTATTTTATGCTTCATAATGCGCCACACATTTTCGATGGGAGACAGGTCTGGACTGCAGGCGGGCCAGGAAAGTACCCGCACTCTTTTTTTTTACGAAGCCACGCTGTTGTAACACGTGCTGAATGTGGCTTGGCATTGTCTTGCTGAAATAAGCAGGGGCATCCATGAGAAAGGACGGCGCTCAGATGGCAGCATTTGTTGTTCCAAAACCTGTATGTACCTTTCAGCATTAATGGTGCCTTCACAGATGTGTAAGTTACCCATGCCTTGGGCAATAATACACCCCATACCATCACAGACGCTGGCTTTTGAACTTTGCGTCGATAACATTCCGGATGACACGATGTTGAATATTTCCAAAAACAATTTGAAATGTGTACTCGTCAGACCACAGAACGCTTTTCCACTTTGCCTCAGTCCATCTTAGATGATCTCGGGCCCAGAGAAGCCGGCGGCGTTTCTGGATGTTGTTGATAAATGGCTTTCGCTTTGCATAGTAGAGCTTTAACTTGCACTTACAGATGTAGCGACCAATTGTATTTCAGTGGTTTTCTGAAATGTTCCTGAGCCCATGTGGTGATATCCTTTAGAGATTGATGTCGGTTTTTGATACAGTGCCGTCTGAGGGATCGAAGGTCACGGTCATTCAATGTTTGTTTCTGGCCATGCCGCTTACGTGGAGTGTTTTCTCCAGATTTTCTGAAACTTTTGATGATATTATGGACCGTAGATGTTGAAATCCCTAAATTTCTTGCAATTGTACTTTGAGAAACATTGTTCCTTAACTGTTTTACTATTTGCTCACGCAGTTGTGGACAAAGGGGTGTACCTCGCCCCATCCTTTCTTGTGAAAGACTGAGCATTTTTTGGGAAGCTGTTTTTATACCCAATCATGGCACCTACCTGTTCCTAACTAGCCTGCACACCTGTGGGATGTTCCAAATAAGTGTTTGATGAGTATTCCTCAACTTTATCAGTATTTATTGCCACATTTCCCAACTTCTTTGTCACGTGTTGCTGGCATCAGATTCTAAGGGTAATGATTATTTGCAAAAAAAAAAAAATTGAATATCAAATATGTTGTCTTTGTAGCATATTCAACTGAATATGAGTTGAAAATTACTTACAAATCATTGTATTCCGTTTATATTCACATCCAACACAATTTCCCAAATCATATGGAAACGGGGTTTGTATATTTGCATGTCTCATGACACACTATCTGTATGTAATATTGGCTGCATTTCTGATAGTTGTTCTAGACCAGGGGTGCCCACACTTTTTCTGCAGGCGAGCTACTTTTCAATTGACCAACTCGAGGGGATCTACCTCATTTATACATATCATTTATATTTATTTATTTATGAAAGAGACATTTTTGTAAACCAGTTAAATGTGTTTAATGATAATACAAGCATGTGTAACACATATAGATGTCTTTCTTTCACAAAGACAAGAATATAAGTTGGTGTATTACCTGATTCTGATGACTTGCATTGATTGGAATCAGACAGTAATGATGATAATGCCCACATTTTCAAATGGAGGAGAAAAAAAGTTGTCTTTTCTGTACAATACCACATGAAAGTGGTTGTTTTTTGGCATCTAATTCATCCAGCATCCATACACTTTACAAGAAAAACATTGGCGGCAAATTCCGTAGCTTGCTTGATTGACATTCACGGCACCCGAGGGTCTTGTGAGATGACGCTGGCTGCTGTCAGTTCATTATTATTAAAATAACAGAGAGGAAGGCGAGAAACACTTTTTATTTCAACAGACTTTCGCGCCGTCCCTTCCGTCAAAATTCTAAAGGCCGACTGCACATTTCCTATCTTCACAATAAAAGCCCTGCTTCATGCTGCCTGTGCTAACAAAATAAGAGTCTCGGAAAGCTGGCATGCACAAGTGATGTGCACGCCAGCTTTCTGAGGGATCGCTTGTGCACGCCAGTTTTCCAAGACTCTGTATTTAGTTAGCGCGCAGGCAGCATGAAGCAGGGCTTTTATTGTGAAGATAGGAAATGTGCAGTCGGCCTTTAGAGTTTTGACGGAAGGTACGGCGCGAGAGTCTGTTGAAATAAAAAGTGTTTCTCGCCTTCCTCTCGGTCATATTTTCATAATAATGATCTTGCAGCAGCCAGCGTCATCTCACAAGACCCTCCGGTACCGTGAATGTCATTTAAGTGACGTCTTGGTGAAGATTGATGATCACTAATTTTTAGGTCTATTTTTTTTAAAAGCCTGGCTGGAGATCGACTGACACACCCCCCGCGGTCGACTGGTAGCTCGCGATCGACGTAATGGGCACCCCTGTTCTAGACCACAGCAAACGTTACCCAGCTTGCAAAGATTATACTAAATCCATGAGAAGAAGACAGCTTGCCCTTTCCTTTAACTTAGACACACACCTCTATACCTTTGGCCATTCTAATACAGTCATTTCTCTGAGTTATCTCATCCTGTAAGAATTCTCCATTTTACTAATGTATTCTAATCTTGCTAAAATGTGTAGAGTAAAAATTAAAATACAACATTTCTGTCAACGAAGATTTCCGTCAACCTCTGATAGTAGGCTAATATACACACTTTAAGCATACATTGCCTTCATTATTACACTTATATAAGACGTTTATGTTTCAGTTTCAGTTTCAGTTTATTTTCAGTCTAACAAAAACATATTCAAACATAGATCACGATTCAAAAATGAATAACATGACTGAAACAGGCAGAAGCAAAAAAGCTTATATGCCCAACATACATTTTTTTACGTTCAATTAAGTTACCTTTTCTAATAATTTTGCAACACAAAAAGAAATATAGTCATTCAGCATCCACATTCAAGCTGCCCCCCAACAAACAATACAAAAATATGTACCTACACACATGCACTTTTTTGTAAATAGATAAATTTACATACCTTCTAAATACAACATTTAACCAAACAAACATAAATTTCTAGTTCACATAACTTTTTAAAATACATTGTGACATGTTCTTTTTGAAATTAAATACTGAGTCACTCATTTTTATTTCTTTACCAACAGAATTCCACAAATTAACACCGAGAACAGATAAGCATCTACGTTTAATAACTAGTCTTGCTTTTGGTAAAATAAACTTAGATTCATCTCTTAGATTGTATTTGCTGGTCTGTAGAGAGAAGTATTTTTGAATTCCTTCTGGAAGAGTATTTATTTTTGCTTCGAACATTATCTGTGTTATTTTATAATAAACAATATCTTGAAATTTCATAAGTTTTGATTTAACAAATAATGGAAGGGTATGGTCATAATATCCTACTTTGTTTATTAGCCGTACAGCTTTTTTTTGCAGCAAAACAATATCATTAGTTATGGTTTTAAAAGTGGTTCCCCAGAGTTCTACACAGTATGTCATGTATGGAAGTATCAAAGTATAATAAATTGTTAACAAAGAATTATAATTAAGTAATTTTTTAGTTTTATACAAAACAGACAAATTTATTTTTTTGTACTTTTGGTCCAATATGGCTCTTTCAACATTTTGGGTTGCCGACCCCTGCCACAGCGGAATAAAATGAAGGGGGTGAATTATCTTGTCCTCATTAAGTGTCTTTGAGTCTTTGGGCAGTGACGCGGCCCGCTGCCCGGCTATAATCACACAGTGCAACTCGTTATCATGGTGCAGCCAACATGTACAAAATCACCCCACAAAACCAATTTCCACCGCACCAATGAGAGAATAGTTCAGTTTGAACCTTTGGAACAAGAGGAGCTTATCAAGACCGAGAATTCAGTTTGCCGAATGTACCAAATGTACATTGTACCATGAATTGATTAATGTGGACCCCGATTTAAACAAGTTGAAAAACTTATTCGGGTGTTACCATTTAGTGGTCAATTGTACGGAATATGTACTGTACTGTGCAATCTACTAATAAAAGTATCAATCAAAACCAACGCCCACTCGGAACACAACCACTCCACAGTCCAAACTCACTTGGTGTTTGGTGAAGAAGCCAGGTGACAGGTCAGTGACTGTCAGCAAAACTGTTCAAAATGGTGTGCGCTCACAGATATACATTACCAAAGACATGCTGCCATTTAATACTTTTATAAAACTTGCATTTTTTAAAAGTGCTTTCAAGTTCTCATGTCATGTTGGTGTTCCTCACTTGAAATCTGGCAAACTTAATTTTGTTTTGCATTTGATCTGTTAATGCATGTGTTTAAACTGTAGTGTTTATATTATTGCTTTGCACTTTGTTTAAAAATATCCTAACTTGATTGTCAGTTAAGTAATGGACAACTCGACCTCTGCTATTATGTTCAATATTGAAGTGAAACTTTGTTTGTCAATACTTTATTTAGCTATTTTATTTATTGTTATGATTGTGTATATTTGAAATGCCCCATCCCCTCCTTAAAACATTTTATTAATTTGATAATTAATTAATGTGATTCTATAATTGAAACATTTTGCTAAAACAGAGTATGTTGTATTTTTTTTTATTTCTTTGTTTTATTTAACTTGGAGATTTAAAGGTTTTCATTACAGTTACGTTTAAATACACAATAAATACAAGTTTATTGCATTTGAAAGAATATACATGCATTAATATTATGCATTATCATTAAATCAATAGTTATTTTGGTCTCATAAAATACTGACAAAAATATATTTCATCTATGGGTCAATATATCGTCAAGCAAAATTTGTTATCGGTCCAGGCCTACATGGTAAACCTTTCCATGTACCATCGGTTTTTGTTATGTCCACAAGACGTGGCCTTAGTATCTTTTATTAAAGGATATTTTTTGATACAAACCCGCTTCCTGACTTTGCATCTTGGGGTCCATCATATAAAGCGTTAAAAGAAAGAACCGGCCTCGAATTATGGACCTCCTAGAAGTGGATTTCATAAAGCAGGACTTCCACTCAGGCACAGCGCATGGATTGACAAGAGGACCAGTTTGCCCCTCTGGGAGGGTGTGTAAAGGACTTGGCAGTTCATCGAGATGCCATCATGGGGACACTCGAGGCCCAGCTAAACACTCTCCTGTCAGCCTGGAAGAGTGGCGCTTCCCTGTCCTAGCCGGCCAGCCTTCGCCGGAAGCCGGCTCTTCAAACCCCAATCCTCTAATCTCGAGACCAGAGAGATTTTCTGTAGACTCTGCTGACGTACAACCCTTCTTGACTCAGTGATAGATGCATTTTGAGCTCCAAGCATCTCAGATAGAGGAACTAAATTTTCGTTGGCAGTCTGGACAGCCTTGTGCAAGTGCCTGGGAGAATTGTCAAGCTTTTATTCTGGGTACCACTCACAGTCGAACGACCAAAATGAGCGGGCGAACCAGGATTTCGAGGCCACTGCTGTGTTTGCCATCAGCAACCTACTTCCTGGTCTTTTAATCTTTCTTGTATTGAATATTCATGTAACTCCCTTGTCAATTACGCCACAGGGTTGTCGCTGTTCCATGCTGCTTTTGGATTTCAACCCCTTGCTTTTATGTCATTAAAGTCCAAATCTGCTGTGCCCTGCGTGACCGCTTTCTTACGCTGCGCCTGTCTGGCCTGGTGCAGCACACGGGCCGCACTGGCTAATCGTCATCGTACAGCAGCCCCAGACTACAAGCTAGAATAGAAGGTTTGGCTGGCATCATGTGACTTAACATTGCACACAGTCTACAAGAGACTGCACCCCAGATTTATTGGTCCGACAAACCGTGAAGCGTGTCCTCAACTGCAGTGCAGTTTTACTTTAGCTGCCAGAGTCGCTTAAGAAACGTCCCGCTTTCCACATTTCCTCCTAATGCTTTGTGTCCTCCATGTGTCTCCTACTCCTCCCTGGCTCGTCGACAGACATCCCGCTTTCAGGGTCAAGGCCATTTTAGATGTGAGAAGGACGGGTAGAGGTGTCCAATATCTGGTAGACTGTGAGGGATATGCTCTCCAGGATCACTCTTCGGTTTCCCGTTCCATCATTCTTTATCCTATTATCTAGTATTTATTTAAAAAATCAACATTAACTAAAAATAAATACAAAATGATAAATTAACACATAGAAAATAAATGCAAAAAATATTTAAAGTGCCGTGACTGTGTTGAGACTTTGGTTTAAGTAAAAACCCAGGGACATAACTTCAGTTTCAATTTTAACATATTTTAATGATTTGATTATATTTTTAATTGTTCTATTTAATGGTAAAGTCTAAGAAGCCAGGCATAAATGCAGATTTTTCTGGGTTTATTGTTATTTAGATTAATATGGTATTAATTGTGTTTGAAATCAGATAAATGTGCAGGACACTTGGCATGTTTGACATCTTATATTTTACAGTTAACTTTGTTTTGCATTCAGTGTTGGTGCTATGAATTTTCAAAATGGGATCCCCGGGGACCCCATCAATTCATACAAATGGGGTCCTACACTACATTTTTGGGGTCCCACTTTTTTTTAACTGTTTTAAAAAAAGTAATGATAAATGTATACATTATCCATTATGTTTCTTGATGCCTGGTGAAGCTGGATCTTTGGAAATCAGTGCACCCGGTCGTGAAGGTGTGGCGCAGTTGGGAGAGTGGCTGTGCCAGCAACCTTAGGGTTCATGGTTCAAACCCCACCTTATACCAACCTTGTCACATCCGTTGTGTCCTTGAGCAAGATAATTCACCCTTGCTCCTGATGGGCCGTGGTTAGGGCCTAGCATGGCAGCTCCCGCCATCAGTGTGTGAATGTGTGTGTTAATGGGTGTATGTGGAAATAGCGTCAAAGCGCTTTGAGTATCTTGAAGGTAGAAAAGCGCTATACAAGTATAACCCATTTACCATTAACCATTTTTCTTAGCCCGTTTACATGGCTAAGAAAACATCTTTCCATCATCATAAGAGAGCCATTTGCTGAAAAGTGGGTCCTGAAGCTACTTTTTTTGGGTTTACTGCTCGCCATGACAAAAACAATAACATGCGGGAGTGCTAATACCAGAAGTGCAGTATTTGTGATCGATAAAACGTTCGGTGAATCAAAATTTAAGAAATTGTACCGGCGAGTGCATTACTTTGAAGTCGACCAATAATCAATAATAATGAATAAATTGACCTGGCAAATATAAACAAAGGGCTTCACGGTGGCAGAGGGGTTAGTGTGTCTGCCTCACAATACAAAGGTCCTGCAGTCCTGGGTTCAAATCCAGGCTCGGGATCTTTCTGTGTGGAGTTTGCATGTTCTCCCCGTGAATGCGTGGGTTCCCTCCGGGTACTCCGGCTTCCTCCCACTTCCAAAGACATGCACCTGGGGATAGGTTGATTGGCAACACTAAATTGGCCCTAGTGTGTGAATGTGAGTGTGAATGTTGTCTGTCTATCTGTGTCGGCCCTGCGATGAGGTGGCGACTTGTCCAGGGTGTACCCCGCCTTCCGCCCGATTGTAGCTGAGATAGGCGCCAGCGCCCCCCGCGACCCCAAAAGGGATTAAGCGGTAGAAAATGGATGGATGGATGGAAATATAAACAAAACAAAACACCGGCAGAAAGCGATCATTTCTAAAAATCTAACAAACACGAAAACCGGACGATAAAAAAAATCCAATAAAATCCGCGTCCGCGCGCAAATTTGCACCCTTTTTGATTTCAATGCGTAAAAAGACACAAAAAGTGCGTTAACGCCACTGTATTTCTTGGTGATTTAAATGGCACACATTTGGGAGGGCAGCACGGAGGAAGATGGGTTAGTGCATGTGCCTCACAATACAAAGGTCCTGAGTTCAATCCCAGGTTCGGGATCTTTCTGTGTGGAGTTTGCATGATCTCCCTGTGACTGCGTGGGTTCTCTCCGGGTACTCTGGCTTCCTCCCACCTCCAAAGATATGCACCTGGGGATAGGTTGATTGGCAACACTAAATGGTCACTAGTATATGAATGTTGTCTGTCTATCTGTGTTGGCCCTGCGATGAAGTGGCGACTTGTCCAGGGTGTACTCCGCCTACCGCCTAAATACAACTGAGATAGGCTCACGCACCCCCCGCGACCCCAAAAGTGACAAGCGGTAGGAAATGGATGGATGGATGGACATTTGGTAGAATGGCCCATCCCCCTGAGCCATTGCTACTCCAAATATGGACCAAATATAACCACTGCCCAACAAATCTGACACATTTTTGTACTAAGTATTACAAGCGCTGGGAATATTTCACAGATTTGAATAGCAAAAACGGACGCACTAAAATACTCTTTGAGGGACAGTTTTTTGATGAAAATGCATTCGGACTTGCCCTTCTTTTGATGCAGATTCCTGTCTGAGATTACAAATCATGAATAATGGATAGATCCCGGCCGACACGCAACCTGACGATAAACATATAATGACTTTTCAACTGCGGTGATTTTTAACAAGCTGCAATGCAATCCAGGCCGCCGGTGCCTTCTAATGATATCGCCGCTTACCTCTGCTCACCCCTGCCGCTAGACGGTGAGTAAGCACGTAGCCGCCTGCTGGTTATACTATTAGCGGCGCTGATGAGAGATGTCTGAAAGTCTGTAAAGTCAACCTGTAATTACCGCGGCTGCGTATCCCCGGGCAAGAAATGCAGTCAGATTTATAGATTTATTCCGTCTTCAAATTAGCATCGTGCTTCAGATTCCAACATTTCATCTCTGCCTGAGTGTTTGGGGAGGGCTTGCAAATCACAAATGCACGTCCACTAACCGCGAGCTGTAAGATAATGCTGGGGCGCCCGAGATATGTTTAAAGCTCACATTCGACACACACACACACAAGTATTAGACATCTCAGTTGACTACACAAGTATCTCTTTCTTTTTTGGAAAATGTGAGTGCGTAAAGGCATCAGGATTCATGAATGACTTTTGTTTGCTCGCAGCGCTTAAAAAGTGCTGTCACCACAAAACGCAGCATCCTTGTTTAGAAGTGACTCACACTTTCCACATTTTGGGATGAGTCTGAGAAGTTACGGTTCATTAATTCCCAGTCCAGGACAGTGGAAAGACATAAAGCATTTCGATTGATGGCCCTGTGCTCGAGCGAGTTGGCTACGGCCGTAATTCAATTAGGATATCGTCGGCATGGTGCAGTTTGTAGGTTATAATTAAATGAACCGGAGTTAATTACATTAATGCACTTTCGCTTCTGTGCTTCATCATAACACAGTGTGTATTTGCCATTCATGCGCAAACATTTTAGAGAAAAAAATTTAAACCGCAAAGCACTCAAGTTTGTTGTTAGTTATGTCCCAGGACATCATGGGAATAAGCACCAAGGTTCAAGACCATTGAAGACCAACCCTTTCGTGCTTATAAAATGGCCAAAATGCCAACGTACAGTATGTCACCACTTCCATTTTTATCTTGTTTAATTACAAGATAATTATTGTTAAAATGTCCTTGTGAGAACCAGCATCCTCTGCAATGGATATTTGTTTTTGCTCTATTTTCATTGTGTGTGTCAGATACACATTTTTATGGGTAAAACTATGTAAAGCACACATGTCCACTACAAAGGACACTGGCTCTAAGACTGCCAGGGAAGCTCAGCTTCCCCTAAAATGTAAAAAAAAAAAAATGAGTGGTCGAATATGGACTTTTGTGTTTACATATCACAGCCTACTCATTGACTAAATGTGCGCTAGAATGTGTTCAGCTTTTGTTAAAAATCCCCTGCTTTAAGATGAGTGCCCATTGACTTCAGTGGGAGGAGAATAGAATGGGTTGTTCCAATGCAGCCAAACTAGACAGTCATTGAAAACATGCTTTGTCCCGCCGATCAGACGACGAGCGTCTATGAAAGTGATGTTTGGATAATCTTTCTGAGGCTGAATCCTTTTTTGATTAGTAGCAAAATAAGCGATCTTGAAATATAAACCACAGCCAAAGCATTTTTCAAGTTGTGTTTCGTTGTTCCGAGTTGATACGATTTACAGTCATCTCATTGATGTCTTATATTTATTGTAAAGTATATATTCTTATATACCCCCAATAGTATCTTCTGTTATTGAAGACTATGCTTGTGTTCGTTTAAAGAGTAGCTGAAAAATAATAATAAAATAAAATAAAGAGTAGCTGAATAAAAAGTTTCCCCTAAGCCACTGCTGTGACTAGTATTTACAGGTGTAACGGTACATGTAGTAATCAGATTTTTTTGGTGCAGAATCATACTCAATTTACTTCCGATATGATACCGATGTTAGAGCTTTGTCTATTGGTGGATACCGATATTGACCTCAAACGATAGCAGGAATCATACTTACTTACTCATACATACATATATATATATATATATATATATATATTAGGGGTGTTGGAAAAAATCAATTCGAATACGAATCGAATGCGTTGTGCGATTCAGAATCGATTCTCATTTTTTAAAAAATCGATTTTTTTTTTTATTTATTTATTTATTTACAGCAACACCATAACAATGCAATCCAATTCCAAACCCAAACCTGACCCAGCAACACTCAGAACTGCAATAAACAGAGCAATTGAGGAGACACAAACACGACACAAAACAGACCAAAAGTAGTGAAACAAAAATGAATATTATCAACAACAGTATCAATATTAGTTATAATTTCAGCATAGCAGTGATTAAAAATCCCTCATTGACATTATCATTAGACATTTATAAATAAAATAAAAGAACAATAGTGTCACAGTGGTTTACACTTGCATCGCATCTCATAAGCTTGACAACACACTGTGTCCAATGTTTTCACAAAGATAAAATAAGTCATATTTTTGGTTTGTTTAATAGTTAAAAAAAATACATTATTGCAATCAGTTGATAAAACATTGTCCTTTACATTTATAAAAGCTTTTTTAAAAAAATCAACTACTCTGCTTTCATGTCAGCAGAATGGGGTAGATACTGCTGAAATCCTATGTAATTGTCACGCCTTTTAAGTTTATGTTTTGGTTTTGGTCATGTTATGTTTAGTTTTTTTAACATTTAAGTTCTGTCTTGGCACTTACTGGTTTGTTTTCGTCTCCATGCCAACTCATTAGTTTTCACCTGTCATGTCACGTAACTGTCCTCAGCCTCAAACCTGTTTTCACTTATTATCATAGCTACTTAAGTGACTCTTTTTCTTGTCTTCATTCTGGGATCTTCACACACGCTACCCATGCTGCACCTCCTTTACGCCCTCGTTTATCTGCTTCATGCCTTGCTACGCTGTTCATTTTGTCCAAATAAGTCTTTGTTTATAGTTCAGAGCCAATTGTTTTTGTGCGAAGTCCTTTAGTTTATGTCCATCATTTCATGCCATCGAGTAGGTGTTTTTGTTTCATGTTTGTACTGTGTAGCCAAGTTTTGTATCTCCATTGTGAGCGCTTTTTGTTGTTTGTTTGTTTATTAAATAAATATCATGTACTCACGTCCATGCCTCGCTCGTGCTGATCCTCATCTGCGTCGAGGAAACAATCCACGTCCAAGCCAAGTTGTGACAGTATTGAATGAATACAGAATCGTTTTGAGTCGGAAAAATATCGTGTTTGAATCGAATCGAATCGAAAAAATCGATATATTATCGAATCGTGACCCAAGAATCTATATTGAATCGAATCGTGGGACACCCAAAGATTCACAGCCCTAATATTTATATAAATATATATATATATATCCATCCATCCATCCATTTTCTACCGCTTATTCCCTTTTGGGGTCGCGGGGGGCGCTGGCGCCTATCTCAGCTACAATCGGGCGGAAGGCGGGGTACACCCTGGACAAGTCGCCACCTCATTGCAGGGCCAACACAGATAGACAGACAACATTCACACTCACATTCACACACTAGGGCCAATTTAGTGTTGCCAATCAACCTATCCCCAGGTGCATGTCTTTGGAAGTGGGAGGAAGCCGGAGTACCGGAGGGAACCCACGCATTCACGGGGAGAACATGCAAACTCCACACAGAAAGATCCCGAGCCTGGATTTGAACCCAGGACTGTAGGACCTTCGTATTGTGAGGCAGACGCACTAACCCCGCTGATTCACAGCCCTTATATATATATATATATATATATATATATATATATATATATATATATATGTATATATATATATATATATATATATATATATATATATATATAAATAAATAAATAAATAAATGGGTTGTACTTTTATAGCGCTTTTCTACCTTCAAGGTACTCAAAGCGCTTTGACACTACTTCCACATTTACCCATTCACACACACATTCACACACTGATGGAGGGAGCTGCCATGCAAGGCGCCAACCAGCACCCATCAGGAGCAAGGGTGAAGTGTCTTGCTCAGGACACAACGGACATGACGAGGTTGGTACTAGGTGGGATTTGAACCAGTGACCCTCGGGTTGCGCACGGCCACTCTCCCACTGCGCCACGCCGTCCCTAATACATATATATATATATATATATATGTATTAGGGGCTGCGAATCTTCGGGTGTCCCACGATTCAATTCAATTTCGATTCTTGGGGTCGCGATTCAACGCGATTCTCGATTCAAAAACGATATTTTTCCGATTCAAAACGATTCTGCATTCATTACATAGGATTTCAGCAGGATCTACCCCAGTCTGCTGATATGCAAGCAAAGTAGTAGACTTTTGTAAAAAGCTTTTATATTTGTGAAGGACAATGTTTTATCAACAGGTTGCAATGATGTAAATTTGTTTTAACTATTAAAGGAACCAAAATTATGACTTATTTTATCTTTGTGAAAATATTGGACACAGTGTGTTGTCAAGCTTATGAGATGCGATGCAAGTGTACATAAGCCACTGTGACACTATTGTTCTTTTTGTTTGTTTTTATAAATGTCTAATGATAATGTTAATGAGGGATTTTTAATAACTGTTATGCTGAAATTATAACTAATATTGATACTGTTGTTGATAATATTCATTTTTGTTTCACTACTTTTGGTTTGATCTGTGTAGTGTTTGTGTCTCCTCTCAAATGCTGTGTTTATTGCAGTTCTGAGTGTTGCTGGGTCAGGTTGGGTTTTGGAATTGGATTGCATTCTTATGGTATTGTTGTGTATTGTTTTGTTAAACAAAACAAAACTAGTTTTTTTTTTTAATTGATTTTTTAAAAATGAGTATCGATTCTGAATCACACTGTTACGCCGGTTCGGCATTGTGATGCCGGGTTCGATTCCCTCGAGGATGCGTCAAGTGAACACAGCAAAGGTAAGATATACACTATTTAAATAACAAAAAGAGCTATATAACAAAAATGCTGGAGCTAGTAGAATAAAACAAACAAAGGACGCTAGCATAAAAGCTAGGATATACAAAAATGAGAACTAAACTGGCACATTAAAGAGTAAAACAAAACATACAGCATCAGAGCTGGAATAAACAAATGGCTGAGCGTGAAAAGCTAGCGAGAATATACATACGATGACAGAGTGCAGGCATAACTTGTTGCGTGAAAGCAAATTATGAACCCAGGCTGAACAAACAAAAGAGGACGGTTTATAAAGTGACGGTGATTATCTGTAGCAGGTGTGCGGGGCGTGAGCAGCAGGTGAACTGACGAGTAACCATGGTAATGAACAAAAACAGTAAGTATGAGGGTAGAACGACGGAGTGATAAAAATGCAACAATAAACTAAATATGGGAAGATCGGAGTACGGATCTTAACACACACAACGTGAAAATCGCGATTCAAATTCGAATCGATTTCTTCACACACCCCTAATCTATATATATATATATATATATATATATATATATATATATATATATATATATATATATATATATATATATATATATTAATCCCCGAGGGGAAATAAAAATTTTCTGCACAATCACATTCAAGATCAGACAAACATCAAACATTACAAGGAGACAGAACAGGATCGCTGACGAGAGCGCCAACTTCCGGAGCCTCTTACAGAAAAGGTGAGACACAGGTAAACAAGTGGGGGGAATGGGAGAAAAAAAAATATTGGTCTAAGCCTGGGCCCCTGGAGAGGGGGTCCTGACAGAGGCCAAGGGAAAGAACAACTGATAGCTATAGCACACATCCCTCTTACATTTGTGTAAGAGGGAAACATCAAATAATGCATGTATATCAATCAATCAATGTTTACTTATATAGCCCTAAATCACTAGTGTCTCAAATATAATGTATGTATAGATATGTGTGTGTGCATGTATGTATATGTGTGTATATATATATATATATATATATATATATATATATATATATATACACATATATATATGTGTATATGTATATCATATATATGTATGTATATCTATATATATGTGTGTGTATGTATGTATGTATGTATATATATATATATATATATATATATATATATATATATATATATATATATATATATATATATGTATTTATATAGTTCTGAAGTTGGTGTATTTATATAGATATTAAATATGTGCATAATTAAGCATCTAAATACATTTGATATCAAACAGTACATACTAGAATACAAAAACATTTATCCTAGTCCACTATGGGCAAAATGTAACGCATCAGATTTGACTATGAAAATCTAAGTGGAAGACCGCCCTAAAAGTAGAACAAGGTTCACCATCTCTGTGTGCGCTGCAGTCACGTCAGGGCCTCGCTCTCCATCGGTGCACAGACCTTTTCAAAATGACAAGATGATGAGAAGTATCGTCTTCTCCACAAATTTGTTATGCTTCTTTTTTTTTGTATTCTTCTCATTGTTCTGCGAAAGTGTTGAGTCATTGCATTATAAAATCATGTGAGGAGGCCAATTATCCATCACAGAAGTTGAGACAGCGGAGACTTTTGTTTGCCGTGTTGTCGCTGCCACGCTGTTCGATGCCGTCCATATAAAGGCTCGCTTCTCTGCTAAGAGCTGCTCTCTTTGTTCTGGGCAGCTAATAAACAGATGAGTATAATGGGCTGCTTATGTATAAGATCACTGAGGTCGGCTGCTGTGACCGAGCACACGTCCTGCGTTTGGCCTCACACTTGTCTTATGCATGATGATGACACACAAGTCATGGCTGTTTGTGACATTCGGCATCATGTGACAATAGGAGCGAGGAGATCACGTGACTGTCAGCCTTGCGGGGGCTTGTATCATCAGTGCCTTGTATTGCTGACTCTGCACTTTCACCAACCAAGAAGATGGGATGTTCTCATCCCAAGCCACATAATAACGGGCTTGACAACATCAACCTGTCAATAACCGGACCTGTGCTTACTTTCACAGCAAATAGTTTGCAGAAGCAAACAATACCCTTTAACCCTTAAGTATATTGTGACTCTTTTTACCTTTCCTAGGTGATATGCTTTACATTAGTGTATGCGATATTGTAATTTGTTCCGTAAGTTAGCTGTTACGCGCATGGCAGGACTTAGCAACTACCACATAACCGCGTAGATACAACAGAAAAACCTAGTATTTCAAGGGACCAATCGGAGCTTCTTTCTCAGTCGCCTTATTGTCTTTAATGGGACTGGACGCTGTACACGGCTCTTTGGAGCGGCATAGCTGGGTTGGTAGAGCGGCCGTGCCAGCAACTTGAGGCTTGCAGTTTCGATTCCCGCTTCCGCCATCCTAGTCACTGCCGTTGTGTCCTTGGGCAAGACACTTTACCCACCTGCTCCCAGTGCCACCCACACTGGTTTAAATGTAACTTAGATATTGGGTTTCACTATGTAAATCGCTTTGAGTCACTAGAGAAAAGCGCTATATAAATATAATTCACACTTCACTTTCAGGTATTTATTTGATCTATTTTTGGCCATAATTTTGGTTGTGTTAATCTGAATGCTTAGAGGTTTTTTTTCTTCTGATCTATTTTTCCATCCCATCCATCCATTTTCTACCGCTTTGTCCTTTTCGGGGTAGCAGGGGGGTGCTGGTGCCTATCTCATTTCGGGTGGAAGGCGGCGTACACCCTGGACAAGTCGCCACCTCGTCGCAGGGCCAACACAGATAGACAGACAACACTCACACTCTCATTCACACACTAGGGCCAATTTAGTGTTGCCAATCAATCTATCCCCAGGTGCATGTCTTTTAAGGTGGGAGGAAGCCTGAGTACCCGGTGGGAACCCACGCAGTCACGGGGAGAACATGCAAACTCCACACAGATAGATCCCGAGCCCGGGATTGAATTTAGGACTACTCAGGACCTTCCTATTGTGAGGCACATGCACTAACCCCTGTACCACCGTGCTGCACATCTATTTTTCCGATTCTTTCATGTATCAACATCCTCAAAGAGGTCTAAAGGATTAAATAAATAAACAAATAAATAAAATATAAAATGTTTGTTTGTTTTATTTAGGAATGAAGTTGATTAACAGATTCGAGCCAAAATACTAGAAACAAATATGAATTATTTTTTTATATACACATTTAACTCCATGATAACTTTTTTTGTCCTGGCAATGCTCGACTGCTATGAAATTATGTATGCCCCAGAGGGTTATAGCTAATGTTATAGTGTTTAAAAATGTTTTTAAATACATTTTCAGTTAGTTTTAGAGAACTTTAACAGTATATTGGAATGCATTGTCCAAAATCTAGCCTTTATGCAGGTGTGTGTCCGTAGTATGTCTGGGCGATATATTGATATACTCGATATCAGTGACGTGTTGTCAGGGGAGGCAAGTGAGGCAGTGCCTCACCTTGCCAACAGGTGGCTTAACCATGAGATCATCACAAAGGAAGTAATACATTAAAATAAGTTAGAATATTTATCTTTTGGTCTATGCTTTCTATGTGATTGTGGTGTGGTTCATGTATATTTTGGTAATTTTCATGGTTTAAAATCGCGGAAAATCCGTGTTTCCGAATCAAAATACCAGGGAAGACGACAAGTGAGGCAGACACAGGGGGTGCCTCCACGGCTACACCCAAAGTGTGATGGTTTCCGCAGGGAAAAGGCAGGCCATGAGGCAGCAAGTACCTATGCCTCAAGGTAGGGAGCGATATATTATCAACTTGCAGTTCAATGGCTCTGCAGTAGACACATGTCTCGCCAACGGAAGCCGGCCTTTTTTTCTTCTTTTTAAAAAAAGAAAAAACTGTATTTATAACAAACATGGCATTTTTATCAGCGTAAGCCAGTGTAAAGGGGTGTTTTTTGTCAGATGCAAAAATATTGTTTTATTGCTTGGAATGAAATTGAATTAAATTAATGTGTCCGCCAATATGGAGGATTATATGCTGTATCCAAGATTAAATAGTTTTCCAAACTAGACTTTAAGACAAAATGAATGTGATCATACAAAGTAGGTTTTCATGGAGGATAGCTATTGCTGCTTCAGATACAAATACAGAAAGGTAGATTACACTCACAATACTTGATTTATTGTGTTAAAAGCAAATGGGACCAATAAGTATGTAATAACAACTTTATCAAATACTTTTTGGACCCATTTATCATATCATAATATCATTAGGAAAACGATTTTATGAAAGCGAATAACTCCCTTCTTTTTTCTGTTTCTCTAATGTGCAACCTAAATTAACAATTATTAGAGCTGCACATATGAATTTAAGTAAAAAAAGAAGAACAACAACTCCAAATGTATCTATGCCTCACCTGGTGTTAAGTTTACTGCACGCCACTGCTCGCAATATTGCGGCTTTGTCTCTGTGCGATTTAAAAAATGACTATATCGTGATAAGTTCTCACAAAGTTGCTTCTAGCTGCTGGCATTACACTGCATGCCTTTCCCACTCTTTCTTGTCACTCCTTCTCACGGAGACTTAAACAAGCGCACCTTCTTACATACGTCACGTGTGCAACGTCACACGCCCTCCCCGAGCAGCGAGGTAGCGACATGGCTAACATTAGCTTTGTTTGCTAACGGTGCGTTGCGAGTGGTAATAGGAGAGAGAGAAGGTGCCAATCTGGGAACAAATGAAGGAAGAATTTGTACATATTGATATATTTTAAATTAAACTCGATATTCGATATATCCATACATCCATCCATTTTCTACTGCTTATTCCCTTCGGGGTCCTGGGAGGTGCTGGAGCCTATCTCAGCTGGATTTGGGCGGAAGGCGGCCTACACCCTGGACAAGTCGCTACCTAATTGCAGAGCCAACACAGATAGACAGACAACATTCACACTCACATTCACACACTAGGGACCATTTAGTGTTGCCAATCAACCTATCCCCAGGTGCATGTTTTTGGAAGTGGGAGGAAGCCGGAGTACCCGGACAGAACCCACGCGGTAACGGGGGAGGACATGCAAACTCCACACAGCCTTCGTATCGTGAGGCAGACGCACTAACCCCTCTGTCACCGTGCTGCCCGGATATTCGATATACAAAGTTTGTATATCTCCATATATTTTCCGGTGAAAGTATACATATAAAGATAATAATTTTTGAGCAAAATTCACTGAAATTGAACTGACTGACAACTGTACTATCAACAGTGAGTGGCACTTTTATTAACCCAGTTAGTCAAGATGGGTATTAACAGCACAGAAAATAAACTGTTTAAGTAGCACAGAATTACATAACATGAATAAAATGATCTATCTATGAATTTCCTCACTTCGGGATACAGTTTTTGCAGCATCTCTCATTCGAAATATGCCCGGCTTGGCAACTCAAAAACATTTTGATTTGGGCTTACATGGTAAACAACTCAAATTGGTGTTTCATCCAGATGCATACATTTGTCCAAATATGGACAAGTAGACGCAGGGAGGGTTTCCTGGACGTCGTCTACATCGCTGTAAGAAAAATCCAAGGAAGAGAATACTGCTGCCATCTTCCAGTTGTTTTTTTAATATATAAATAGCCCTCTTCTTTACTTCGAGTCTTGTCGTCATTTGGAATGTCTGTTGTGATTTCCCTTCCTGGTTCCATGACTGGCCCTATCTTGCCTCTGATTGGCCTTATCTCAACCAATCGTAACTCATCATCGTAAACAACCAACCAATCATGGATGGTGTTATACGTGCAAGCACGTCTTGGAAGGAGAAAGGGGAGGGGTTTAGTAGCCCATGGAGGGGGGACGGGGGAGAACAAGGAACACAACAAATGATGATATTATGAAATTTTCTTAATTCATATCCATCCATCCATCTTCTTCCGCTTGTCTGAGGTCGGGTCGCGGGGGTAGCACCCTAAGCAGTGAAACCCAGACTTCCCTCTCCCTAGCCGCTACGTCCAGCTCTTCCCGGGGGATCCCGAGGCGTTCCCAGGGCAGCTGGGAGACATAGTCTACCCAACGTGTCCTGGGTCTTCCCTGTGACCTATAACCGGTCGGACGTGCCCTAAACACCTCCCTAGAAAGGCGTTCGGGTGGCATCCTGACCAGATGCCCGAACCACCTCATCTGGCTCCTCTTAATGTGAAGGAGCAGCGGCTGTACTTTGAGTTCCTCCCGGATGGCAGAGCTTCCCAACCTATCTCTAAGGGAGAGCCCCGCCTCCCGGTGGAGGAAACTAATTTCGGCTGCTTGTACCCGTGATCTTGTCCTTTTAGTCATAACCCAAAGCTCATGACCATAGGTGAGGATGGGAACGTAGATTGACCGGTAAATTGAGAGTTTTGCGTTCCGGCTCAGCTCCTTCTTCACTACAACGGATCGATACAGCGTCCGCATTACTGAAGATGCTGCACGGATCCGCCTGTCGATCTCACGATTCACTCTTCCCTTCCTCGTGAACAAGACTCTCAGGTGCTTGAACTCCTCCACTTGGGGCAGAGTCTCTTCCCCAACCCAGAAATGGCACTCCACCCTCTTCCGGGTGAGAACCATTGACTCTGACTTGGAGGTGCTGATTCTCATCCTAGTCGCTTCACACTCGGTTGCGAACTGATCCAATGAGAGCTGAAGATCCTGGCCAGATGAAACCATCAGGACCACATCATCTGCAAAAAGCAGAGACCTAATCCTGCAGCCACCAAACCAAAACCCCTCAACGCTTTGACTGCGCAGAGAAATTCTGTCCACAAAAGTTATGAACAGAATCGGTGACAAAGGGCAGCGTTGGCGGAGTCAGCCCTCACTGAAAACGTGTTCGACTTACTGCCGAGAATGTGGACCAAATTCTGACACTGATCGTACAGAGAGCAGACCGCCACAATAATACAGTCCGGTACCCCATACTCTCTGAGCACTCCCCACAGGACTTCCCGAGGGACACGGTCGAATGCCTTCTCCAAGTCCACTATACACATGTAGACTGGTTAGGCAAACTCCCATGCACCTTCAAGAACCCTGCCGAGAGTATAGAGCTGGTCCACAGTTCCACGACTAGGACGAAAAGCACACTGTTCCTCCTGAATCTGAGGTTTCACTATCCGGCGTAGCGTCCCCTCCAGTACACCTGAATAGACCTCACCGAGAAGGCTGAGGATTCATATCTTGTTTAAAAATATATCGATATACCTGACAAGCTCGACATATCGCCCAGTCCTCAATGAAACTCACTTTTACTTTAAACATCATCCGATCTGAAATGTGTTGTCAACATAACATTAACATTAAAATATACTGATGTCACTAATGTTGGTTTCACTTCAAGGAAATTTATGTGAAAAACTGTCTGTAATACCGTTGTAATGTCAGTCAGGTGCCGCCCCGCCGTTAACGCAGAACACGCGCCCTGCGTTGAGCTTCGCTATACGGGGAGGAGCGCAAGTCAAATGTAAATTATTGAACGACAAGGCGCTTCATAGGACATGTTATCCCAAACGTATTCCTGGACACGTCATGCTCTGTCAATGATTGGAATACGGTGACCGATTTCTTCCTGCAGCTTGAAAGGACTTGAAATACCCTGTCTGGGTTCACATCCATGTCCACAATGAAATAATATGAACTTTTTTTAAACTATTTTTTTAATGATGTTAAAATGGTTTAATATGCTAAGCTTCTGCATAGTAATTCAAAAAGTGGATTGTTCATTGTGTTGCTCAAGGTAATATTCATACGGTGCCAAGATAACCATTATTTCAGTCAGTCATTTGTCAAATCCTGGTTACGGCCCTGTTCAGGATAGTTTACAAATACGTGAATATGTGCAAGTCCACATCCGGGCACGGGCTAAAGCAAGTTGTCAGCGAAGCACGTAGAAATCAACGCTTGGGTCTCGGCGGGCCTTGTCTGTTTGAACTGCAGCGTAGTTTGGAGCTGTTTACCCTGGAGCAGAGTTTGATTAAAATGAACGATGGAGGAAAAGAGAAATAGCTCAGCCTTCCAGTGGTCAGCCGCAGGAGCCTCCACCAATCATCTGATGATCTGACACCGTCCCATTGCTTTTTTAACACATTTTAATGCAATCATAAAAATGCTATTTCAAATGTGTGTATATTAAACATTTCCCCTTATTACTTAAAGGCTGACTCTGTTTTCCCTTTTACTCCAAAAACAGCTGTCCAGACACCACAAAAAAGTGGAAGATGAAGATACCAGCGCTGCACTCCACACAGAACATGCAAAATCGTAACTCGCCAAACAATCCTCACGGAACGACAACATCCTCTTTGCCGGTGCGGCGCCGTGGATCAGATTCCATCATCTCCGTGATTTTTGGACAGCATTGCAGAAAACCTCTATTTGACTCCTGAGCTGGGTCGAAAAGGAGACGTTTGCGTTCGTGCCTACCTTTTTTTTCAATTAAGGTGTGTTAATTTGGATTGAGCCCTTGTATGAGATACCTTGTCCTGCTTCATGTTTTGCCCATTCAAACAAATTACTGTACAGTCCTGTTTGTGCAGCGCCAGAGAAAAGTACACAAGGCCAGCTCAAATAGGGCTATTACTAAATAAGCCCTTCCCTTTCTAATATGCAACACGTGTGGGCATGTAATGTCTGCACTTGCCACTTATGTCACATCATTTTTAGCTAGCCTTACTTGAACCCACCGTATGAATATTGTCATCCAGCGTGTTGTTTTTGTCAGAGTTACACAATTCTTTAAAAAAAAAATGTGTTATGCAAAACACAAAAATCCACTACATCCTGAAGGCCGCTGGTTTCGCTAGAGCAGTGGTTCTCAAATGGGGGTACGCGTACCCCTGGGGATACCTGAAGGTATGTGAGATTTTTGAAAAATGTTGTAAAAATAGTAACAATTCAAAAATCCTTAAAAAATATAATCATTGAATAATACTTCGACAAAATATGAATGTAAGTTCATAAACAGTGAAAAGAAATGCAACAATGCAATATTCAGTGCTGACAGCTAGATTTTTTGTGGACATGATCCATAAATATTGATGTTAAATATATATCTTTTTGTGAAGAAATGTTTAGAATTAAGTAAAACATTCCAGATTGATCTCTATTACAATCCCCAAAGAGGGCACTTTAAGTTGATTATTATTTATATGTATAGAAATCTTTATGATTAAATCACTTGTTTATTTTTCAAAAAGTTTTTAGTTATTTTTATATCTTTTTTCCCAAAAAGTTCAAGAAAGACCACTACAAATTAGCAATATTTTGCACTGTTATACAATTGAATAAATTAAAAAACTGATGACATAGTTCTGTATTTACTTCTTAATCTCCTTTTTTCAACCAAAAATGCCATGCTCTGATTAGGGGGTACTTGAATAAAAAAATGTTGACGGGGGTACATCAATGAAAAAAGGTTGAAAACCACTGCTGTAGAACTTGTTGAAAAATAAACAAGTGATTCAATTATAAAAAATAAAGATTTCTACACATAGAATTAATCATCAACTTAAAGTGCCCTCTTTGGGGATTGTAATAGAGATCCATCTGGATTCATGAACTTAATTCTAAAAAAAAATTCACAAAAAAAGAAATCTTTAACATCAATATTTATGGAATATGTCCACAAAAAAATCTAGCTGTGAACACTGAATATTGCATTGTTAATTTTTTTTTCAAAGTTTATGAACTTACATTCATATTTTCTCTAAGTATTATTCAATAAATATATTTATAAATTATTTTTTAATTGTTGCTATTTTTCGAATATTTAAAAAAAATCTTACGTACCCCTTGGTATACCTTCAAGTACCCCCAGGGGTACGCGTACCCCCATTTGAGAACCACTGCTGCAGAAGTTACACAGTATGTATTCTAGAATCGCTGGAGTACTACATTTGTACTACACATGTAATTTACTTGTATACCTCTTTTGCCATTGAGATCCTTTAAACTGCCATCTTGCATGTTGTCAAGGAAGACCCCAACTCAAAAAAATAGTTATTGTATGGACATTTAAGAATTACAGCATCAGCAATATAGATTGTTTTTTACTTCTCGCAGTTGCTAACTTATGCAAAACGTTAAAGGGAGTGAGACAAGAGCACACACATATTAGCAACACCCGCATAGCTATATGAGCGACACACTAACACCTGAAAGAAGGGATCCAGGCTGCATTTTAAGATGTGTATTGAAGCCTTTTTTTTAAATACAAAATGGCTGTGGGTAACTTAAAACATGTTAGAATGCAATTTTACATTATAGTATGACATGATATGGAATTTTAATAATATTAGAACGATTGAAATATAGGTTACAAAGACTCCTAGTTTGACTGATATATGAGATAACTAAAATATTCCTTCATTTCCGGTCGTATTAGTTAATCGAAACCATTATTAATCTGCTTGCTTATTTACTGTTAGTATTTGGTTACTTTATGTTGTAACATGATTCTATTTACCCTTATGTTAAAAGGTAATAAGCACTTTATCTGTTGTGTACAGCGGGAAGAAGACGACACAGACAACAGGGAAGTCGTATTTAGCTCTATGTTTTATTTATATATAAATATATAACAATATATATACATAAAAAAATAAGTGTGAAACTAAGCCAAAAGGGTGTGTTTGTGTGCGACTATGAAACTACAGTTTCATGTTGTGCTATGCCATAGTTATGTTAGTTGTTTCATTCTACAGTAAGTCTTATTTGTTCTATGTCCATGGTTCATGCTAAGTGTTAGTGTCTATGTTTCCTGCGTTAAGTTTTTTGTTCTTTAGCCGCTGGTGGGAACGGCACGCTTTCCTTTTGTTTTAGTTCCTGTCTTTTGTGATGTGTAGGATTAATTAATTATTAAATATGTTTCTACCTTCAAGTCCTGTCCGGAAGAGTCCGTTTGCATCCCGGGAGAACAAACCTCGCATTAAGCTGCGAAAACTACTTTATGACACACAAAAATACTCAAGTAAAAGTAAAAAGTATGTTGCATTAAAACTTTTCCGCCAAGTACAATTTATCCAAAAATGTACTTAAGTAAATGTATCGGAGTGCCCTCCTCTGGTAGTTTAGCATGTTTTGGCCTATTTTTAGTTGGAAAATAACACATTTCTCATTATAAAATATATATTTGCAAATGTTCCTGACACATTCCCTGCTGGAATTCAAACCCGGTACAACTGGTAGACCGTGAGAATTTCTGTGGATGTTTCAAACCACACATCCCTTGACCATTGCTTTCTTTAACGTAGACTGAGAGCAAAACTAAATTTAAAAAAAAAATGCTAAACAACACTTACAAAGCACAGTAGCTAACAACAACGATATGCTGACCGAACGAGCACTCGGGATCGATTAGCTCGCTCACATGGGATGTGCTGTCGGGCACAAAATGGCTGCGCTGCAAAGCACACCATCATCATCATCATCATCGGCTCTCACTCGAACGAGTTTGACGATCCTCCTGGTAGGGGTGTATCCCTTTATGGAGGATGCCTGTGTGTGACTTTGTTTAACGTGGGGAGACTGGTGCACAGACAGTCACCACACTATCCTTAAAAGAATCGGGTCAAGATCCAGTGGCATGGAGTCCAAGACGACTGGGGATCCTTTTATGCTGCAGCCTTCTCCCGCCATCGCAGCCGTTGTGGTAGTTCTTAAATCTTCCATTTTCCCCCTGCTCCGCCGTTGATGTCTTCACCGTATCCCTGGCTAGGGGCCAGTCATATACTAGGCCTTTGCCAAGGGGCCATCTAGGGTAACTAGCAGTGACGTGCAGTCAGGGGAGGCAGGTGAGGCGGGGCCTCACGTGCCATAATGGAAAGAAAATAAATTTAAAAATAAAAAATATTAATTAAATTGTTATATGTATCCAGTGATTATACTTTATAAAGTTATCTTCCATTTAATTTCACCAGTTTTAGATCTTTTGTATTAAAAATCGCTGAATTTTCACATTTGCCGTTCAAATACTGAGAAGAGACTTGCGGGAGTCACCAGCCAGTTGAGCCTCCCCATGAATTGCGCAATGACTCGGCTGACTGCTGGCTGCTGTGCAGTGAAACCGTATTGCTATATGAATTATATTATACATTTCCATAGTTTAGTTAACTGAGGTATATAATGTACAGTTTATTTTGTCAACAACTGTATGTGTGTAACGTATTTCTTGTGCTGGGCAATCATAAAATGGCTGCGAAGACCCACTGTGTGAGGTAACCATTCTCCCGCCTCCTGGTGATAGAGGGCGGTAGTGATCCCAGAGATCATTCTTGCGACAACTCGGCTGCAGAAGAAGTGACAACAAGCAGCAAGAGTGAGCAGCGTGTGTTTATTTTTTCCTCTCCCCTGGACTTTTAACACGGATAATTACATATCTAAAATAAAACAGTTTTCTAAACTGGACTTTCAATCGAAGCAGGAGGCAATATTTAAAGGAAGACCAACGCCGGAGTTAAAAGGTTTGCTTCAGACAGTGATCTCCATCAAGACAGAGAGACTTTTGAAACTGAAGAAAGATAAGGAAGACTTCTATAAACAAGTTATCAATGTTTTTGTTCAGAAGGAGCGGCGCGTTGACTTCATTTATAAGTAAAAGTAAGACCACAATAGTGTTTTTTTAATTAAATGTGCTTTTTTTGTGTGCTACAGTTTGTATGTGTAAAGAATGCTGGTATGAGCTTTTAAACATAACCCGTTAACTGCTGCCAATCAAATGGCGAATAAGATTCTCTTTAGGGTTCATATGGTTGTAATTCTGACTGTGATGAAGTCAGCGCCTCACCAGCCATGAACCTCACCGCACGTCACTGGTAACTAGTGAAGGGGTTAACCTCCTAGTGCCCCAAGACCCCACAGAGGAGCCTCCTCTGCCGGATACACTTTGACATCATGCCCAGGACACATTATGTGCTGCTAAGCACATAATTAAATGTTGTACAGAGACAAGGTTCGAACACCAAAGCATATTTTTATTCAGTGTGGTTGGTAAATCAGAGCGTTCGTACAATGAGGGGTTTGTAAATCGAGGATATTCACATTGTACACCGTCTTACATGAAGCAGAAAAGCACCTGCTCAGTGAAAACAATGACATTCAGCGAGCACATGCAAATTAAGTTCTGTACTACATTTCTGCGAGCGCTAGTGATAACAATCTGCTCCATTGGAAGGAAGGTGTGTGTGGTCTTGAAGGGTAGAACTTGTCTGGCAGGGTGGGCCTTCCACCGCAGTACTCGGTGCAGGACCAGAGCTCACAGCACGTCCAAGCTCTTCATCTCAGATTTAGTCGGTAGCGTATGTGACCACCGGAGGAGAAAATCTTATGAATTAAATATTATATTCCGTATCGTATTCCAGCCTTCACAGCTGTCAGGAATTTGTCTCTACACAGTTTGCGCTCCAAACACTCTCAGGACTTCTTTCCTCAAGTCGGTGTTGTGTTTACATACAAGTACAGTGTGATTATACAGTACACGTTACCCCCATGAAAACACTCCATTCCGCTTCAACTCAGGACGACAACGCAAATGCACTCTGGCGTGACTCGCTTGGCTCCACTTACGGCGTAATTGCCCAAATCCCTCCAATCAATGCCTGTCGTTCGGCAAAGCGAAGACAAGAGAGGGAGAGTTTGTCCCTGGAAACATTTTTCTGTCAAACAAAAGCAGAGCCCTTGATTGGCATGTGCCGCGGATCAGACCTGGACATGTTGAGGTCTTTAGTGGCAAATTTGGTCGATGGCGGTGGGCGACCAGGCACAGTACGACAACGGGCCAAGTTTGAGCAAACTTTGATGCTCTTCCTTCTGTTGTTAATTCCTGCTGATATCCGACACTATTTGCCATCATTATCAGTAGGTGTTCTCGCTTCGATTGTTTACTGCCATGGCGTGCCACCCAAGACGTTGCGTTTCTCGCCACGCCAGTCGGCCTTTATGATTTATTTTTCATTCCATCGTTTTCAAGCTCCATCACGATGTCCAAATTATGCTCCCATCGGGACGGACATAATTTGCCGCGGCCGTACCGCGCTTTTTAGCACTTTTGACAGCAAAGCATCCGATGTCTTTCATACTGTTATTCAAAAGGCTTACGTTTCAAGACACGTTTTGATTACCCAGAAAGTAGAGCACGTGCATAGAGGAGATCTTTGCTGGGAGTATTTTTAGCAGGAAGGTAAACGCCACGGCTGACACCATGCATTAAATCTCAGAGTGGAAGTAGTCGCCGAGCGTTGTGCAATGCCCAGGTTGTGTTTGCCTGCTGCCTGCCACCGCATCCGAGTGGCCAATCCCGGCTGGTCCTGTGACCCTGAAGGCATGTTCTTGTTTTAGATGGCAAATATTGACAAAGCAGTGTGTCGAGGTGCATTTATTCACTGCACAGAAGAAAACTAATGACTTGAGGACTTTGCTAATTATTCTTTATTGTCGTAAAACACGGGAAAATGGTATTTAATGATTTTTCATTGATGGACTGACAGACTACCAAAATAAGGTCTGACAGCCATTTTTGTCCCTTTACTCGTGTTTTATTGGCCCTCTGCGTATTCTACAAATAAAGTTTATTCATTATTAATAGGATTTAGTAATGAATATTACAATAGGTTTTATTTTTTTTTGTCACTTATAACACTAAACACAAAGCTAACATGTGGGTGGGTGTTTTGTTCAGGTAGCTTAGCATATATTGACATTGGATTACTTTTTTATCTTTAATGCACAACATATAACAATCTAAGTGCTCCACTCTAACTCCCCAGAGTCCAGCATTAATTCCACTCATAACACTATATGTCATACCTTATAAATGTATGATTTATTAAGTTAGGTCAGGTGATCAAAGACAATTTTCATTCATTTTCTGAAAAGATTAAATCTGTAAAAATGTAATAGTGAATTAAGTAAATACTATTTATATTGTGAGGCTTGTGTGGCATTGTAATGCCGGATTGGTTCTTCCAGGGATGCGTCAAAGCAGAACACAGCGTAAGGTAAGATGTAAATGGATTTATTAAAGTAATAAAAGGCTAGGAACAAAAACACAGGAGCTAAGGAAAGAGGCAAACAAAAGACGCTAGCGTGAAAGCTAGGATATCAACTAGGAAACTAAAACTGGCACGTAGGCACAAAAAAGAATACAAAACAACTAGCCTGAAAGCTATGAATAAAATAAACGTAGCGTGAGAGCTAACGATAGAGAGCATGGATAAACAAGTCATCACTGTTGCACGAGGGGCAAATTAGGATCCGAGAGTGAACAAAGAATTGAGGAAGGCTTACATAGGTAAGGTGATTATTACAACAGGTGTGCGTGGACCGGGAGTACCAGCTGAAACTAATAAGTAACCATGGTGATGGACTGAACGGGAAATAAGCACGTCAAACAACAGAGTGATATCGAAATGAAACAAAACAACAATAATATGAGAAGATCCAAGTATGGATCTTAACAGTATCCCCCCCAAAAAGACAGATTCCAGATGTCCAAAAACAAATAAAGAAAAAACTTGAACCCCCTCCCCACAACAAGAAAAATCCACAGAAGAAGGGAGGGCGGAGGGAGGCCATGGCGGCGGGTCGCCAGGTCGCGTGTCCCTGAATCCACCGAGGACAAGCAATGTGGCAGCGGCGGATGGAACGCCGCTGCCGAAAGAGTTTTGGCGGGCGACCTCGAAAAGGCCACATCAGTGGCCGCCCTGCAGGATGAGGCACCCGACGGGGCGGACGACCCGAGCATGGCCACATCCGTGGCCGACATGGAGGAGGGAGCGTCCGGCGAGGAGGACGACCTCGCAGAGGCCACACCCGTGGCCGACGTGGAGGATGACGCCTCAGCACCAAAGTCATAGCAGGCTTGGAAGGAGCAGACGAGGGTGCGGGGACTGCAGCCAAAGCAGGCCCGAGTGCAGCAGGCAAAGAGGATGATTCTGTAGCTGCAGCCGCAGCAGACGGCGTCTTCGTCACCGTGGAAACAGGTGCTGGTGCTGCAGCCGAATAAGGCGTCATCGGCGGCGTGAGGGCCGCAGGCGTCCTCGGCGGCGTGGAAGTCGCGGTAGTCATTGGCGGCGTGCAAGCCGTAGGAGTCGTTGGCGGCGTGGAAGCCGCAGTAGTCGTCGAAAGCGTGGAAGCCGCAGTCATCATGGGCGGCATGGAAGCCGCAGTCGTCATAAGCGGCGTGGGAGCCGCAGTCGTCAGCGGCGGCGTGGAAGCCGCAGTCATCATGGGCAGTCGTCGTGGGCGGCATGGAAGCCGCAGTTGTCCTCGGCGGCATGGAAGCCGCAGACGTCATGGCCGTAGAAGCAGGCGTAGTCGTCCTCGGCGGTGCTGGTGTGGGCTCCAGCTCCGTTGTCGGCGCTGGTGTAGGCTCCACCTCTGGAGCTGGTACTGGAGTGGGCTCCAGCTCCAGAGCTGGTACTGGAGTGGACTCCAGCTTTGGAGTTGGTGTTGGAGTGCGCTCCAGCTTTGGAACTGGTACTGGCTTGAGAACCAGGTTAAATTCAGTTTCTGGTGCGAGAACCAGACAAGGACTTGGTGCTAGCTTGAGAACCGGACATGAAAAATTTGCTGGTATGTGAACCAGGCGAGAATTGACTTCTGGTGTGAAAACCAGGTTAGGGTCATGTGCTGGTGTGAGAACCAGGCTGGCAGAAGTGCCGAACACCGGTGGTGGAGGACGTGCTGGAGGTAATGACCTTGCGAGTCTGAACACAGGTGGAGGAGGTCTACAAGGCCGTTGAGACTTGGCCGGGGGAAACACAGGTGGAGGAGGTCTACAAGGAGCTAAACGTTTCATCGGTTTGAGAACAGGTAATGGTGGCCTCAAAGGAGGTTGCGGTTTTACAGTTTTAAGAACAGGTAATGTCGGGACCCAGGATGGACCGCTCGCCTGTTTATCGGTTGGGGACATCTCTACGCTGCTGATCCGACTCCGCTTGGGATGGTTTCCTGTGGACGGGACTCTCGCTGCTGTCTTGGATCCGCTTTGAACTGAACTCTCGCGGCTGTGTTGGAGCCACTATGGATTGAACTTTCACAGTATCATGTTAGACCCGCTCGACATCCATTGATTTCGGTCCCCTAGAGGGGGGGGTTGCCGATATATGAGGTCCTCCCCAAGGTTCTCATAGTCATCTTTGTCACTGGCGTCCCACTGGGTGTGAGTTCTCCTTGCCCACATTTGTGATTGATTTAGGGCTATATAAATAAACATTGATTGATTGATTGATATAATTGAAAACTAATGTATAGTATCCAAACAACAGAAGAAGTATTACATTTTAAGAAGTGTAGATAGAACATATTGAAACGAAAGTTAACCAGATATTAACAGTAGATGAACAAGGGGATGATAATCAATTTTTACAGCTTGTCCTTCATAATTTTGACTAAATAATAGAATAGAAAACAACACATTATGTTTGTGTATATGTCAGAGATCAAATTATGAGCCTTTGTTTGCTTACTTACTAATAATAGAAAAGTTGTCTTCTATGTTCACTATTTTATTTAGGCCAAAATTGTTCTTTGATTGCAATAAGAAACATATATTTAATGTACCTTAACATTTTTTTTTAAATAAAGCCAATAATGCAATTTTTTTGTGGTCCCCTTTATTTAGAAAATAATTTAAATACATTTTGGTATCGGTACAACTATAGTATGTATATATATATATATATATATATATATATATATATATATATATATATATATATATATATATATATATATATATATACATATACTGTATATACATAAGAAATATTTTAGTATAAATTCTATGTGAAATTAAGAAAAAAACTCTTCAAAAGCATATTAAAAGACATCAAAAAGCATCAATTTATTTGGTTTTAACTAACATTTATATCATCTAGCAGCTTTATAAAATTTATAAATGATGTTATTAAATACATATGTTTAATAATTTTTTTCTGACCATCCAAAATATTGACACACACATGTAAAAAGGAGGCTTCTTGTTTGTCTGGGCATCTTGATCAATCTTGCAGTCGTGTGTGTAAATATCAGTTTGCACGTTGAATAAAACACAAAATAGGGCCTACAAAACAGTGATGGGTTTTGATAAATCACATTGAACATGCTAAATATTTATATTTGCATCTTCCCCTCTGTTTTGTGGGCGTCTTAATGATCAGCATATATATTTGCAAAAATAATGAAGACAGAGATGCAAAATGAATTGCACGCCTTTTTCTGCTCACTTTTAACAGACACCATCCAGTAGATCAGCTTTGTGCTCTCAGGTTTGCATGTGTTTTAGTACATACAAACCTTTAGTAAATCAAGCCTCAAGTATTGTACTTATTAAACACCAGCTCTTTGATTGTAGTATGCATCTAATGTGTACTTATTACCAAATTTGGAGGTGTTGAAATCGCCATATAAAATCCTTAATGATAATAATTAGCATACATATGGCATATCCAATGTAAATTAGTATAGCAAGTGCATTTTGAAAAGTGTAGCCTTACTTTTGAGCCCTTTCTATCAGGCATGCTTGCGTTCCTTGTGCTTTGCCCCACCAAGTGCCTGAGGCAGTGCCGCATCTACAAACGGACATGACGAAACATACAACAAAGTTATCAAAATATAAATGGGTTATACTTGTATAGTTCTTTTCTACCTTCAAGGTACTCAAAGCGCTTTGTCCACATTCACCCATTCACACATACATTCACACAATGATGGTGGGAGATGCCATACAAGGTGCTAACCACGACCCATCAGGAGCAAGGGTGTAGTTTCTTACTCAAGGACACAACAGACGTGACTAGATGGCGGAAGCCAGGGATCGAACCAGGAACCCTCCAGGTTGCTGGCACGGTCGTTCTATCAACTGAACCACGCAAATCAGAACTAGGTAAAAAAAAAAAGGCATTCGGTCGGAATGTAAAAATATAGAATGTTGTACTCGTTCTCACATGAGTTTGTCAGTCCCCTAAATGTGTGTATCAAATGTGGTTGTTTGGCTAAAAACTCTCAAATCACAGTGGTTGTTTTGCACTGTGGTGTGTGAGAAATTTCAAGCCAGTCCGACTAATGTGGTTTAATGCTCGTCCCAAAAATAATAGCACAGGCATTTGGTGCATTTGCAAACAGCTAAAATGATGTACAAAGCAAACTATAACCTGCTACCCAAGAATGTACCACAATTATTTTCAACAAAAGAGGAGAAATATAACCTTAGAGGAAAATCCAATTTTAACATTTTAACATGTGTATGCTTGTACAACACTTAAAACTTTTAGTATATCAGTGTGTGGAATTAAATTATGGAACGGATTAAGCAAAGAAATCAAACAAAGGACCAATATGATTCAGTTTAGGAGACTGTACAAACTACAAGTGTTCACAAAGTACACAGAACAAGAATTATGATGAACATCTTGAACCCTTCTTCTTAAATGTATGTATTTAATATGTGTTAACTTAATATGGTATATTATTTATTTATCATTTATTTTTTCACTGCTCTGTTACAGAGAACAAGGAAATTGAAAAAAAATGCTGTGGCATAAAAAGGGGTAGGATTAAATAAGCTATGCTTCTTCCTACTCCTTTGCGGACGTGCTGTAATGAAACAACTGGCACTGTGTGATGCATTATATTGTACCGTATGCATGTTGAAAATAAACCGAAACTGAACTGAACTGAACACAGTTGGTGTCCATGTTTTGCTAACGTGGCCACATTTTACTTTTGTGTGCAGCAGTTCAGTCGTGGAAGAGTTTTCTTCTTTACCTACAGTTGAATGTAATTTATTTGCCGTATCTTCCAGACTACGAGTCGCAGTTTTTTTTTCATAGTTTGGCCGGGGGTGCGACTTATACTCAAGAGCGACTTATGTGTGAAATTATTAACACATTACCGTAAAATATCAAATCATATTATTTAGCTATTCACGTAAGAGCCTAGACATATAAGATTTCATCAGATTTAGCGATTAGGAGTGACAGATTGTTTGGTAAACGTATAGCATGTTCTAGTTATTTGAATGACTCTTACCATAATATGTTACGTTCTCAGTTGGTTATTTATGCGTCATATAACGTACACTTATTCAGCCTGTTGTTCACTATACTTTATTTATTTTAAATTGCCTTTCAAATGTCTTTTCTTGGTGTTGGGTTTTATCAAATACATTTCCCTAAAAAATGCGACTTATACTCCAGTGCGACTTATATATGTTTTTTCCCTTCTTTATTATGCATTTTCGGCATGTGCGACATATACTCCGGAGCGATTTATACTCCGAAAAATATGGTATTATTTTTTAATCCGTATGTGCATTTGAGCAAAAATGTGATAATTATAAGTGCAGTCTTCTGCTGTGTCATTAAAAACTTCTTTTAAGCCCCGGGGAAAATGTAAGGTAAATCCTCCCCTCAGCTGCTGAGTCACAGGTTTGCAACCCCAGTCGACCTTCCCACCTTCATACCACGGATTCCAGCCTGCGTCGATGCGCACCTGCGATGGCGGCTCAAACGCCCCTTAGTGATAGTCATACGCGGCCGGTGAGTCAGTGTCACGTTAGCGAGAAACAACAAGAAGGCTTCTCGCTCTCTCGCGGGAAGGAGAGAAAGACAGGTGGCTATGGTTGACGAGCTCTTACGGCCACGACGCACTCGCACACATATTACATTTATTAAACAATAAGACTTCTTGTGCTGCAAACTTCCAAATTGTCCTCCCCGTCCCCCTCCCTTCAGACACACCCCTTTGCAAATAAGCCCAGCTGCTTGCCACCTCTGCTTTCCTCTCTTCACAGTCGCCAAGCTGTCTCCCTCCGTCCACACAGCCCGTCTCACGCCTTCATTCAGTCAGCGGGTCGCTCCTTGCTTGCCGACCTCAGAGCCAGCCTGCTGGAGGGAAAGAGGAGAAAGGAAAAGGGTGGGGGGGATGGAGCCAAGCAAAGGGGCCATGGGTGGTTGAGTCTGAGATTGATCCCCCCCCCCCAGAACCTGGAAGCACAGCTAGACCACGAGCAAGTAAAGAAAAGGAGGAGAGAGGAAGGCCATAACGTCAGTCCACCCCCTTCTCCATCCGCCGTGCCGTGATGACGTCTCAGGGGCACGTGAGCGAGGCTCTCCAGTGACGGCGCATGGAGGGCAGGAAAGAGTTTTTAAAGCTGCTCGCCTGTTGGGTTTGCACGAGGGCTCTGCTCGCCTCCAAAACAACCACAGAACCACAGACGCGCGGCTCGAGGAGGTTGGCGTTTGCGGGCGACCCGGAGCGTAAATGGTTAATCGTCAAAGGCCAGCACCAGTCACAAGGACGGCGCTAAACGAGTAAGTACTCAAACCACACTTACCAAGCAAGCCGGTCCGGCATCATCTGATCTGTCCGCAAAAAGGCGATATTTGAATTTTTCTTTTTTTTCCTCCATAAAAAACAGTTTGGCTTGTTCTTTGTGGTCATCCTCATAGCTGATACATAAACGCATGTCTTGTGGCGGGCTTTTCTCAATTTTTTTTTCCTCCTGATGACATGCTCTTGGTTTAGGACGTGTCAGAGGTCACGGAAACCGCCGAGGAACAAAAGTGCATCTTGCTGCAGCCACAGGCCAGCATGGCGTCAAACAGCCTCTTCAGCACCGTGACACCATGCCAGCAGAACTTCTTCTGGGGTGAGTACCACCCCTCTTACGCTCTCTGGACTTGGGTTAGGGGCTCTGGGCACCGGTTGGACTACATGGTCGGGCGCTGATGTTAAGGGATAGTAAAGGTGATAATACGTTAGTGGACGTCACTAACCTCACGCTTCATTTAGATGATTTATTATTCTTCTTCATGTATATATTTTTTTCTAAATCCTGATGTAGTACAGTCCTCAAAAAACAGCATCCTCTGCAGTAGATGTTTGTTTGTGGTCTTTTTCACATACCAGCAAAAGTCCTTTACAGAGAATGTTAATTCTTGAAAAATGTGACAGTAAATTTATTACAAAACAGGATTTGAAGTCTAAATTTGGATTACCACAGATTTCACTTACCAAAAAATATGAGCACTGTCATATACGTCAAAACATACTTTTTTATTGCATTTTTTGTACAACACTGAAGTCAGTTATTTAGGTATTTTCAAAAGTATTATTATATATTCTGCACCCTTTTTCAACGAACAAATTACTTTCTGTCAACTCAAACTACATTCTATTATTCATTCATTTATTTATTTTCTTCTTTTTTTAAACATGCTTGATTCATATCAATTTAACTCTACTATTACGGGTCCATTGTTATAAAATGATAATTGATAAATCCTCATGTGTGTTTTTGATCTTTTTCATTTGTCAGAGTTACACGTCAGAAATGAGCTGATAGAAAATATAAATGTCCACTGCAGAGGACGCTGGCTCTCAGGAGGTTAATTGGACACAGGAATCAAACATATTTATTAGTAATTGCTGTGATACGGAGAAGGAGTTGGAATAAATATGCTCTGCTTCTTCCTCCTCCTTTTCAGACATGATGTCTAACTGTAATTATTACCATTAATACCAAGAAACATTCATGTAGACTTTTTATGCAGTAAAAAAAAAGTGTTTTTTTTAAAATATGAGAAATGAAAAAAAATGTTTTTATTATTATTTAAATGCATGTATTTGTTCAACCAGGCAGCTGACTGACAGCTTTAAATCCCCTTAATCATCTTTTCCCCGACTTAGCCATTTTTTATTTGGTTGCAAAATGTTGGCGTAAAATGCTGTTCGCTGTTTTTGTTGCTGGTCATGCATGCAGCCTCACACTTTCTTGGCAAAGAGCGGTATGATTTGATGCGTTACTGCGCTTTTTCATCATTCATTTTGAGACCATGGAAATTAAATGATGGGGACCAGGGAGGAAGTTTGGGTTTTTGGAGTTGGAATTTTTGAGGACCTCTATCACCTGTGAAGGAGTTTTGAAGCCTCAGTTGCGATTCCATCTGACTCAAAAATGTTTTAGCCTTGCCGCTTGAATACTCACGTTTACACAAACATTTACATATCCAGGGCCGCTGCGTCCAACCTAAATGTTTAAAAGATGTTTTTCGGAAGTGTCCGCACAGCTGTTGTGGCCTCCACAGAAGCAGTGGCACTCAGAAAGCATGGAAGAGAGAAAGTCTTCCGCCAATCACCACCGCCTATTACCACGTTAACCTCTGACCTCGCGCCTCGCGTTCCGGGGAACGAGCCAAGAAGCGCCCCTGTAGGAAATGAAAAGCAGACAGTGGTGCAGATGCGACGCTGACGCTCAGGTGCCGATCGCCTATCGATTCACACGCCTGATAAACGTCGCCTTTTACGATCATCTAATTTGTATATCTGTCAGCCAGGCCACAAAATGTCCCCTCGGTGGTGCAGGACCACCAGCACGTCGGGTCGTCTTGGTAATTTCAAATAAAAACACGTATTATGTATCAGCGCTGGAGCGGCGTCCTAAACATATTTGAAGAAGTCGCAGAAAAAAAAGAGCGCTCATTTAGCTGATGTTGGACGTGTAAATTGCTATGTATATTTTGAGAGGGCTAAGGATTAATCATCTTTTCCATCAACAGTCAGCTTAAATCCTGCCGCTGGACACAAATGCGAGATCCGAGCCATCGTTGATGTTTTTTCAACTTGTTTCTTCTGGAACTTTTTTTGCACAGCATCAGCAACACAAAAATATTGTTTTGTTTGCCGTGGCGCCACATTACTGCTGTCACACATTCGCGGACACTTTTCATTTGGGTGCCCGCCACAGAGATCACAAGACAGCGAGAGTGACTATTATTACCATTGTGAACGTTTGTCTTGGCGTTTGCCTCAAATATGTTTTTTTTTTCAATAAGTCCCCATTTTGGCTGGTGATGTCAGAAAAGTCCTCAAAATGTGTGGCCTGTTTATTCAACCAATAATCAGTTTAATTACACACAGATAATTATGTCATGGCAGTAATTATACTCTTAAAAAAAATCCCAAATCAACAGTCTTAGAAAAGAAAAGCTGGGTACCGTATTTTTCGGACTATAAGTCGTAGTTTTTTTTCATAGTTTAGCGGGGGGTGTGACATATACTCCGGAGCGACTATGTGGGAAATTATTAACACATTACCGTAAAATATAAAATAATATTATTCATCTCATTTGCGGAAGAGACAAAGAAAACGTCAGCAATCGTCACACACACGTCAACCAATAAGAATTCGGCGGGGGAGGGTCATAGCAGAAGTGCATTGTGGGTCATGGGATGCTAGGGGACCGAAAGCAATGGATGTCGAGCGGATCTAACATGATATTTTGAAATTCCAATCCATAGTGGATCTAACGTAACCGTGAGAATCAAGTCCAAAGTGGATCCAATACAGTAGCGAGAGTCCTGCCCAAAGTGGAGCCAGCAGGGAACCATCCCAAGCGGAGGCGGAACAGCAGCACAGAGATGTCCCCAACTGATACACAGGCCAGCGGTCCATCCTGGGTCCCGACTCTGGACGAGCAGTCCATCCTGGGCCCCAACTCTGGACAGCCAGTACTTCATCCATGGCCACCGGACCGGATCCCCTCCACAAGGGAGAGGGGGACATTGGAAAAAAAGAAAAGAAATGGCAGATCAACTGGTCTAAAAAGGGGGTCTATTTAAAGGCTAGAGCAGGGGTGCCCACACTTTTTCTGCAGGCGAGCTACTTTTCAATTGACCAACTCGAGGGGATCTACCTCATTTATATATATCATTTATATTTATTTATTTATGAAAGAGACATTTTTGTAAACAAGTTAAATGTGTTTAATGATAATACAAGCATGTGTAACACATATAGATGTCTTTCTTTCACGAAGAAAAGAATATAAGTTGGCATATTACCTGATTGTGATGACTTGCATTGATTGGAATCAGACAGTAATGATGATAACGCCCACATTTTCAAATGGAGGAGAAAAAAGTTGTCCTTTCTGTACAATACCACATGAAAGTGGTAATTCTAATTCATCCAGCTTCTATACACTTTACAAGAAAAACATTGGCGGATAATTCCGTAGCTTGCTTGATTGACATTCACGGCACCCGAGGGTCTTGTGAGATGACGCTGGCTGCTGCCAGTTCATCATTATGAAAAAATGACAGAGAGGAAGGCGAGAAACACTTTTTATTTCAACAGACTTTCGCGCCGTCCCTTCCGTCAAAACTCTAAAGGCCGACTGCACATTTCCTATCTTCACAATAAAAGCACTGCTTCATGCTGCCTGCGCTAACAAAATAAGAGTCTCGGAAAGCTGGCGTGCAGAAGTGATGTGCACGCCAGCTTTCTGAGGGATCGCTTGTGCACGCCAGTTTTCCGAGACTCTGTATTTAGTTAGCGCAGGCAGCATGAAGCAGGGCTTTTATTGTGAAGATAGGAAATGTGCAGTCGGCCTTTAGAGTTTTGACGGAAGGTACGGCGCGAGAGTCTGTTGAAATAAAAAGTGTTTCTTGCCTTCCTCTCGGTCATATTTTAATAATAATGATCTTGCAGCAGCCAGCGTCATCTCACAAGACCCTCCGGTACCGTGAATGTCATTTAAGTGACGTCTTGGTGAAGATTGATGATCACTCATTTTTAGGTCTATTTTTTTTAAAAGCCTGGCTCGAGATCGACTGACACACCCCCCGCGGTCGACTGGTAGCTCGCGATCGACGTAATGGGCACCCTTGGGCTAGAGTATACATATGAGTTTTAAGATGAGACTTAAATGCTTCTACTGAGGTAGCATCTCGAACTGTTACCGAGAAGGCATTCCAGAGTATTGGAGCCCGAATGGAAAACTCTCTATAGCCCGCAGACTTTTTTGGGGGCTCTGGGAATCACTAATAAGCCGGAGTCCTTTGAACGCAGATTTCTTGCCTATATGCTATATGTTACTGCCGTAGTTATTAGAATAGATAATTTAATCTTTGGCGGTAACTTATAAAAACTGAGAAGGGCTGAACAAAAATGGCACCGAAAAGGAAATCATGTACTGTAGATTACAAGCTGGACGTAGTAAAATATGCAGCAGAAAACGACAAGAGAAAGCGGTGCATACCTTTGGAGTTGGCAGAGTTGTTTAGAAGCGACATCGAGGAAGAAGATTTCATCGGATTTAGCAATTAGTAGTGACAGATTGTTTGGTAAATGTATAGCATGTTCTATTTGTTATAGTTATTTGAATGACTCTTACCATAATATGCTACGTCAACATACCAGGCACGTTCTCTGTTGGTTATTTATGCGTCATATAACGTACACTTATTCAGCCTATTCATTGTTCACTATTTATATATTTCAAATTGCCTTTCAAATGTCTATTCTTGGTGTTGGATTTTAGCAAATAAATTTCCCCCAAAAATGCAACTTATACTTTAGTGCGACATATATATGTTTTTTTCCTTCTTTATTATGCATTTTCGTCCGGTGCGACGTATACCCTGGAGCGACTTATAATCGGAAAAATACGGTAAATATCTCAAGACTGTAACGGAAAACTTTCCCTGCCGAAAAAACATCTCTATATGTGAGAGAGAGGCAAGATTGTGTTGCACAAGTGTGGCTTTAGATCTAACCACAGGCCTTCTCACTTGGAGACATCCTAAAAGTCAACCAGACAAGCACCCCTTGCACCTCCAGAAGGAGAGATGTGACACCCGCTCATCAACAGGTCATTTGGAAAAGCTTAAAATGCTGATGGGGGTGGGGAGGCCAAAGCAGCTGCTACTGTGCAGTGACGACTCTTCCCTTGAAGCCACACACTCAATGGAGGCTCATTTTAGTCACCGGTGGGTCAGTTAATTTGGGGGTAGAGTTGGGAGATGAAACTCGGTACGGGTGCCGACGTCAACGGTTATAACTAGACCGAAAAAGGAAGTAGCTCCTGTTGCCCATTGTGGTGATCAGAACACTGAACTGAAGTAAACAAAAAAACAGATGTCAGAAATCTGGCATTTCCGTCACTCTCTTATTGGCCGCCAATCACGCAGAGGTGCCTTCACAAACACTGTAATTCTGAACATCATTTTTACAACACTAGCAGGTTGTTATACTAACTTTACATCCATCATTTTTGTACCGCTTGTGCCTTTGGTGTGGTGGGGGGGCTGGAGCCTATCTCAGCTGCACTCCGGCGGACGGCAGGGTACACCCTGGACAAGTCGCCACCTAATCGCAGGGTACACTAACTTTATTTTGCTAAATTCATGTACAACTTTTGCAAGTACCGTATTTTTCGGAGTATAAGTCGCTCCGGAGTGTAAGTCGCACCTGCTGAAAATGCATAATATAGAAGGAAAAAAACATATATAAGTTGCACTGGAGTATAAGTCGCATTCCTTCCATCGATTTTCTACTGCGTATTCCCTTTTGGGGTCGCGGGGGGCTCTGGTGCCTATCTCAGCTACAGTCGGGCGGAAGGCGGGGTACACCCTGGACAAGTCGCCATCTCATCACAGGGCCAACACAGATAGACAGACAACATTCACACTCACATTCACAGACTGGGACCAATTTAGTGTTGCCAATCAACCTATCCCCAGGTGCATGTCTTTGGAAGTGGGAGGAAGCCAGAGTACCCGGAGGGAACCCATGCATTCACGGGGAGAATATGCAAACTCCACACAGAAAGATCCCAAGCCTGGGATTGAACCCACTGGCATTTTTTGGGGAAATGTATTTGATAAAACCCAACACCAAGAATAGACAATTGAAAGGCAATTTAAAATAAATAAAGAATAATGAACAACATGCTGAATAAGTGTACCTTATATGACGCATAAATAACCAACTGAGAAGGTGCCTGGTATGTTAACGTAACATATTATGGTAAGAGTCATTCAAATAACTATAACATATAGAACATGCTATACGTTTGCCAAACAATCTGTCACTCCTAATCCCTGAATCCTGTGAAATGTTATACGTCTAGTCTCTTACTTGAACGAGCTAAATAATAGTATTTGATATTTTACGATAATGTGTTAATAATTTCACACATAAGTCGCTCCTGAGTATAAGTCGCACCCCTGGCCAAACTATGAAAAAAACTACGACTTATAGTCCGAAAAATACGGTATACCTTTTCCGAAATTCTTTATCAATTACAGGGGGGATCCGATATTGATATAGTATCTCAGTGTAATATCAGCAAAAAAACAAGTATCAGGTTTATCGCTTTGCACATAAAGTCTCTTCCAATAAGCACACAACGTTGGTGTTTTCTTGTATTTTAATACATTTTATCTTGTACTTTAGTCATTTAATTTACCAGCGTCCACAATCGTCCGATGTCTAAAAAAAAAATACAAAGATTTGTTTAATTTTGAAATCCCTCTTGTCCAGCCGCTCAGGCAAATCACATTGTTGATGTAGATGCCCATATCTGCAGTGTAGCTGCTGACAGAAGCACATTGTATATGTTATATAATTTTATAGTTCGTTATAACAAATAAATACAATGTATAAATATTCAGTTCATATTTCTTGTATATATATATATATATATATATATATATATATATATATATATATATATATATATATATGTGTGTGTATATACGCACATATCCATCCAACCATCTATTCTATTATTACTATCTCAGCTACAATTGGGCGGAAGGCGTCGTACACCCTGAACAAGTCGCCCTTCATATACACACACATACTCTTACCAAATAGTTGATTAGTGTCCTGATTTTAACATTATTGCAGTCTAAATAATTACAATACAACACAAGTATCAAATAATTATAGTTGCATATTACTGAACAGAAGCACATTAAAAAGTATCCATCAACAAGCATGTCCGCATCATTAAACTTGATGAATCATGAGCTTAATTCAAAAAATTATAATGGCCACTAGGTATCACCAAAAAACATTTACCACTCCACTTAAAACTAAAGACAACAAAGCTCCGTTCTTGGCAGTTAATAACAAATAGGTTAATATGTTTCATACCCGTAATTGTTCTTCATTTGACTCATTTCACTTGACCAAGCATAATATAATAATCTTCACTACAAAATCCTAAAAGTATGTATGATTTGTATATATCACTATCAGCCGATACTCAAGACTCTAATATCGGTGTCGTACTAGAAGTGAAAAAGTTGTATTGGGATACCCCCAATCAATTATCAATTTCTGCCAGAATCGTTCAAAATATATGCACAATATTACTTCCATCCATCCTTCCGTCTACCGCTTATTCCTTTTGGGGTCGCGGGAGGCGCTGGTGCCTATCTCAGCTACAATCGGGCGGAAGGTGGCGTACACCCTGGACAAGTCGCCACCTCATCGCAGGGGCCAACACAGATAGACAGACAACATTCACACTCACATTCACACACTCGGGCCAATTTAGTGTTGCCAATCAACCTATCCCCAGGTGCATGTCTTTGGAAGTGGGAGGAAGCCTGACTGCCTGGAGGGAACCCACGTATTCACGGGGAGGACATGCAAACTCCACACATAAAGATGCCGAGCCCGGGATTGAACCCTGACCACTCAGGACCTTCATATTGTGAGGCAGACGCACTAACCCCTCTTCCACCGTGAAGCCCCGTGTACATAAATGAACACTGAATTTCAAGTATTTCTCCTATGTATATATACTTCCGCCCGATTGTAGCTGAGATAGGCGCCAGCACCCCCCGCGACCCCGAAAGGGAATAAGCGGTAGAAAATGGATATATATATATACATGGTTATATGGTTTGCATATATATATATATATATATATATATATATATATATATATATATATATATATATATATGGTTATATGGTTTTCATATATATATATATATATATATATATATATATGCCAACCCCGTTTCCATATGAGTTGGGAAATTGTGTTAGATGTAAATACAAACGCAATACAATGATTTGCAAATCCTTTTCAACCCGTTTTCAGTTGAATGCACTACAAAGACAAGATATTTGATGTTCAAACTCTTAAACTTTATTTTTTTTTTGCAAATAATAATTAACTTAGAATTTCATAGCTGCAACACTTACCAAAGTAGTTGGGAGAGGACATGTTCACCACTGTCTTAAATCATCTTGTCTTTTAGCAACACTCAATAAAAGTTTGGGAACTGAGGAAACTAATTATTGAAGCTTTGAAAGTGGAATTCTTTCCCATTCTCGTTTTATGTAGCGCTTCAGTCGTTCAACAGTCCGAGGTCTCCGCTGTAGTATGTTATGCTTCATAATGCGCCACACATTTTTGATGGGAGACAAGTCTGGACTGCAGGCGGGCCAGGAAAGTACCCACACTCTTTACTTACGAAGCCATGATAACGTTGCTTGGATGACAGCATATGTTGCTCCAAAACCTGTATGGACCTTTCAGCATTAATGGTGCCTTCACAGATGTGTAAGTTACCCATGCCTTGGGCATTAATACACCCCCATACCATCACAGATGCTTGCTTTTGAGCTTTGCGCCTATAACAATCCGAATGGTTATTTTCCTCTTTGTTCTGGTGGACACCATGTCCTCTGTTTCCAAATATAATTTGAAATGTGGACTCGTCAGACCAAAGAACACTTTTCCACTTTGCATCAGTCCATCTTAGGTGAGCTTGGGCCCAGCCAAGCCGGCGGCGTTTCAGGATATTGTTGATAAATGGGTTTGGCTTTGCATAGTAGAGTTTTAACTTGCACTTACAGATGTAGCGACCAACTGTAGTTACTGACAGTGGTTTTATGAAGTGTTCCTGAGCCCATGTGGTGATATCATTTACACACTGATGTCGGTTTTTCATGCAGTACCGCTTAAAGGAATCACAAGTCCATAATATCATCGCTTACGTGCAGTGATTTCTCCAGATTCTCTGAACTTTTTGATGATTTTATGGACCGTAGATGGTAAAATCCCTAAATTCCTTGCAATAGCTCATTGAGAAATGTTGTTCTAAAACTGTTCGACAATTTGCTTACAAAGTCGTGACCCTCACCCCATCCTTGTTTGTGAATTACTCAGCATTTCATGGAAACTGCTTTTATACCCAATAACGGCACCCACCTGTTCCCAATTAGCCTGCACACCTGTGGGATGTTCCACATGTTTTTGATGAGCATTCCTCAACTTTATCAGTATTTATTGGCACCTTTCCCAACTTCTTTGTCACGTGTTGCTGGCATCAAATTCTAAATTTAATGATTATTTGCAAAAAATAAATGTTTATCAGTTTGAACATCAAATATGTTGTCTTTGTAGCATATTCAACTGAATATGGGTTGAAAAGGATTTGCAAGTCATTGTATTCCGTTTATATTTACATTTAACACAATTTCCCAACTCATATGGAAACGGGGTTTGTATTTATACTGCATATATATTAAATATATACATATATATAGTTAGAATTCACTGAAATTCAAGTATTTCATATATATATATACATATATATATATACATATATATACATATAATATATATATATACATATATATACATATAATATATATATATATATATATATATATATATATATATGAAATACTTGATATATATTTCATACATATATATATATATACCCCCCATCACCCCCACCTCCCGAAATCGGAGGTCTCAAGGTTGGCAAGTATGTAGTACATCACTCGCAACAATATAGTACATTCAGTTTTAGTTTGTACACACTGTTGGATTTAGTTAGTTAAAGATTATTAATGTTTATGAAAGTTAGAGTACCCATTGCGTCAGTGCTGTTACAAGATGTGGTACGAGAAGAGGACCTTATGTATATATTCTGGCATGGCGGGGAGAGACCAAGTTAGACGGAAGTAATTGTCTCAGAAAAAATTGCTCACATAAGGAGTTGTTCTCTTGTATTATAGATTAATTTACTTATTGCATGTAATCTTTTCATGTGTGTATTTTAAGTGTCCATGTCTTCTGTGTAAAGTGTCAATGACTTCGGAGTTAATTTCTGTATATTTTAGGAATAAGATCTGACTTGAACTAAAACACAACTTCTAGAAACGTTTGGCAATTGGTTCATAACTTGCCACTTTAATCTATGTCCCTCTAGGACCACTTTAATTTTAAAAACCCCATTTTATACAAGATGTACAAGTAAGGGGTCGCCGCTCCATTTGTCCAGCAGTTTGGGGGTCCCTGTCCCGTGTCTGTATTTTAAAGATAACCTAAAGAAAGCTTTGTTGACCTGTTTTCACAGCTTCAGACTGTTTTATTGTAAACTTTTGATTTAGCAGGATAGGATTGTACAACAAATAATAATAATAAAAATAATACATACATCCATGATTTGATTAACGTGGACCCCGACTTAAACAAGTTGAAAAACGTATTTAGGTTTTACTATTTAGTGGTCAATTGTACGGAATATGTACTGTACTGTGCAATTTACTAATAAAAGTTTCAATCAATCAATCAATCCCTTTTGGGTGAAAAGCAGGGTACACCCAATGACAGAGCACAAATATATATTTACACCTACGAAAAATGTACAGCTCCTACTCAATTATCCCTCCAATTTTTCTTATGTGTGAGCAAACGCCAAAACTCCTTGAGCATTCAGCGGCGCACATATGAGCGACAGCAGACCTGCACACTGTTATGCGCTTATCTTTTTATTAGATTTTGTGCGTGGCCTAGATTTGCCGTGCTCAGAGGACGCGTGAGCAGTGAGCAATTGCACAGGCGCGTACCTTAGAGGGAACGTTGCTTCTACTTATCCTAATGTTTTTGGGATGTGTGAGACATAGATACTGGGAGACATAGATATTCCAACGGATATTAGAACCAGGATCTCTAGACTTGTGAGATACACCACGCTCCAACATTTTGTGTAGCGGTCATTGCCAAAACAAGAAATATGAGAATTCTGCAAAGTACAGAATGTTTCCTGGTGATTTCAGTCAGCATCAAGCCATCCAAAAGAGACAATGATGATTACTTGTAGTCTCATACTCACACATAAATCAGCAGACAGGCTACAGTGTACTTAATAATGACGCCCAACTTAACCTGCAGTGTGCGCGGCTCCCTCCCATTCCACGCGCTATTATCTCCATGATTCGTAGCTCTCAGCATCGCTTTTTCATGCACAGGATGTTCTTTTCCTGTCTGCACCAGGACCTTAAGGGAGAAGATTAACGTATAACACTCAATTCTATTCTATTCTATTCAAATAGCAAAAAAATAAATAAAATACAAGTCCGATTTTAGCTCAGTTTTTGTTAGTAATTAGTTCCAGAGTGTCTGAGGAAAACCATATCATACGAATGACAACGCATATTTTTCCGTAAAAAATAATGTAAATTGTAAATAAATATAAAAAGAAGCAAAATATGAACAAAAAACATATTTTGTCAAAAATAATTCAAGTTTACTCTACAGAAATGTCTTTATCTCATACGAAATTTTGAACTTTGTTCATTATTTTCTTGTGTTTATCAATTCCATTCCAGAGCTCTTATTTTGTAGTTTCTACTTACTGTGTTGCTTCCATTTTCAGCCACTTCACCTCCGGTGTGATCGCTTGTCTGTTCACCTGTTCCTGGTTAGCAATCAGGAAGGTTTATCTGCCAGCGTGGCTTTACTGACGACGCTGGTTTGTTGTCTGTTTGTGGGCCTTCTGTTCAAGCTTTTGTTCTTGACCACACTGGTGCTACCTGGTTTCTGCATTCAAACAAATGTTTTGCCTGCATGCCACAAGCCACCAAGCACCACAGAGATATTAAAGGCCTACTGAAACCCACTACTACCCACTACGCAGTCTGATAGTTTATATATCAATGATGAAATATTAACATTGCAACACATGCCAATACGGCGTTTTTAGTTTACTAAATTACAATTTTAAATTTCCCGGGAGTTTCATCTTCGAAACGTCGTGCAATGATGACGTGTACGCAAGACGTCACAGGTTTTTAGGAAGTATGAGCGCTGCGCACACACACAGCTAAATGTTGTATGCTTTAACGGCATAATTACACAGTATTTTGGAGATCTGTGTTGCTGAATCTTTTGCAATTTGTTCAATTAATATTGGAGAAGTCACAGTAGAAAGATGGAGTTGGGAAGCTTTAGCCTTTAGCCACACAAACACACGGTGATTCCTTGTTTAAAATTCCTGGAGGTGAAAAAAAAAACAAAAAAACTTAGATTTATATCGCGCTTTTCTAAACACTCAAAGCGCTCACAGAGAAGTGGGACTCAACATTCATTCACACCTGGTGGTGGTAAGCTACATCAGTATCCACAGCTGCCCTGGGGTAGACTGACGGAAGTGTGGCTGCCAGTTTGCGCCTACGGCCCCTCCGACCACCACCTATCATTCATTCATCATTCATTCACCAGTGTGAGCGGCAAACTTTCCTATGGATCAGAGCGCGGTCAAGCGAACATGGATCCCTACCACATGTCAACCAGCAGGTTTCGGTGAGAAAATTGTGGTTAAAAAGTCAGTTCTTACCGGAGAAAAGCTGAGCTTGTGCCGTCCATGAAGCTGCCGTCGACTCTCCTGAGACACTGCGCGTCAAGACACCCGTGGAGACACCTTCCGACTATCAGGTAATATTAAACTCACTAAAACACTAGCAACACAATAGAAGGATAAGGGATTTCCCAGAATTAACCCAGTAAATGTGTCTAAAAACATCGGAATCTGTCCCAATGCAATCGGGTTGTTTTTTTTTTAACTTTTTTTTTTTTTTTTTTTTCTAGTCCGTCGCTGTCAATATCCTCAAACACGAATCTTTCATCCTTGCTCAAATTAATGGAGAAATTGTCGTTTTCTCGGTCCGAATAGCACTTTTTGTTGGAGGCTCCCATTAAAAACAATGTGAAGATGTGAGGAGCCATCAACATGTGACATCATCGTCTGCGACTTCCGGTAAAGGCAGGGCATTTCTCTTAGCACCAAAAGTTGCGAACTTTATCGTGGATGTTCTCTACTAAATCCTTTCAGCAAAAATATGGCAATATCGCGGAATGATCAAGTATGACACATAGAATGAACCTGCTATCCCCGTTTAAATAAGAAAATCTCATTTCAGTAGGCCTTTAATAACATGAGAAATTATAAAAAATGGCAAATAAAAAGACCCCGAAAGGGAATAAGCGGTAGAAAATGGATGGATGGATGGATGGATGGGCAAATAAAATGTATAAATGAACACCACACCGCTTTGACCTTTTTCAGTGTGCAGGGAGGGCAGAGTTTTTTTTTCTTGAATTCAATACTTTTTCTCACCTTCTTTATCAAGGTGCTGGCACTTTATTTGGGGTGAAGCCTATTTTCCAGTCATACACCACATACTTTTAGAAAGAAAACACATTTTTTTGGGCATGCGATTCTGCGGAATAATACCCTGGTTTGTTGGACGTAATGTTTGGCGGGAGGAGAACCGAACTTGTGAGCAAAAAGTGGGGCATACAAAAACAAAAATTGCAGGACTCCAACACAATATTGTTTGATGGGATTTTGCACAAATCACACTTTTTCTTTCCCTCAGAGAAAAGTCCAGAGTGTGAAGTCTCGTCAATGTTTGTTTTCAGCCTGTAATGATGTGCGCACGAGTGCCGACATAAGGCCTTACCTGTTCTACTTCACACACAAGCACACATGCAGCTTTTTCTGCCCGGCCGTGTTGGTTTAATCTCGGAGGAATGCGGTGTCCTGTCCGCACAGCCAAACATGTAAAGGTTCTTAGCGGCGGGTCATGACGGAGCAACATAGGTGGGATGTTAGCCATGTTTGGGGGACTTTTTCACAGGAGGAACACAGTAGATGTGTTGGCCCAAAATATAGAAGTGTTATATTTAATTTGTCGGGAGAAATGTCCATAATAAAGACGTGATTAGTGCACAGCTGATATTGGTCTCAAGGCGTGGCGAAGTTGGGAGAGTGGCCTTGCCAGCAATCTGAGGGTTGCTGGTTCAATCCCCACCTTCTACCATCCTAGTCACGTCCGTTGTGTTCTTGGGCAAGACACTTCACCCTTGCTCCTGATGGGCCCTGGTTAGCACCTTGCATGGCAGCTCCCGCCAACGGTGTGTGGATGTGTGTGTGAATGGGTGATTGTGGAAATACTGTCAAAGCGCTTTGGGCTCCTTAAAAAGGGGTAGAAAAGCGCTATTCAAGTACAACCATTTTTTCATCACTTACAGGTACCTTCAAGTTGCTAATTTCATTGTATGTTGGGAATCTCCAAATGAAGTTTGAATGATGCCATCCAATGCCAGTGTGCAACATGGTAATTTAACAACTTGCTAACCACTAATATCTCAAAATATCTGAGGAGTTTTTATTTGGAATAGTACAGTTTGTTCACGACAACATAATTTCAGTGTCAGGGTCATTATTATGGTGAAAAACGGTGTTGCACAATAACTGTGTTGATTACGCTGTTATTTTTTCTCGTAATGAATTGTCTAATATTTTTTTTGTTTACACCCCCGTTACTGATACATTTGACGTTTTTGAATAACAACAAGTTGACTTCAGAAAGTAAATTTTTGCTAATGTAAGCGGCTTAACTTTGGCAGTGGACAGTTTTAAATTTAGTTTTAGTTATCGTCTTTTGACGAAAATGCATTTTAGTTTCAGTCTAATTGTAGTCATCTAAATGTATTTAGTTTTAGTCTAGTGTTGGTCAAAGAAATGACATCACATTTTAGTCAGCTAAAAATGACAGTAACTTTAGTCAACAATAATATACAGTGTAAAAGATAAGACGTCTTCAAAATGTATTTGAAAGTGCCTTTACTTAGACTACCTGCAAAGCATTTGTTTAAAACAAAAGTATCATGATCTTATGGTCAGGAATGAGAGTCATTTTCAGCTCCATGATCCAATGCCAATAAATATCTTTCAGGCATTTTTTAATATTTTGTTTATTTTATGTCTTTGGCAAAGCAGGTATGTATATGTGTTATGAAATGGAGTTACGATGCACGCCTTCATCATAAGTTGTTTTTAAGCATAGGAATGAGCGCAGGGGGAACCGTAAGGAGCAAAAACACATAGCTTTAACTCACAGTTGTGTAGATATCACGATCAATGACTTGCCTGCTGATGGCATCAGGTGTACACAAACTACTATGTGGAACATTTTTAATCCACACATCTTTTTTTGGTGGTGCGAAATCAAATTTTCTCACGAAAAGCTTCTGATTGGCAGGTAGCTAACCCCCACCCCTCTCTCAAATGTATACCATTAAAAAGCTGTGATTGGACACAGTCAAACTCATCCCACCTATCTACAAGACAAAATTCAAAATGATTGGATTTAGTTACTGTCAACATTTTCGTCTCGTTTTTATTCGTTAGCTAACTTTGTCATGTTTTAGTCATTGGCATTTTGTTATGATTCGTTATCTTATTTTTGGCAGGGGAAAATAAGTTGTTGACGATAACTAAGACATCAATTATTAGTCAACAAAATTAACAGTGTGGAGGAATAATGAACATTCAATAAAGTGACAATCGTCAATAATAATCCTACAATACACCATTTGTGGACAAGGAGAGACACAGCAATTGACTCGCGTTCAATCGTTTTATTAACTATTAGTCAAAGTATTCCACGGAATCTCGTTCCGGTCCGCAGACTACCAATACTGGCTATTGCTGACGTCACGCTTTACTTGGCAACAGGCAAAACCTTTTAAATGCGCACACTCATGCACTCTTCTCTCATGAAACATTTCTCAATTGCATACACCAGATTTATGAAAGTAAAAAAAAAAAAAATCAAACATTTATTACTATTGTTATCATTTATTCTAATTACTTTCCCTTGTACAGTAATTATTTACATCTATTAGTAGTTCACTGACAATTTGGGAAAGTAATGAGTAACTGTAATTGATTACTTTTTAAAGTAATTGTCCTAAGACTAATTAAGGGAGTTGTGAGTATTATTTCTCTCTGAAAAATAGCAAAAATTAAGCATGCAAGTGTAGTTAGTTAGTTTTTCATACCCAACGTTTGTACTCACACAGTTTCTATCAACATCTCTATTCAGTGTTACGGCCAACAAGCATTAGAGTGCAACAAGATGAACGTGTGTATTTATTCATAGTCAGAGTTTCTTTAAAGCACATGTGTGCAGGTGTACTTGTAAATGTGTGTGTGCAATGAAGGTGTCCATGACAGGAAGATCTGTCCGCTTGATTAATGCTCTCACTCAAGCTGGCACCTGGAACCAATCCGTCTCTTTTCTTTTTTTGTTGGGCTGCCCCCGTCCCCTGCACGCCGTATGTGCATGTGCATGCCATGAGGGGTGGGTGGTGTCGAACAGATGCGACCGAGGAACTTGGAGGGAAAGGAAATAAAGGTGCAGAGGGTGGGAGGCGCGGGCGCGTGTGTGTGAACAATAGCTTGGACGTGCAGTGGAGAGTATCGGGTGTTATTAATAACACAGCGGTGCCCGTTGGCTTTTCATTTGCTCAAATTACCTGCCCGGAACACAACTTATCAAATGCACCTGAGAGTCGTGTGTGGCGACACCCACTAAGGCCTTTTATGATCATGATCATGGCCAAGTTCAAAGAAGGTTGATTGGTAGTAAACGTTAGACTCTTAAGTCAATTTTTGTCAGGAAATATGCAGAAACTTTTCATGTCCCATCCATCCATCCATTTCTACCGCTTATTCCCTTTTGGGGTCACGGGGGGCGCTGGCGCCTATCTCAGCTACAATTGGGCGGAAGGCGGGGTACACCCTGGACAAGTCGCCACCTCATCACAGGGCCAACACAGATAGACGGACAACATTCACACTCACATTCACACACTAGGGCCAATTTAGTGTTGCCAATCAACCTATCCCCAGGTGCATGTCTTTGGAGGTGGGAGGAAGCCGGAGTACCCGGAGGGAACCCACGCATTCACGGGGAGAACATGCAAACTCCACACGTCTGGTTTTGTTATTTTACATCACAAGCAATACAAACAAGAGCAATATTATACGTGCTTTCATGTCGGAGTCTGCAAAAGTCAATACATTTGTGTCAGAATTGCGACTGAGAGTTTTGGTCATGTTTGTGTTGTCCTGTGTTTGGATTTTTAATTCCTGTTCAGTGCTTTTATTTCTAGAGTCTACTTTCCTGTGTTTTTTGAATCGCTTTCTGTCCTGGTGCTCTTGTTTTGTCAAAAAATGTTGTTTGGTCTCTGTGTTTTGAAAAAACTTTACTTTCTGTTCCATGTCCTGCCAGAACACCTGATTTTCATTAATTAGTTCCATTTAGTTCCACCTGGGTCATTCATTCTTTGCTGGATCATTCTACTTGTTAGTTGGCTTCTTGTGCACCTCACTGTTGCAAATAAATGTACTTGGGGTCACGCTACAAAACAAACCTTGACAATTTTAAATGATAAAATCGGTCAATTACTCGTTAAATTTAGAGATAAAATGGCTTAGTTGGCAACATTGATTCATCCTGCACTGTCTTCTTATTCTCTGGCAGACCAGGTTGGTTATGATGTGTTTAAAAGCAAGGGCGAGCAGATATTGCCTGATCTAATTACGACGTTCCAAATGTATTTGTGGCAGGCTTTTACTTCTTTGTACACTTGTGCAACATTTAAGGACGCTACTTAAGACAGTGGTTCTCAAATTGGGGTACGCGTACCCCCGGGGGTACTTGAAGGTATGCCAAGAGGTACGTTAGATTTTTTTTAAATATTCTAAAAATAGCAACAATTCAAAAATCCTTTATAAATATATTTATTGAATAATGTTTCAACAAAATATGAATGTAAGTTCATAAACTGTGAAAAGAAATACAACAATGCAATATTCAGTGTTGACAGCTAGATTTTTTGTGGACATGTTCCATAAATATTGATGTTGAAGATTTCTTTTTTTGTGAATAAATGTTTAGAATTAAGTTCATGAACCCAGATGGATCTCTATTACAATCCCCAAAGAGGGCATTTTAAGTTGATGTGTAGAAATCTTTATGTATCATTAAATCACTTGTTTATTTTTCAACAAGTTTTTAGTTATTTTTATATCTTTTTTTCCAAATAGTATAAGAAAGACCACTACAAATTAGAAATATTTTGCACTGTTATACAATTTATTAAATCAGAAACTGATGACGTAGTGCTGTATTTTACTTCTTTATCTCTTTTTTTTTAACCAAAATGCTTTCCTCAGATCAGGGGGTGCTTGAATTTAAAAAAAAAGTTCACAGGGGGTACATCACTGAAAAAAGGTGGAGAACCACTGACTTAAGACAGTCCCAAATTAGTTTTACAGGATTTACGGCGGCCGCAGCTTGACACTGGAGCAGATCGTTTCCGTTCACATTATTTCTTATAGCAAAACTGCTGGGAGAATTCAAACTACTTTGTGTTTGATTTGAGACTTTCCAGCTAAACTGCAGGATGCAAAGAGATCCGTTTTGCGTTCACGAGAACAACTTTGTACCGTGGGCGGGCTCCTTCAAAGCACCTCCCATCTGGTGGCGCGTGGGTAGTGACTGCTTCTCCGCTTTTTGCTTTCTTCTCTCCCTCCCCCTCAGCCTCCCCACCCCACCCACACTCTTAGGAGAAAAGGTGATGACAAACGTAAAGGGACATCAACAATCAGAGTGGCCAGCGCTGTACCACCTGCGGCACACATTCAAACACAACATAGAATGCACTTGAACGTGCGCCAGAGACACAAAAGGAGCTGGTGCAGGTGTGTCTTTGAACTTAGAACACAGCGTGTGGCTCATATCGAACGGTGGGGGTGTTAAGCAGGGATGGGTTGGGGTTGGAGGGTGGTTGGTGGTAAGGTTTAGGTGTCCAAATACCCTCATTTGTGAACATCCATCCAGTACGAAAAGTAGATATGTCACCTGCAAACAACAGAGGTGGGTAGTAACGCGCTACATTTACTCCGTTACATTTACTTGAGTAACTTTTGGGATAAAATGTACTTCTACGAGTAGTTTTTATGCAACATACTTTTACTTTTACTTGAGTATATTTATAGAGAAGAAACGCTACTTTTACTCCGTTCCATCTATCTACATTCAGCTCGCTACTCGCTACTTTTTTTTTTATCGATCTATTAATGTTTATTTTGGTTAATGACAGAGCTTCAAAGTAGAATCCACGCATGCCTGCGTTTCACCAATCACATGCAGTCACTGGTGACGTTGGACCAATCAAACAGAGCCAGGCGGTCACATGACCCGACATGAACAAGTTAAAAAACTTATTCGGTTGTTACCATTTAGTGTTCAATTGTACAGATTATGTACTGTACTGTGCAATCTACTAATATAAGTTTTATTCAATCAATCAAAAGTGTAAAGGAAAAAAGACACTTTTTATTTCAACCGTACTTCCCGTCACAGGCCTAAAGACTGATCGCACAGTTCCTGTCTTCACAATAAAAGCGCCGCTCCATCGCGCCTGCGCTAACAAAATAAGAGTCTCCGAAAGCCACCGCAAACAAGCTAGCAAGCCACGGAGTTTGGTGCCAATGTATTTCTTGTAAAGTGTATAAAAACGAATATGGAAGCTGGACAAATAAGATGCCAAAAATCAACGACTTTCATGTGGTATTAGACAGAAAAGAGAAACTTTTTTTCTCCTCCATTTGAAAACGTGAACGTCTGATTCCAATCATTGCAAGTCATCAGAATCAGGTAATACACCAACTGTTATTCTTGTCTTCATGAAAGATAGGAATCTATATGTTAAACATGCATGTATATTCATTAAAACACCTTCAACATGTCAACAAAAACGGCAAAATAAATAAATATAAATTATATACTGTATATATAAATGTATATATATATATATATATATATATATATATATATATATACATTTATATATATATACATATATTTAATATATATATACACATATATATGTATATATATATATGATATGTGTGTGTATAAATAATTTGTGTGTGTATGTATGATGTGTGTGTGTATGTATATGATGTGTGTGTATGTATATGTATATATGAGGTAGATCACCTCCACTTGGTCATTTATTAAGTAATTGATAAACGTTGAAAAAATTATTGGGGTGTTACCATTTAGTGGTCAATTGTATGGAATATTTACTGTACTGCAATCTACTAATACATGTTTTAATCAATCAATCAAATCAATGAATTCCTACTGAGGCTAGATAGATAGATAGATAGATAGATAGATAGATAGATAGATAGATAGATAGATAGATAGATAGATAGATAGATAGATAGATAGATAGATAGATAGATAGATAGATAGATAGATAGATAGATAGATAGATAGATAGATAGTACTTTAGTGATTCCTTCAGGAGAGTTCCTTCAGGAAAATTAAAATTCCAGCAGCAGTGTACAGAGTTGAGATCAATTTAAAAAAATAAAAAATAAATAAATAAAAAGTAAATAATGGGGGTTTAAAAGGAAACAAAATAGAGAAATATTACAAAAAGAATAAAAACAATGGGAATAACAATATAACAGTAAAATAAGAATATAACAAGACAAAGTAGGCAGTAGTGACCATGTTATGGTGCTGTTAAGTTATTGTGGCTCAATGTGCCATTTTTTTCATTTTATTTTAATGTACTATTATTTAATATATAATATTGTTTTATTTGCTTAAGAGATATTACTGGCTCTGAATTTGCTCATTGCTATTTTTATGTTTTTGTGCATTATTTTTTGCCGTAATCAGGTTACTCATCAGTTACTCAGTACTTGAGTAGTTTTTTCACAACATACTTTTTACTTTTACTCAAGTAAATATTTGGGTGACTACTCCTTACTTTTACTTGAGTAATAAATCTCTAAAGTAACTGTACTCTTACTTGAGTACAATTTCTGGCTACTCTACCCACCTCTGGCAAACAAGCATAGGTATGATCTACTTATCCAGGGGTGTGAAGTGAAGTGAATTATATTTATATAGCACTTTTTCTCTAGTGACTCAAAGTGCTTTACATAGTGAAACCCAATATCTAAGTTACATTTAAACCAGTGTGGGTGGCACTGGGAGCAGGTGGGTAAAGTGTCTTGCCCAAGGACACAACGGCAGTGACTAGGATGGCGGAAGCAGGGATCGAACCTGCAACTCTCAAGTTGCTGACACGGCCGCTCTACCAACCGAGCTATACCGCCCAAAGTGTGGCCTTGGGGCCATTCTTTTCTTAGCCCCAGACCTACAACCGTTCATTTTTGGGACAAGCGGTAGAAAATACATTGAAATTATTTTGTTTATTAATGAGAACTATTGTTCAACTATTATCAAGTTTTCAAATAAAATACTATCAATCAATCAATGTTTACTTATATAGCCCTAAGTCACTAGTGTCTCAAAGGGCTGCACAAACCACAACACAAACCACTACGACATTCTCGGTAGGCCCACATAAGGGCAAGGAAAACTCACAACCAGTGGGACTTCGGTGACAATGATGACTATGAAAACCTTGGAGAGGACTCCCCCCACCCCCCTCCCCCCCTCTAGGGGACCGAAAGCAATGGATGTCGAGCGGGTCTAACATGATACTGTGAAAGTTCAATCCATAGTGGATCCGACACAACACTACAACAATGTAATACTATTATTAGTGTTGTTATTATTATGGTTAAATATGATGTATTTGTTTCACACATGTTTGAAAACGGCAGCAGGATGACACCGTGGTTAGCGCTAATGCCTCACAGTGAGAAGGTCCTGAGTTAGTCTTTCTGTGTGGAGTTTGCATGTTCTTTCCAGGACTGCGAGGGTTCCCTCTGAGGCCCCGTTTACACTAAGCCGGATAAGGTTATCAAGGGTAAATCACACCTAACCTTATCCGCGTCCACACACAACAATGCCACCGTTTAAAACCCCCTACCCCCTCCATCCGCCGGTGTGCAGGTTCTTAAATGTAACTTATCTGAACAATATCCAGTGTTGTGGTATTTCAATTAACTGGAATCCAGTTTGTTGTGGGGCCCTATTGTATTGATTCACACCTGAGCCATTATAAAGTGATCAAATCTTTTTTAGACACGTAAACAATGTGATAAAGAACATTTTACATCATTCAAACTACGGATCTAGATATCTGGTCAGGACACTCCTCACTCTTTTCCTTCACCTTCATTGTCCATTAGTTTTTGGTGACTTCATATACTCTGGACCTCAACGTTGAGTCCACGACATACATGGCAGACAATAACTGATACAGTCTGCTTTGCCAGTCCAAAAGTATTCGCTGTCTTCCTCGACGGCCGGGTAATACAAAGCACAGGCTACCTTTTTTTTTTTATCACATTCACGGAGCTCCTATTCTCGTTGTTTCTCCTTCGACAAATCAACAAAGTTTTTCGCTAAGTAGAATCACAGTTCTCTTGCCGTCTGAGAGATGTTGTATCCAAAATAGCTGCAATAGCTTTCTCTTAAGGTATTCATGTGTGATTTGCAAAAGCATCTGTACATGTAGAGCAGGGGTCGGCAACCCAAAATGTTGAAAAAGCCGTCTTGGACCAAAAATACAAAAACAAATCTGTCTGGAGCCACAAAAAAATAAATCCATATTACATACAGATAGTGTGTCATGAGATATAAATTGAATTAAGAGGACTTAAGGGAAACTACATTAGCTCAAATGTAGCTACAAATGAGGCATAATGATGCAATATGTACATATAGCTAGCCTAAATAGCATGTTATCATTGATTGGCTTGCAGTCATGCAGTGACCAAATATGTTTGATTAGCACACTCCACACAAGTTAATAACATCAACAAAACTCACCTGTGTGCATTCACGCACAGTGTTAGAAGTTTGGTGAACAAAATGAGAAAAAAATTGGCATAAAACACGTCTTAGGAAGTCGGAGAAAGTTGTACATGTAAACAAACTACGGTGAGTTCAAGAACCCCAAAAAATTAGTAGGACAAAACGCCGCTAGCCAAATACTCGAATCAGTGAAGCATGTTTAATATAAACAGTGTGCTTTATAACCATTAGTGAGGTTTGTGTCATTTTTGTCCTCCTGCAGAAACCATATTAAAACAAAAAATATTTTTTTTTTCCCCTCATGTTCTTCCATTTACCGTACATTTTTGTAAAAGTTCCAGAGAGCCACTAAGGCGGCGCTGAAGAGCCGCATGCGGCTCGAAAGCCACGGGTTCTCGACCCCCGATGTAGAGGAAGGGAAACATGGGCATGTCTGGATGACTCGCCTCCATATTTCCAGTGGTTAGCTCCGAGTTACGAAACCGCTTTATTATGAAGCTGGCTGTGGCGCGGTCTTTCTGACGCTGCTTCCTGTGTGGGGCGCTGTCTTTCAGGCGTCACTTCCTCGCCCAACTCACTTTGTGAATGATCAATGAGTCCATATTAAGCTAACTGCCGGAGATTCTAGAAATACACGGCACACTAAGCCGTGTAACAAATTGTCCGAGGAGGAGAACCTTAAACGCTGGTTTAGTGTGGCTGAAACTATTAGTTTAAGGGGAAAACGACTTAGTGAAGACATGGCCTGAGTAGTCCGGCTTCCTCACACCTCCAAAGACATGCACCTGGGGATAGGTTGATTGGCAACACTAACACTGGTGTTATTATTAAAAATAAATATGAAATTATTTGTATTATTATTATACGAAGTCTAATCCTGCAAATTAAAATATGTGCGCGCAAAAAAAAAACAGTTTTCCATGTCAAATTGTCAAGTGCAATGTTAAGCTTCAAAACTTCTCTGTACTTTTTACACAGTAGTTAATGTACGTATCGTAGTATTTTGACGGTTGAACTAGAAGAAAATATATTAGCATCTTCATATTCTAATATTATCTTGTGGTGATGAAACTGAATCTGTTTTAATATTGAGAGTAAAAAGAGAAAGGAAGCACTGATGCAATTATGGCCGCTGCCTCTCGGGGCATCAGTGACCCCGCCACCATCACGATGACCTTGACGTTGTACCGAGAGGCGTCCCGAATATTTTTGTGTCAACCGCACGTCATGAAAATAACACACTAAGCGATGTTTTGACAGCAAATTTACGAGGACACTTAAGCTTTTAATTACTAGTCATACAATTCTAGGGGATTGCGTCATCGCCCCATTGGTGTTAATGCTATATTGATTGACATTTTACACAGTTTGTCATTAACAGATACAAACATGTCACGCCTATTATGAATAGACTTGAGTCATAAATGCGTAGGATATGGACTGTCTGTGGTGCAATGCTAGTAATCCTTTCGTTTCAAAGGGGAACTACACTTTTGGGGGGAATTTTGTCTATCGCTCACAATCCTTGTGAGAGACAAGAACACAAATATATATATATATATATATATATATATATATATATATATATATATATATATATATATATGTCAAGTATATATGTCCACTTTTCTGTGGTTTATCCGTTATACAGTGCTCAATACTGGGGTGGAGCAAAATATACGTCAGGTCAGAAAAAAACACAAGAGGTTATATCATCCCTACAAGCCTGTTTCGCAGGTTTCCTGACCTAACGTATGTATGTATTTATACATACATATATGTGCATTCTAATTTGTAATAATCGGGTATGTAATGCACAACGCAATGCGATAGGGCAGTGTTTCTCAACCTTTTTTCAGTGATGTACCCCCTGTAAACATTGTTTTAATTCAAGTACCCCCTAATCAGAGCAAAGCAATTTTGGTTGAAAAGAAGAGATAAAGAAGTAAAATACAGCACTACGTCATCAGTTTCTGATTCATTAAATTGTGTAACAGTGCAAAATATTGCTCATTTGTAGTGGTCTTTCTTGAACTATTTGGAAAAAAATATATTAAAATAACTAAAAACTTAAACATCCCAAGTGATTCAATTATAAATAAAGATTTCTACACATTGAAGTAAACATAAACTTAAAGTGCCCTCTTTGGGGATCGTAATAGAGATCCATCTGGATTCATGAATTTAATTGTAAACATTTCTTCACAAAAAAAGAAATATTTTACATCAATATTTATGGAACATGTCCACAAAAAAATTTAGCTGTCAACACTGAATATTGCATTGTTGCATTTCTTTTCACAGTTTATGAACTTACATTCATATTTTGTTGAAGTATTATTCAATAAATATATTTATTAAGGATTTTTTAATTGTTTCTATTTTTAGAATATTTAAAAAAAATATCTCACGTACCCCTTGGCATACCTTCAAGTACCCCCATTTGAGAACCACTGCGATAGGACACCAATCTATACAGACTGAAAACATTATCAATCATGTTACAGTATCTGTTAAGTGCTATTAATGTTTTGTTTGTACACGGCTGGCTCCACAGTGTATGTTCTGTATACTAACCAGCCTTAAAAGAAAGAAGTTCCGGTAATACTTAAAATGACCAAAATACGGTAAATATTGTACAAATTGTTCTTTCGTCCAACTCTCCTGCGGAGAAACTTTTCTGCTGGCAGCTTTTGTCACAACCTTGACTTGGATTGTTTCTCCGATGCAAAGGGAAATTGGTTCGAGCCAGACGTGAATCTGAGTACATTTTAATGTTTTACACTAATAAACTACAAAAAGGCTTACAAGAAGGTACAAACTCTTGGCTACTGAAAACAAAACTAGCACAATGGCATGACTATAGACAAAAACCAAACTAAACAACTGTGACATAACTAAACCAAAAACTTACTTGACATGAGCAGGAGGGAACAAACAGCATGGCATGGCATGAAGGCAGTTGAGGAATATGAAAAGTTGCCAGGCTGAACACTTGGCAACTACAGGTTTAAATAATACCAGTGATAATTAAAAGCAGGTGTGGGAACTGAGGGCAGGGGCGTGACATGAGGGCAAGGTGAAAATCAATGAGTTGGCATGGTAACAAAGAAAACAAGGAAGTGCAGGAACAGGAGCCGAGTGTCCAAAAAATAAAACCAAACATGACAAAAACAAAACCTGATCCCATGGGCGTGACACTGATGTGTATTTGGGATCTGCATTAGTCCTAAAAGTTTGCGGCGTAAACAATTAAGCCTCCTCTTTTTCTCCATCTTCTTGTTATGTGACATTCATCTTCGCTGTTGCCATTTCTAGTATAAAGTAGCATAAAGTTCTAACTTATATCTGTCAGTAGAATCGCTATGGAAGCGCAAAAAACTACCGGTGTACTGGCTTTACTTAATTCACCCAAGGAACTTTAGTTTTAGACCGTTCCGGTCGAACGTTTTTTCACAAGACACATTTTCGGCATTGTTGTTGCACTAGTGAGGCACGGATAAGGAGATGCTGTTCCGCTATTGATTTAAATAAAGTCTGAATGTCATTAAAACAGTTAGCTCTATCTTTTGACACTTCTTATACTCCCGTCCTTGCACGCTACACCACTACAACAAAGATGACGGGAGAGAAGACGCTGTTAAAGTGGAGCCACATAAATAAGACTGTCCACAAAACGGCGCGTTTGGAAGCGACTGTCAGAAAGCGACTTGAAGATGGTCTTTAAAACTTAATCCATGCAACATTTTGACCAAAAAAACACCATTACATGTTATGTAGACCACAAGGAAGTTTTTTCCATATAGAAAAAAATCCTGATATGATTTAATGCGCCTTATAATTCAGTGCACCCAATGGTCCGGAAAATAGGGTACTAGTCAATGTCAGCTTTAGGACAGTATCAAAATATCTTACAAACGGGTGTTAAAACTTTGTTTAAAATTCAAGTGTTATTCAGTTTCTTTTTAGTTATTGTGATATGCAAGTAGGTCAAAATTGCCTATATAATCCAATGTATTTAACTCAGATTTAGGTGACAGAGAAAATAGTTTATTATTTTAAAGTAAAGCTGTGTTTAGTTTTGCAATTTAAAAATGAGCTGTGGGTTGCAAATGTCAGTTGAATCAGACTTTCGAAACACCTGACATACAGGGTTTTAAGTAGAAACGTTAACTGCCTGTCATGTTGAAAATAGGGATTAAGGAATTAATACAAATACAAATATAATAGTTAAAAATATAAACAATATATTTGTATACTTACAGTGTCTGTAAAAAACACTGGCACACAAACAGTTTATTTTATTATATTTACAAGATATATTCACACATGTACATTGCAGTGGTACATAGTGTAATTTTCCCATAAGAAATAATGTAAGTCTAATTAATCTGTTCCAGAACCCTAAAGCTATAAACACATTTTCTAAAAAATATATTTTAATTTTACATGCAGAAAACAATGTAAAATACATAGGGATAGAACAGTGTTAAATCTCACTGCATGATATTATCACAGTATTAGGGCCATGGTACAATATTATATATATACAACAAAAACAGAATTAAAATGCTATAGTGTGTAAAATGAAGTGGCAGGAATGTTTAGTATAAACACACTTACTGTAATTGAACACAACTATAATGCTAAACTGTTGTAATCATATTTATTACTACATATGTGTACTTTTTAGTGCAAATAATTGTGCAGGGGCATCTTTAAAGAGACGATGTAAACATCCAATGTAAAACAATAATGGTCAATGTCTTTCAACTTGTATTTTCTGAGAAGCAGTGTCCTCCACAGTGGACATGTGTATATCAGTTTAGAATATGCTGTTTCTCAGAAAGAGCTAACATTTAATAGATAAAACTTTTAATAATGTAAACACCTCACACACTGATGTTTGGTTTTGATGGCTTAAAATATATTTTCTGAGTGATGGTTTATGAGGTGGCGACTTTTCCAGGGTGTACCCTGTCTTCTGCCTCAGTGCAGCTGGGATAGGCTCCAGCCCCATTAACAGAGACAATCGGTGTAAAATGGGTGTTGGATTGACGATTTAGCTTTTCAGTTCACTCGTATTTCCCGCATCAAACATTTTTTTTTTCTTTGGTGATTTCCGTGCAACATGACCGTGGTGCCTTGGAAAACACTCGAGACAAACATGCCGCACTTTGCTTTACACAAGGCTTACTTTAGTGTAGACAGGATTTGTTTGTGTGTTTGTCAGCAAAGTAACTCAGTCATGGATGGATTTTGATTATTTTTTTCCGAAAATGTCGAAAAGATCAATTCCACTCATCTACCATGAACACACTTCATTTCCTGCTTACGACGTTCCACATCCCCATTTTGTCGGGCCCGCGCTGTGCAGAGGATTCTGGGAGATGCAGTTTATATTCAGACCGCCTAACACTAAATTGCCAAAAAAAACTGCACACCAAATTTTTGTTTGGTGTGTAGTTGGGTATCGTTGGAATTCGAGCGATTTCGATTCTGATTCTTTGTTTTGATTCCGATTCCTGACGATTCTCAATTCCGATTCTTCTTGTACCATGCCAGGATCAATGTGTTGGACAGGTAGTCCCTAGAAGGTGGTATGTATTTTGGGTTGAGAGTTTTCACCATATCCCTGCAAACATAAACAAACATGTAATGTTGCTGTTACTGTATCAATTAGCTTAGCTCCAAAGTTATTGCTTAACTAACCTAAATGTTGGAGATTCCACCTCCGAGAAGGGATGCAGTCTTTTGACTATGTTTGCAGTCACCTTTCTGTGGCACTCTTCCGTCTGTGGCACCGACATCTTCCCCATTCCCGCTACGGTGAACAGAGTACGCTGAGGACATCGCGGAGCCTGGCTAGCTGGTTGTAAATTGTCTATGAAAAAGTACGCGGGCTAATTTGTTAGCTACCTCAACGTTGGCACAAAACACATTATTTATTGCAAAAATATTGTTTTACTTACCGGATTCGGACTGCAGTGCAGTCACCGAGGTGCCAGGCTGGGTGTCGGAGCCGGAGCCAGAGGAAGAGGCAGAGGAGAACGGTCTGCGCAGCGCGTCGAAGACGGGACACGCATTTATTTGAAGTCCATGAACTCGGAGGTGCTTCATCATGTTCGACGTGCACCCTCCCAAGTACGAAACAGTCCTGTCGCACGTGTTACATTTCGCCGATATTTCATTTTTTTTAGTAAAATAAAGCCACACTTTCGACTGCCGACGCCCGCTATCCATGCTTGACTGACTCGCTCGGCTACATAGGCTCGGCTATGCTAACACTTCCGGCGGTAGGCGCTTCTTCGTTGGTGTTCAGCGGCTTCTTCTTCCAGTCGGCGGACTTATTCTTTTTTTCCGGTCGGCGGACTGGGTATCGAAACTAAGAATCGAAATTTAAACTTTTGAACAATTCTGGGAGAATCGGAAAGTTAGTCCCGGGTCCAATCGATACTCGATACTCGATACCCAACCCTAGTGACGCATCACGGCATTATTGTGAAAACTTTGAAACCCCATTACTGCGGTAGCTACAAGACCGTTACACCCCAAGAAATACATATAAATGATGGATTAAATTTATGAATAAACATTTATCATTACTTTTACTTTTAGTGAAGAATCTTGTTGGCTAAGACAGCTATGAGTGGAGAGCAAGGAGGGGAAGGGAGAGCTCCATTCATATTTTATCAGAATTCTTTCTTCAAATCAATACCAGCATTATTGCTGTGTGCAAATAAGTACAAATAAATCTGCCATTATATTTTCATCAGTGACAGAGCAGGATATGTTTTTGGTCAAATTTAATACAAGCGCCCTGTCATTTAGTAAGCCAACTTCGACTTGCTCATTTTTACGCAAAACGGGGCCCCCACAAATCATGCACAGCACTTCTCGGGAGAGGCGATGTTCTGTCAATGTCCACAACCCAACAATATTTGCAATCTTCCCAGCAAGCAGTTACTTCCCTGTTATTGCCTATGTCATCAAACTTTGCACCTAGTTTCAAGTAAAAAATCCTTCAGTTTAAGTATGTTTTCTGCTCTCCGAGCAACTTCTCAAAGCGTTCAGGTTCTGCCTCCACCTCGGTCGCTGTGGTTTTCATGTTGCGCTCCACGTTGTGTGCGCCTTGACGCCGCCTCACCAAGCACCTCTAGGTGATCAAAGTGTCCATCTTGTTTGGAAACGACGGGCTGTCACTCACTCACTCGTACAGTCGTCAGAAGTTCATTTTCTTTGTCTCAGGCATTTCAGAGTATGTCTTCAACATTTGCCCCGCTCTGGAACTGGGTCTCGCTCTTTTCTCTTCCTTTGGACCCTGACTAATAACGGGCCTTGTTTTTCTTCTCGTGATGCTGAATGAGCAAAGGTGCATCCCAGAGGAGCGGGAATATTTTATTAGAGTGATATTTTTTTCTTTCACATGTCTTCCTCTGTGTGTTTCTTGTGATGGAATGTTAAGACGCTCGCCTCTGCCTGCGTGCCTGAAAGCAAGCAAGCTCCCGCCGAGCAAAGACGATTGAAAGCTAAATAACGGGACTTTCAAGCGCATTGTTTTCTTCCCGTCTGGGATGAAGGGAGGGGGCCTGGAACCCGATCGCTTCGCTCTCAGGGGAGGTACACTTGGCGCAAACAAAAATCTTTTTTCGTTTGCTGACAAACACTTCTAAAAGCAATTTGGGCTCTTTTTTGCCTATTTGGAATTCAGTGGGGGAAAAAGGGAGAGTGGTTTTGTTGCTATGTTGAGCTTGATGCAACACAGAGCACGATATTAAAACTAGGAGCCATAATATTGAAAAAAAACCCAACTCTTGTCCTGTTTGGATATATCACTGTTAGAATGCTGTCTAGTTCAAGTAAACATTATTTGGTGTGCTTTATTTTGAAATATGTGTATTTGTACTATGGTAAATGGGTTGTACTTGTATAAAGCTTTTCTACCCCTTTTTAAGGAGCCCAAAGCGCTTTGACACTATTTCCACATTCGCCCATTCACACACACATTCACACACTGATGGCGGGAGCTGCCATGCAAAGCGCTCACCAGGACCAATCAGGAGCAAGGGTGAAGTGTCTTGCCCAACAACACAACGGACGTGACTAGGATGGTAGAAGGTGGGGATTGAACCAATAACCCTCAGATTGCTGGCATAGCCACTCTACCAACTTCGCCACGCCGTCCCCCCTTATAAATCAAGACTGTTCAATGTGCAGCCCAGAGATCATTTTATTGGCCATCAAATTGCAATTAGGTCATTATTAATAAATTAGCTTATATTGTAAGATATTTCACTAATTTGCAATTCCAGCTATAACGCGAACTAAGGATATGACTCTAAGGAACGATATTTTCGGCTATTTTAACTGATCGGCAATCGGCGGTTGAGCTGCCGAGCATAGCTGGTGTTTACTCCAGCTTTGTTTTGTTTATATGCTAAAGATGGTACTCACATAAAATATTCCTTCAAAAAGGTTGCACCATCAGGGAGACACAATTACATTTCTTAATTTATTGTTACAAACATGCAAGAGTTGCATTAATTGCAGAGGGTGCATGTCTTGCCAGAACACCATCTTGAATAGTATTGCAAGCTGCAACGAACGTGTCATCCGTACACATTGCAAAATTGCCTCGAAAATACTTATCCTCACCTCAATTGAAGAAAGTGAACCAAGTTTTTTTTAAGTACAAGGGGAAAGGGAATGGCTGAGTATGCTACGCACACACAGCAGCAGCGGCATGACAAAACAAGCTAACTACTAAAACTTCAATGTAAATTAGGGGTGATCGATCCATATGTCGATACTATCGATACCTAGTATACTATTGGTATATAAACTATACTAAAGTGGTGAGATGGATTTTTTTTTCTTGTCCTTATTATTTTAAAAAAAAGTTATGTTGTTGTTGTTTACAAAATTTGTGAGTACGTATCTGGATACAGGGAGGCTTTGAAGGGAAAAACCCAAACAAATTAAATGGAAGCCAAAAGTTGTTTTTGCTTTTGTTCACATACTGTGCATTCAACACTTGATTTCGTTAAAAAAAAAATGTGTGTGACATTTAATACCACACATTTAATACATTATCTGACCTACAACCATAACAGCAAAGTCTAAATCTGATGAATTAAGCTTCATAAAAATGCTATTTTGTTTCTTTATTTACTTGCTACAAAACATTTTCCGCTCTGATCTATTTGAAATGGGATCGGTTTCAAGGCCAAAACAACGGATTGGGATCAGAGGCCAAAAATGGGTAAATCCCATATTGAAGATAGTACTTTATTTATTCATTCCGTCAGGAGAGTTCCTTCAGGAAAATTAAAATTTTCAGCACAATCCCATTCAAGATCAGACAAACATTACAGGGAGACAGAACAGGATGGCTGACGGGTCTGCCGGCTTCCAGCGCCCCTTGCAAAAAAGGTGAGCTACAGGTAAACAAGGTGGGGGGGGGGAATGGGAGAAAAAAATAGAAGATTAAAATAAAATAAAAATATCAGTCCAAGCCTGGGTCCTGGAGAAGGGTTCCAGACTGAGGCCAAGGGAAAAAAACAAGAACCTGCCGCTGCCTCTAGCAATGTTTTGAGCATACTAATTCTACGTTAAATGTGTCCCTCCATTGTGCACTCACGTCCTTACTTCCTTGTCCACATTGACCGAAATGTCGACTTATATTGATGACCTCTAATTGTTTCTCATTGGTCTGGTTTTAAGAAGTACGGTGGAACCCAAAGATATATGAATCTTTTTTTAAGCTAATTTTCTACGGACCGTAGTGCCTAGTGAGTGTATGTAATGAACTATAGGAAAGTTGAAAATATTACTATTTTTACAGCTTGTGGCAATGTTAAACTGTAATCCATCCATCCATTATCTACCGCTTATTCCCTTTCTTAGTTAAATAATTTTTTTGTCAGTGATAAGTGCACTTTTCCTGATGATGTTTCCAGTTCAAAAAGCCATCAAAATATAAAAATGTGCTAAAAAAAAAAAAAAGAAAAAAAAAAAGAGTCATATGAATTGTACATTACACACACAATTACACTCTGGCTCGCACTCGCACTCTGTGTTCACATAAAAAGGAACCTTTAAAAAAAGGGTGCATGCGATCGGGTTCTAACTGCATCTGAGCTCCATTTGAGGCCTGAAAAAAAGCTTTTATAGAGACTGCAGCCAGCGTGGAGGAAGCCCACCCTGAGGGCTTGTCATAAATATTAGCCAATCATCAGGTTCACATGTGACTTAATTGATTACTGATAAAAAAGACGGCGTCTCAACATCACAGTAGCGGTTTTATAATCTGAGTTTAGAGACCTGCTGTCGCCTGAAAGTCTGTTTGCAGAGCAAGAATGGAGACTTTTACTTTGACAGAGCCGACTGGTATTGTTTAAAAGTGAATGGAAGCTCCTGGTGGGCGTCTTTAATTGTCTGTCAGTAAGCTCTGCAACAACAAGGAGGAGCGTTCGCGCTCTTCCGAGGATGCTCTGAGATTTAAGTGTGATCTACGAGGCTATAAAAAAAAAAAAAAAAAAAATCCAAGCTGGGAAGATTTAAGGCAGTCGTATTTCAAGCTCGCAATTTAAGTGTCAGTTCGCGACCGCATCCCGCCGAAGCTCCTGCCATGATACAACACCATGAAATGTTTGAGAGGCAGCCTTTCACAACCCGTGATGCTCCCAGTGGGACCTGGCTGTCTCGCTTCGTCTTGGACTCCGTGGCGTCGACCCTGACGAGGAGCAGAGCGCACGGGAATGTTAGATGAAGGAGTAGACAACGCATAATTACAGCTATCCAGGATCTAACGTACAGCCGTACACTTCAGTTCAGCGTATTGTAACGCAAGCCGACATACTCAACCCGTACCATTCAATTTATTTGGTGGAACGATGGTAGGTATGAAAAACGCTAACCTTTTTGTCTAGAATGGAGTCATCAATCAATTTCTAATTGCTAATTCAATTACTTTTTTGGCAAAGTAACGAGTATCTAGACTTGGTTACAAGTGAGTGTTTTGTAGAGGGTATTGATCATTGTGAGACATTTCAAGTCAAGTCAATCCGACTCATTAGGTCAAACTTTGGGATAGGGCTGGGATATATGGCCTTACAATAATATCTCAATATTTTTAGGCCATGCCACGATTCACGACATATATCTCGATAGTTTGCCTTAGCTTTGAATTAACACTTGATGAATATAATCACACCAGTATGATGATGTACTACATTAAAACATTCTTGTTCATACTACATTAATAGGCAGGAAAGGTAAGGCAGCTTTATTTGTATAGCACTTTTCATACACAAGGCAGACTCAAAGTGCTTCACAGACAACAAAGTGAAATGAAGTAAAATAAAAGCAAAATTAAAATGCTAATATATGCTAATTTCAAACTTTCATGCAGAAAAATAAATCACAACTAAGTCAATTTACCTAAATAGTATGTCTGAAACAGTTATTAAGCAGTGACATTCATGTAACAGAAAGTGCAAGATTGTCAAAGACATTTTAAAACAAGCTATGAATGCACTTTTGTGCATGATGTCACTAAGATGATATATCAAAACAACACTAAATTAAAATGCATTTTTTGTACAGAATGCCACCATAATATTTTTAAATAAGTAAAGTGCATGTTTGTGCATGATGTCACACAAGATATTTCAAAAACTCTAAAATTAAAATTAGCTACATAATAGGGAATCAAATATTGTATGTCCTTCGCTATGTGGTCCGTTACTGCGGACATAATCTCCTTCTGTTGTTGACTATTTTTTTGATATGGTGTTGATCTGGAAATGGAAGACACCAGGCTAAATTGGGTCAGTGCTGGTTGCTTCTGCAGTTTGTTGGTATGGCACCGGCTGGAGATGTTGACATGCGGAGTTTCAAGCACTCCTTATTTTCTAGCGGGTGACTTTTCAAATGATGCTACAAATTAGTAGTGCTGCTACTTTTTGTAGCAACGCTTTTGCCGCATACTTGACATATTACGGTTATATGTTCAACATCTTCACGCTTGAAGCCAAACTACCGCCAGACAATGGACCCCCTGCCGTTTTTCTTGGGAATTAATTCTTCCTCAATTTGTTAGCAGATTCTCACCTTCTCTCTCTCATATTAACACTCGCACCGCTCCACTAGCACCACCTGCCACAGCTAACTTTACCCATGCCGCTAGCTCTCTGCTCGGCAACAGCGTACGATGTTGCATGCACGACAGTATGTGACGTATGCAAGAAGGTGCGCTTGTTTTATGTCTCTGTGAGAAGGAGAGACAAGAAAGAGTGAGAAAAGCTTATAGTGTAATGCCCGCATCTAAAACAACTGTGTGAGAATGTATAGTCAAATACTCACGAAATAGTTATTTTCTACAAACCCCATTTCCAAATGAGTTGGGAAATTGTGTTAGATGTAAATAAAATGGAATACAATGATTTGCAAATAATTTTCAACCCATATTCAGTTGAAGATGCTACAAAGACAACATATTTGATGTTCAAACTGATAAACATTTTTTTTTTGCAAATAATCATTAACTTTAGAATTTGATGCCAGCAACACGTGACAAAACAGTTGGGTAAGGTGGCAATAAATACTGATAAAGTTGAGGGATGCTCATCAAACACTTATATGGAACATCCCACAGGTGTGCAAGCTAATTGGGAACAGTTGGGTATAGAAGCCGTTCCCATGAAATGCTAAGTAATTCACAAAAAAGTATGGGGTGAAGGTCACCACTTTGTAAGCAAACTGTCGAACAGTTTTAGAACAACACATTCAACGAGCTATTGCAAGGAATTTAGGGATTTTACCATCTACGGTCCGTAAAATCATCAAAAATTTCAGAGAATCTGGAGAAATCACTGCACGTAAGCGATGATATTACAGACTTTTGATCCCTCAGGCGGTACTGCCTCAAAAACCGACATCAGTGTGTAAAGGATATCATCGTATGGGCTCAGGAAAACTTCATAAAACCACTGTCAGTAACTACAGTTGTTCGCTACATCTGTAAGTGCAAGTTAAAACTCTACTATGCAAAGCCAAACCCATTTACCCACAATATCCTGAAACGCCGCCGGCGTTAAGATGGACTGATGCAAAGTGGAAAGGTGTTCTGTGGTCTGACGAGTCCACATTTCAAATTATATTTGGAAACAGAGGACGTGGTGTCCTCCAGAACAAAGAGGAAAATAACGATTCGGATTGTTATAGGCGCAAAGTTCAAAAGCCAGCATCTGTGATGGTATGGGGGTGCATTAGTGCCCAAGGCATGGGAAACTTACACATCTGTGAAGGCACCATTCATGCTGAAAGGTCCATACAGGTTTTGGAGCAACATATGTTGTCATCCAAGGAACGTTATCATGGACGCCCCTGCTTATTACAGCAAGACAAGTGTTACAACAGCGTGGTTTCGTAAAAAAAGAGTATGGGTACTTTCGTGGCCCGCCTGCAGTCCAGACCTGTCTGCCATCGAAAATGTGTGGCGCATTATGAAGCGTAAAATACGACAGCGGAGACCCCGGACTGTTGAACGACTGAAGCTCTACATAAAACAAAAATGGGAAAGAATTCCACTTTCAAAGCTTCAACAATTAGTTTCCTCAGTTCCCAAACGTTTATTGAGTGTTTTAAAAGAAAAGGGTATGTAACACAGTGGTGAACATGTCTTTTCCCAACTACTTTGGCACGTGTTTCAGCCATGAAATTCTAAGTTAATTATTTGCACAAAAAAAAATAAAGTTTATGCGTTTGACCATCAAATATCTTGTCTTTGTAGTGCATTCAATTGAATATGGGTTGAAAATGATTTGCAAATCATTGTATTCCGTTTATATTTACATCCAACACAATTTCCCAACTTATGTGGAAACGGGGTTTGTAGAGACAAACCCGGGATATATCAAGTATATTCAATATATCGCTGAGCCCTACTTTGGGGTTTAAAAACCGTTCCACCGTGTGGAAAATTATAGCACAGGCATCACTGATGGTAGAGGTGTTTGTTCAGACAAATTTTCCCCCTTTTGGATGCAACAGTTCAGGAGTAGTAGCATTGCACAGTGGAGTGTCCTTGTTTTTTTACTGTAGCTATTGTCACACATTGCAATAGAAACTCAAACCTGATCAGAACTCATGTCACCTTTTACTGGGGCCCCCATAGTGTCCCTGCCATGACTCAATCAGGGCCTGATTTACTAAGATTTAAATAGGTCATCCTAATTTTCAATAAAATCGGATGACAGCGTGTGCAATTGTAAAATGGCGCAGACCAACTTTTTTGAATGAGGATTTTGCATGTACTGTACGGGGCATCCCCACAGAGACATTCTCATTTACTGCACATTCATGTTGTCATGCTCCTACCTGTGGCATTTTCAAACATGCATGTGCCACATACCAGTTTTTATGTGAATTTTAGACATAGCCTTGCAGTGCATTTAAAATGAAATCACTTTTTTTTTTTTTTACAACTGAAGGTGGGCTCATTGGAGAGAGCCTGTACTAACTTGCTCAAGACACACAAAAAATGCATACTTAAATATATATATTTTTCTAATATACAAAATGTTGTGATAATATATACTGTATTCTATGTGGATAAAAAAACAAACGTCATTAAAAAACACTAAAGGATGCAAAAATGCATTAGATTAATTTGTTTTAATCAGCCCCCTAAATCCTCTAGCAACAACAAAATTATAAAATGATGTTTTTGAATAGACAATATGTGTATTATTTTTTATTTATGACCATCCAAAATGTTGACTCACACACGTATGACGGAGGATTCCCTGTCCATTGTCTGTCTGTGCAGCGGCAGCCGTGTGTGGAACTGACAGTTTGCACGTCCTTCTCACACGTGCTAAATAAAACGCAAAATGGTGCTCGCAAAACAGTGATGAGTGTTGATAAATCACATTTCCTCCTCCCACTATTGTGGACATTTTGATAATCTGCATATATTTTTCAGATTAATGAAGACTAAGACGCAAAATGGATTTCACTCCCTCAGTGCGCTTAGTGTAATTACAGGCTTAGGTTTTGAGGCCATATCATCGACCGTGACAATCCTCCGCCAAATTCATCATTTCTTCCTCCTCTTCCTCCTCTTCCTCCTCCTCCAGCCTTAGCATCTCCTGATGATGAGGTCCAAACAAATCTGGATCTGCTGATCCAGTTTGCAGAGTTCAGCGCTGCGGTGTGGCTCCGAGCTGGTATGCGATCAGGAGATCCAAACCCTCAAAATACGCTGCCAATGCCGCGGCCGCTTACTCTGCCTCCACAGCCATTATTTTTTGTTTTTACTTCCTGTTGATCTGAGTGATTGACTTTACTGCCTTCTGGCGGGACTTAACATTACTGCCAATGAGAGACGATTCCCACTAAATGAAAACAGATTAACAATAGATAGGAAGTATCTCATCAGTTTTTTAAGAAAGTACAACTGGATGTGAGGTGACGTTCCATGTCCCAAGAGCTAGCTTCTGTAGCCGAGGATCGGACCGCCAAGTGCCCTGCCTTCGGCTGCCGCCCAGCTCACAATGCACCCGACCTCTATGGCCCCTCCTATGAGTGGTGAGCCCATTGGAGGGATGACCCACGTTGCCGCTTCGGGCTGTGCCCGGCCGGGCCCCATGGGGACAGGCCCGGCCACCAGGCGCTCGCCATCGTGCCCCAACTCCGGGCCTGGCTCCAGAGCGGGGCCCCGGTGACCCGCGTCCGGGCGAGGGAAATCTGAGTTCATTTTGTTGTAATTCCATAGAAGTCTTTGAGCTGCTCTTTGTCTGATCACTCACCTAGGACCTGTTTGTCTTGGGAGACCCTACCAGGGGGACATGAAAGCCCCCAGACAACATAGCTCCTAGGATCATTGGGACACGCAAACTCCTCTACCACGGTAAGGCAGAATTTCTGTTCATAACTTTTATGGACAGAATTTCTAGGCGCAGCCAAGGCGTTGAGGGGATCCGGTTTGGTGGCCACGGGATTAGGTCTCTGCTTTTTGCAGATGATGTAGTCCTGATGGCTTCATCTGACCGGGATCTTCAGCTCTCACTGGATCGGTTCGCAGCCGAGTGTGAAGCGACCGGAATGAGAATCAGCACCTACAAGTCCGAGTCCATGGTTCTCGCCCGGAAAAGGGTGGAGTGCCATCTCCGGGTTGGGGAGGAGACCCTGCCCCAAGTGGAGGAGTTCAAGTACCTAGGAGTCTTGTTCACGAGTGGGGGAAGAGTGGATCGTGAGATCGACAGGCGGATCGGTGCGGCGTCTTCAGTAATGCGGACGTTGTATCGATCCGTTGTGGTGAAGAAGGAGCTGAGCCGGAAGGCAAAGCTCTCAATTTACCGGTCGATCTACGTTCCCATCCTCACCTATGGTCATGAGCTTTGGGTCATGACCGAAAGGATAAGATCACGGGTACAAGCGACCGAAATGAGTTTCCTCCGCCGGGTGGCGGGGCTCTCCCTTAGAGATAGGGTGAGAAGCTCTGCCATCCGGGAGGAACTCAAAGTAAAGCCGCTGCTCCTTCACATCGAGAGGAGCCAGATGAGGTGGTTCGGGCATCTGGTCAGGATGCCACCCGAACGCCTCCCTAGGGAGGTGTTTAGGGCACGTCCAGCTGGTAGGAGGCCACGGGGAAGACCCAGGACACGTTGGGAAGACTATGTCTCCCGGCTGGCCTGGGAACGCCTCGGGATCCCCCGGGAAGAGCTAGACGAAGTGGCTGGAGATAGGGAAGTCTGGGCTTCCCTGCTTAGGCTGCTGCCCCCGCGACCCGACCTCGGATAAGCGGAAGATGATGGATGGATGGATGGACAACTGGATGTAATATCAACAGATGTTCTAATGCATATAAGTAAGGGGTCTCCAACTCACTTTACCTGGGGGCCACAGGACACAGAGTCTGGTTGAGGCTGGGCCGCAAGAAAATATTTCTTTAAAAAAATGTTGCATACTCCTCAGCATGTTTAGTTGTATAATGACGTTTCAAATAGGTATCCATTGTGCTTTCTCTGTGCAAATAAGACACGTCGAGGTGCCCTTGTGCTCAAAAAAGAAAAATTGCATCTCCAACTTTTCCTGGAATTGTCTTTGCTCATTACTAATCTTTCACTTCACTACAGGCTTTGAAAAAGACATGTTTGGGGTTGTGGAATATATTTGTATTTAGCCGACACACGGTGAATAATGTTATTTCCGCAATGTGTGTGTTGTTCCGCTTTTCCTTCCTACAGTAACACGGCGGTCGGCGGATAATAGCCGGGAAAGTACCTGCGTAGCGAGCGCAAAAAAGGAACGGTTCCCGGAGTGTTATCCAGCGTCATATAGAAAAAAGATGTAGTGTTCAATAAAAAAACAAATAACGGTTTTGAATTGGTCCAGGTTATCGGGGACTGTTCTTACTGACGGACAGGTGTTTCAGTGTGACTGCAGCCAGGCACGTAAGAAAACCCTAGTCTCCATGGCAACATCTCAGTCGCTTTCACTGATTTGCTGCTTTTTTCCACTAACGCAGAGGTAGGCAACCCAGAACGTTGAAAGAGCCTTTTTGGACCCAAATAACACAACACTGTCAAGCAGCATTCATATAAAACTCACGGGCCACACTAACATTAAACTTTCACATTAAGGTGGGTGCAGCAAAATAACGTCTCGCGGGCCGCAATTTGCCCGCGGACCGCGTGTTTGAGACCCCTGATCTAAGTTATTCTGGACTGTTGAGTTTGTCGTAGAAGACGTTTCACCTCTCATCCAAGTATCATCAAGTCATGCTCATAGATTTAAATTGGTCAGATCTAGTCTTAAATGTAAATTTATACTAGACCTGACCAAAAATGTTTTCAGACTAGACTTTAACTGCAGGCTATCACGTCATTTTGAACCAAGTGAACCTCCACTTACATCTTTACCACCTTTCTCCTCTGCTATCCATATTTGCCTCCATCCCCCATTCTCCAAGAAAACATGATAGCTGATAGCTCCCTGGCGAGTTCTGCTCCTGGTCTCTGTAGTGACTGCATCCACCTCGGCTTAGCCTCGCTAATCACCCTCCATCACATAAATCATCCTGGCTCGTGACGGACTGACATCAACATCGACAGAGTAGAAACGTTCCCTAATAAATCTGCTGTTAGTTTTACTTCTCAAGTCCAAAAGTGACCCGGATACAAGAGAACAGCGTGTCTTGCCGATGTACTCATAATATTTGGATACTAACCGGCTAGTTTGCAAAAAGGAAGCGGGCCAGCGAAACACGCAGAGGAAGGGAAATGTGTCAAGCGGAATGTTGGCCCGGCCCAAGTGTCTGTATTGTCTTTAGCACCTACAGAAGATCTCTGTCCAAGAAAAACGCTCCTCACCGGGTTCCCGTTCACAGCCGTGCTCTAGTACCACCCCTTGGTAGGCTGCATTTCCCCCCAAGCGAATCCCTCCATCATGCCCCCGAGAGAAGGGGGCTTGTTTGATTAATGGCTTGATCGGAGCTGATTGAGTGATGGAAGGGAAAAGCAGCCCGCTTCGGAGACTCTGGGCTGTTCCATGGAGATTTTGATGACTGGTGCGGCTAAACTAAAGTGAAGGACTAATAATAGTACAGCTGGTGACACAAAGGCTACTCCTAACACGGCATTGCCAGGAGTGCCTGAAGCCTGTAAAGATACGCAGTTGCTTCTTGGTACGGACAAACTTAGGGAGAAGTTGAAATCTTTTTTGGCATGTTTTTGAAAAGAATTGCAAATATAGTGTATTTGAATCATAATGTTCCACTTGTGGTTGTGTAGCAGTATTGTTCATTATTGTAACCACTCCACTGTCAACAAAAGAAATCTGTTTTGAGTGTAAAAAACAAAAAAACTGGCAGCTCAGTTACCAGAATTTTACTGTGAAAATGAACAGCGTTTTTTATTTTCACATAGAATTGCAGTAAATAAAAAAAACAGTATCACTGCTATTTTTATGCTAAAATTCTGGTGACTCAACTGCCAGATTTTACAGTAAAATATGCTCTTGTTTTTACACTGTAATGCATGAGTAGAATGGGAAGAAACCGAAGTTGTCACTTTAAAAATAAAAAGGAAATTTAGTGGTACCTCAGGTTGTGAGTTTAATTGGTTTCGTAATGCAGCTTGTACCTTAAAAAACGTGTATTGTGAAATAGTGTCACCTATTGAAATGAATTAAAATCAATTTAATGTCTGCTTGGCCTACCAAAACAGCAACATTTTAACAAGTAACATGTCTTTTAACAATAAAACCGTACTTTGAGATAATACATATTGTATAAAAACAATAGAATAGAATGTACTACTAAAAACTACAGTAGTTTTATGAAGCAATGTAATAATAATGTACAGCGTTTACCTTAGAGAGTGGACTTCTACGTTATCTGCTTCCAACACAAACTCGCATTCCGAAGTACAACTTATGTTTGTGGGAGTTTCTTCTACTGTACCATGTTTCTGTTTTGGTACAGTATTTGATTCATTGACCGTATAATCAAGCTAATATGATATCACGCTTGTATTGTTAACTCTGCATTTTCCACTCAGGCACTGCGAAGCCTGAGCAGAGTTTACCAACCTGAACTGTGCCAGTAGTCAACAAACTGAACGCAAACGCTTGCTGGAAATTTGCAATCTCTCAGAAATATTCTCGCTACTTTTTAAGTGTCTTTCTTTCATTCTTCGGACCATGTGTGGCTGTTATGTTGTCGCACAAAAAGGTCTGATTTAGCTTTGTAAATTCAAACCAACCTCGACTGAACCACTTGTTGAAAATGTGCAGTTATGCCTTTGGTCCTCTGTATTGACAACCCACATTGCATGCCTGATTATTTTTTTTTAAATATGTTTGCTTAAAGGCCTACTGAAAGCCACTACTACCGACCACGCAGTCTGATAGTTTATATATCAATGATGAAATATTAACATTGCAACACATGACAATACGGCCGGGTTAGTTTACTAAATTGCAATTTTAAATTTTGCGCCGAAATATCCTGCTGAAACGTCTCGGTATGATGACGCGTGCGCGTGACGTCACGCATTGTAGAGGACATTTTGTTCCAGCACCGTTCCCAGCTATAAGTCGCATAATTCCACAGTATTCTGAACTCTGTATTGCTGAATTTTTTGCAATTTGTTCAATGAAAAATGGAGACATCAAAGAAGAAAGCTGTAGGTGGGAAGCGGTGTATTGCAGCCAGTGTTTCATTGTTTACATTCCCGAGAGATGACAGTCAAGCTTTACTATAGAACAAAGATGTCAAGCGAACACGGTTGGAATGGACCACACACACAAATTACAGTGTATTATGCAGCGATTATTTCGAAAGATCGTGTTTCGAAGAGGGTCCCTTGCGGAGGGCAGAGATGGGCATCGGCACCACCCGTCGACTGGTGCTGAAGAAAGGTGCGGGGCCGACCTTCAGGTTGTACAGGTACGACCATATAATCTCACTAAAACACTAGTAACACAATAAGCAGATAAGGGATTTTCCAGAATTATCGTAGTAAATGTGTCTAATAACATCTGAATCGCTCCCACTGCCCTCTAGTCTTTTTTTTTTCTAGTCCTTCACTCTCGCTTTCCTAATCCATGAATCTTTCATCCTCGCTCAAATTAATGGGGAAATCGTCGCTTTCTCGGTCCGAATTGCTCTCGCTGCTGGTGGCCATGATTGTAAACAATGTTCAGATGTGAGGAGCTCCACAACCCGTGACGTCACGCGCACATCGTCTGCTACTTCCGGTACAGGCAAGGCTTTTTTATCAGCAGCAAAAGTTGCGAACTTTATCGTCGATGTTCTCTTCTAAATCCTTTCAGCAAAGATATGGCAATATCGCGAAATGATCAAGTATGACACATAGAATAGACCTGCTATCCCCGTTTAAATAAGAAAATCTAATTTCAGTAGGCCTTTAACCCACAGGGGAGTGCCTCTTTGGTGCCTAGTTGCTACTAAAAGTCACACAGAGCATCACACAAGCACGGCTTGCACCAAATTGTGCAGTTTCCAAATTATCCAAATCAGACTGTCCAATGTTTTAGCAGTTTTATGGAATTAGTCGCAATTGTATGGCACAGATCACTTGTTCAAAGGTGGAACTGGTGCTGTCCATTGTTATAATCTAGTGCACGCTATCTTCTGTGTTTGAATATTAAAAACGTGCCGAGTTGTTATGATGTCAAACTATCTACGTAGCTGATGCAGATGTCTCCATTCAGGCATTGGAAAGTCAAAGTGTCCGATATCAGCAGAAAAATAAGTATTGGATTATATGGAATTGAATCTAAAATCTTCGATACAAGCAACCCATAAAGCTTGTTTTACTTGTACAAAGTTGGACAACCAGTTAACTTCTAAATGTCCTCCAATAGGCACACAAGATTGTTATTTTTTTATATTGTAGTAGTCATTTATAAAAGGTAAACCTGTAAGGCTATAGGCTACTAAGAGTTAGCAGTTACACAACAGCTAAGCACACAATAGCACACAAGCTTGATGTACATTAAGTGTCCCCAAATGAACAATATAGCGGTCTAAAACAGCAATATTTTCAATATAAACAAGTATAAAATATCATGATTGCATATCACTTACACATACAGAGTCCCCAAGGCAGACGCGTCTTATAAAGTATCCAGTAACAAACCTGTTCAAATCGTTAGACAATTGCCAAAAATCCAATTACCACTCCACTTCAACTTAAAGATAGCATAAGTCACGTTCAGACGATTAAGAATAAATAGGTTAGTGTTTTTTATACCTACCATTTTCTCTGTGTAATTTTACTTAAATAAACCTTTTCTAACTTTCCACACTGCAAAATAATAAAAGTATGCTCGATTCCTGCTGAAATTGTATTTGATTGCTATTGGTATCATGCAATAGTCAAGGCTCCATCAGAAGTTAAGAAGTTGTTTCGCGACACCCCTACTGGAAAGCATAAAAAAGAATTAGCAATCTGAAATTAACTGTTTTGTGGAAACATACCATTTTGTCTTTGGTACTGTTTTAGATCAGCTCGCTTTTGGTATTACTCGCTTAATTTTTTCTCCCAACCCCGCAGGAGTTCCTCTTTGGTGCCTATTTTTGAGTGCAAGTGATCTCAATTAGGGACCTCCATGAAGGCGCGAGGCGGCAGACAGTCAGCGCAATAAGAGCAGAAAAGAAATTGTCTTCATACCCACGCCACCCCCACACCCAGCCCCGACTCCCTCCCACCACAGGCAGCGAGAAGCCGCCCACTCCGCGTCCCATTCCCGCCGTTCCCCGAAGGCTGAGAGTGGAATATCAGGGCCATTATTTCTCGCGAGCTTGTACTCAGCAGAACGTGCCGCCCATGACCATAAACCCTGACGTCACAGGCTCGGTGGCAAGCAGTCATTAGGGGCTTAGCTGACCATGATGAGGTCATCAAATGTAAGGTTACTGACAGTCGTCAACAAGCGGTTCAGCTATTTGGCCTCCTATCACCCTCAATACCTGTCTCGCGCCAAGGCTGGCTATGGCTGCATTTCTGCTCTGCTGATTTTTTTACCCCTCTGATTCCCTGTTCAAAACCTTTGCCGACTGGCAGCGCTGGCATGCGTCTCCCCTGGTGGCCGGCCAAACATGGAAACATCACTTTTTGTAGTTCCAAGGCAGGGCCTCGTCACTTGCCTCCTCCAAAAGGCTGTAATTAAGTGTCTTGAAAAATGCAGCGCTGTGAATCGGAGGCTCAATGCTCCGGTCTTAAGTGGCTGTACTTTTCCTCCTCCGCACTGATGACATTGTGCGCTGGGGAAAAACAGGCCATGGTCTGTTGCTTGCGCTTGTGTTTTTATCATTTTTTCTAGAATAGTGCGAAATGGCGTGCATGGCGCAGACCTTTAAAACCTCAAAGAGTTATTTCCCTTTGAGCAAAAGTACATTTGTTCAGGATATGACGACTAGGGGTGTAACAGTACACAAAAATTTCGGTTCGGTACGTACCTCGGTTCAGAGGTCACAGTTCGGTTCATTTTTGGTACAGTAAGAAAACAACAATGAATACATTTTTTGGTTATTTATTTACCAAATTTGCAAAATCTTCCGCCCAAATATTTTTCTCAGTGGAATATTTGATGTGAAGTAATCGGAACCTTGAATTCATAATAACATTGATTTTGATTCAATATTGTGTTTTGAGCAAAGACAGTTTGACAGAAAAAAAAAAAGAGCTTTGTTTTATTAGACAACGTTGCAACTTTTTCTAAATTACATGTAGCCTTTAAGCTTTTTTATTTCACTTTTGTTTATGTTTTTTTTTATTTTAATAATAATTTTAGAATGTGCCGTGGGTCTTTAAAACATTAGTTGTGGGCCGCAAATGCCTTCCGGGGCACACTTTTGACACCCCTGCTATAGATGATAAAAGATAAAATCTGATAAATCTATGGGTAAAAAGCAGAGCCTGGCGACGCATGCGCGTTTATCATAACTCTCTCGCTCTCTGCCCTTCCATCACAAATGCTGCTGCGTGCACAATTTGATTTCTTTTTAAGCCTTTTTTAACCCTGAACGTACATTGAAAATACACGCAACCTTAACTTAAAATGCCGGACATTTGAAGCATTTAAGAAACTCCACCCGGACAGCCCCGCAAAAGAGGACACATCCGGGGAAAAGAGGAGGTGTCGTCAGTCTATCGTAGCCCGGTCCCTGCTAGCATGCTGTGTGTTGCCTTGGTGTCTATTGTTTACACAAAGTGCAGTTCGCTACTTAATATGTCCGTGTGGAAACTCGTTCGGTATACCTCCGAACCGAACCGAAACCGCCCGTACCGAAACGGTTCAATACAAATACACGTCCCGTTACACTCCTAGTGACGACACATTCCTGAATTTTTTTTTTTACTCATGACATTTTGTTTTCCTTTTTCACAACTTGTGTCATTGTGAAAGGATTTTACGCTTGACATATTGGAATGGGAAGCATTTTTGGGCTCAGGTGGGACTATTGAAAGAATATTTAGGACTATTGACACCTTTTTTTAGATTAAAAGGAGAACTGCATTTTTTTTGGAATGTTGCCTGACAAGAACACACATATCTTTTCCCTTTCTGCTCATTCTAAATACCATAGTACAAAAAACTGATAGAGCTACCAATTCAAGTGATGTGTAAATGGGTTATACTTGTATAGCGCTTTTCTACCATCAAAGTAATCAAAGCGCTTTGACACTATTTCCACATTCACCCATTCACACACTGATGGTGGGAGCTGCCATGCAAGGCGCTAACCACGACCCATCAGGAGCAACGGTGAAGTGTCTTGCTCAAGAACACAACACACGTTGGCTCAATTATTCTACCTTATTTCAATTATTGTGCAGAAAAATGGGGAAATACATATCACAGCAACATAATGCCTTTATTTCTTTAACAAAGAAGAGCAATTCGTATAATTTTTGCAGTGAGATATAGAGACCACACAAATCCACTCTTCATTAGGTCAGGATTATTAAAACTAAAAGACATTGTTGAATTGCATACTCTATTAGTGATGTTAAAAGCTAGAAATAAAGTTCTTCCGAAGGACTTACAAAAGTTATTTGTGTTCACGTCTGAAGATGAGAACCACAGAAGGCCGTATGACTTTAAACATCCAAGAGTGGAACAAATTTGAAACAAATGTGCTTGTCTGTTGCTGGTGTGAAAGCATGGAATTCTCTAAACAAAGACTTAAAAAGTTGTTGGAATATTTTTGAGTTTAAAAAGAGTTACACAAAGAGACAACTGGAATTATATCAAACTGAATTTTTATTTAGATTGGACGTGTCATTGTGAAAATGCTTAAACGAAAATTAAAAAGTATGTTGGAGTTCAGGTGTTGATGGAGGGAACAGTTATAAAGTCATCTAAAATACTTTGTGCTAAAAAGGGGGCAGATAAATATAATCAATCAATGTTTACTTATATAGCCCTAAATCACTAGTGTCTCAAAGGGTTGCACAAACCACTACGACATCCTCGGTAGGCCCACATAAGGGCAAGGAAAACTCACACCCAGTGGGACATCGGTGACAATAATGACCCAGTGGGATGTCGGTGACAATGATGACTATGAGAACCTTGGAGAGGAGGAAAGCAATGGATGTCGATGGAAGAATAGTATTCTTCCATCTGCTCCTTTCTGATCATGGAAATGTGTAAGAAACAAAAAAACGGCCACTCTCCCAACCCCAGGGATGTGATCTATTCCGCCTATGAAGCCCTCTAAAACCACCTGAAAAACTGCAATGTTTTATATACATGCTGTTAGTATATAAGTATATACAGGCACATTCATAATATTATGTCATATTGACAGTACAGTATTTTTCGGAGTAAAAGTCGCTGCGGAGTATTAGCCACACCTGCCGAAAATGCATAATAAAGAAGGAAAAAAACATATATAAGTCGCACTGGAGTGTATAAGTTGCATTTTTGGGAGAAATGTATTTGATAAAATCCAACACCAAGAATAGAGATTTGAAAGGCAATTGAAAATAAATAAAGAATAATGAACAACAGGCTGAATAAGTGTACGTTATATGACGCATAAATAACCAACTGAGAAGGTGCCTGGTATGTTAACGTAACATATTATGGTAAGAGTCATTCAAATAACTATAACATATACAACATGCTATATGTTTACCAAACAATCTGTCACTCCTAATTGCTAAATCCCATGAAATCTTATACGTCTAGTCTCTTATGTGAATGAGCTAAATAATATTATTTGATATTTTACGGTAATGTGTTAATAATTTCACACATAAGTCTCTCCTGAGTATAAGTCGCACCCCCGGCCAAAATATGAAAAAAACTGCGACTTATAGTCCGAAAAATACGGTATTTTCCTTATTTGAATCCTTACCGTAGCTTATTTCCTGGACGCATTGACTTTACAGAGCAATATTGAAAATCTGAAAATCTTATGTAGCCCCCGGGCCTTAATTTGCCCAGGTCTGATAAAGTTGTTGTAGATGCCCATAGATGCACTTTAAAAAAGAGAAGTGTGGGATACTTCTCTTGTTGTCTTATTTGTATTTGACTTTATTAAATGGATTTATATTATCAATTGGTGCAGCCGGGCCAGAGAAGGAGGGGATAGAAAGGGGAAAAAAGGAAGCTAGAGGGGGAAATTGCGGGGACAAGAGGGCGATAAGACAAAGAGACAACAATAACAAAAACAAACACAATTAAAGCTGCAAGCAGCGAAGGACGGGACCGAGTATATATGGAAGTGGCTGAGGAGAGGGAAGTCTGGGTTGTTATTACAGTAGCACTTACAGTAATTTATTTTGTGACAGACTGCCTAACTTAAAACACTTGTATCTAAAATCAACATATCCCATTGAAATCAATTCAATTGGTACTTGCCCCCTCAAAACATGTTGCTTAACATGCAACATGCCTTTTAAAAAGAAAAACGAGCTTTTAGATAATAAATATTGCATATTAGCAATACAATAGAATGTAATACTAAAAACTACAGTAGTTCTATGAAGTAATGTAATAATAATGTACAATGTTTGCCTTCAACGGTATCTGCTGCCAGCTGCTTCCCCGCCAAACTCACCATCAGCAGCTTTTCCATATTTTCATGGATAAAAGTCCGCTGTTTATATATTATTTTAACATCCTTGTCAGGCAGTATCGATTCATTCAAATGCAGAGGATAATTTCACCACACCTAGTGTGTGTGTGACAATCATTGGTACTTTAACTTTTTAACTTTATTCTGCTTCATTATAATGCAGACTAGTAATGATTTGAGTTGCTTTGCCAAGTTGCAGACATACTCTATCTTGTTTTTGATTGTTATTTTTAATTCAATAAATATCATCCATTTAGCACTGTCCTTCACACCCACTTAAATCCTTCCCATTGTTGGAAAACAAAGTTATATCGAGATCTATTTACAAGCCAATGCTAGCGAGTAAGACCAAATGTTTGGGTCGCATCTTGCGGAAATCTCCACACCAACTAGTGGTGTGTACTGTCGGCTCGTAACTTCATTTTTTGCTTGTACACTGCAAAAACTGAAATCTAAGTAAGATTAAATATGTCAAATAAGGGTGATACTTGCTTATTTTCTGTCTGAGAAGATAATTATTCTCACTAAGCAGGTTTTATGTTAGTGTTTTACTTGTTTTAAGGGTTTTGGTCCTAAATGATCTCAGTAAGATATTACAGCTTGTTGCTGAGATTTTATGACCTATTTTGAGTAACACATGCTTCAAAATAGAATATCAACTAATGCAAAGCTGTGTCATCAACACTCACAAGTATAAAACTATTTGTTAAAGTTATAATTTCTTACTTCAAAAATCATGATGTATGCATACCATTATGTCAAGATAATGGCACTAGAATGTACTAAATTTAAGAATATTTTTCAACGTATTGAGCAAAAAGGTCTCATTTTTTTCTACCAAGAAAAATGCACTTATTAGTGAGAATATACTTATTTTAAGGTATTTTTGGATTCATTGAGGTTAGCAAATTTTACTTGTTTTGGAAAGTCTTGACAAACCGAATTTTCTTTTTCTATTGCAGATAGTTTGGCTTATTTCAAATAAAATACCCCTAATTTGTTTTAGTTTTTTTTTTCTTGTTTTTGAACACTTACTTTTTGCAGTGTAATCTAAAGCATAAAAATTGAGACAGCTCAAGACACTGTTATGTTGTGTCACTCTTAAGTTGAGATACCACTGTATTTGATTGTTAGGATAAATTAGCTACGTAATGAATTGTATTCTTGTTATTAATTGCTTTCTTCCATAATATGCAAGTTTAGTAATTGAATAAATAACTGCAATTACCAATGACGCTGGCTTCACTGCAAAAAGTCAGTGTTCAAAAACAAGAAAAACAGTTACAATAATGAGGAGTATTTTGCTTGAACTAAGCAAAATTGTCTGCCAATAGAACAAGAATTGAATTGTCAAGACTTTTCGAAACAAGTAATATTAGCTAACCTCAAGGAATCCCAAAATACCTTAAAATAAGTATATTCTCACTAATAACAAGTGCACTTTTCTTGGTAGGAGACCTTTTTGCTCAATATGTTAAAAACATTTCTAAAATGAACTAAATACTAGTGCCATTATCTTGACAAAATGTTATCCGCTCTGCATTACATTTCTTGAAACCAGCAAATTTATACTAAAAACTAATTTATTGTTCTTAAAGGAAAGGCAACAAGGCAACCGCTTGTTACTCTCGGGGTCTCTTAGCCGCTCAGGCAAATCATATGGTCTAAAAATATATTTTTCCATCGAAAGCATGACATCATCGCGCTACTGCATGCTCTTTCAGTCAATTAGTGCGCATATATACAGCCCGGCTTCCGGGGAAAACATTTTTAATTGTAAATTTGAAGAATTTATCTGAATGTGTATGAACTATTTCTGTTCAAAATTGTTTGAAATGTCACATATGAAATGTTTAAATATTAACTGTCAGTATACTGTACTGTGCCAACTGTTCTACTATATAAGTACATAGTTTCTAATGTTTCATTGAAAATAAAAAAGCAAAGTCAATTTGGCGGTCATCCGTTTTAATTATTAGACAAAATTGTGTCAAAGTCATGTTTTTTTTTTCATGCTTGAAATAAGAAAGTATTACTTTGAAAAAGCAGTTTTATACTTGTGAGTGTTAATGACACAGCTTTGCAACAGTTTATATTCTAGTTTCAAGCATGTTTTACTCAATATAGGTCATCACATCTCAGCAACAAGCGGTCATATCTTACTGAGATCATTTAGGACCAAAACCCTTAAAACAAGTAAAAGACGCTAACATAAAATCTGCTTAGAGAGAAGAATCATCTTATCAGACAGAAAATAAGCATACCCTTATTTGAGATATTTAATTTTACTTCGATTTCAGTTTTGGCAGTGTTGCAATTTACGGAAATCTAGAAAGGACATTCGCATACGGGGCGGGCTACATTAATGTCCACATACACTCGGAGCACTTTCCTTCATTTGTTCTCAAACTTTCAACCAATCAGCAAGCAGCATCTCTCGACTGTCACTGTCTTAATGACGTCCCTACCTCGTATTTACCAACCCAACGTTTACCGTCGTATCCGGCTTCAATATGTGTGTTCGTTATGGTTCCAACCACCACAAAGCCTGGCTCAAAATGGCCCCCAACCTGCATATACTTTTGCTGTTTCGCTTGAGTGAGACAGCTTTGACCGCAGTTGCTTGATGGATAAATATTACATATACACACCAGGATTATGTGAAATACATTAAAGCTACGCCCCGAACTTGTGTTTTTAACATTGTTTTAACACAACAACCAAAAGCTTTTACTGTCACTTGTCAGAGACTTTTATGTTGATATGTTATGATATTCATAAGGAATACGTTTGTATGAACACATAGCGCCTGTATGGCTGTCGTCTTTATTTGTGCAACAGACACTCCTCGTTAGTTGACGGCGCTACAGACGGCGTATGGACATTTTTGTGGTCCCAAGTGCCTCCGGGGCGCCAAGCTGGAATCAAAACAGAACTTTTTATTGCGCAATCAACATTAAATTAGTGTCAGATGATTTTTTTTGGATTTTTTTTTGTAAGAGTGAAATGCAGAATTCCAATTTTCCCATAGATCATAAAATAAATATCCTTGCTCGATGAGGAGCAGTTGCGGTTCTGCACTGCTACCGTGCAGCGACTCGATCCGGTGCAAGTGAGCGAGGAGATGAATAACACTTGAGACGAGAGAGGTCGTACAGCTGTGAGCCAGCAGCAGCAGCACTGGGTGAACGCTGCTACAATCGCTGAAAAGTGCAGCCTCAGAAACAGCGTGAGAATGAGCTGGAGTTCTAAAGAAAGAAATGATTACAGTTCTGGGTCAACTTGTTAGTGTATCAAAGGCATGCAAATATTCATCTGTTCCGGATAACAATGACACATTTTTTGAAGAGCAATTTTAGTTTTACATGCAGGAAATATACAGTTGTGGTCAAAAGTTGACATACACTTGTAAAGAAATTAACTGTCTTGAGTTTCCAATAATTTCTACAACTCTTATTATTTTGTGATACAGTGATTGAAGCACATACTTGTTGGTGTCAAAAAGCATTCATGAAGTTTGATTGTTTTATGAATTTATTATGGCTCTACTATGTCAAAAGTACATATATAGCAATGTTAACAATTGGTTACATGTCCCTTGGCAAGTTTCACTGCAATAAGGCGGTTTTAGTAGCCATCCACAAGCTCCTGGTTGAATTGTTGACCACTCCTCTTGACAAAATTGGTGCAGTTCAGCTAAATGTGTTGGTTTTCTAACATGGACTTGTTTGTTCAGCAATGTCCACAAGTTTAAGTCAGGACTTTGGATAGGCCATTGTACAACCTTAACTTTAGCCATTTCTTTACCACTTTTGATGTGTGTTTGGGGTCTTTGTCCTGTTAGGACACCAGGGCAGGAGTGATTCGGATGTTATTAGACACATTTACTAGGATATTTCTGGAAAATCCCTTATCTGTTTATTGTGTTACTAGTGTTTTAGTGAGATTATAAAGTCATACCTGAAAGTCGGAGAGGTGTGGTGAGTGCCAGTGTCTCTGAGTGAAGCCATGGAGGAGCCAAGAAAGTAGCAGCTGCCTCTTAGACAGCTGCAGGAAGAACGACACAAGTTCCGCTCATGTTTACGGTAAGAGCCAACTTATTACCACAATTTTCTCACCGACACCTGCCGGTTGACATGTGGTAGAGAAACATGTTCGCTTGACCGCTCTGTTCCATATTAAAGCTTCACAACAAACAAAGATACACCGGCTGTGTTTGTGTTGCTACAGCCGGCCAAAATACACCGCTTTCCTCCAAATGCATTGTTCTTTGTAGTATCCATTATTAATTGAACAAATTGCAAAAGATTCAGCAACACAGATGTCCAGAATACTGTGTAATTATGCGATTAAATCAGATTACTTTTAGCCGTGAGTGGTGCTGGGATAAAATGTCCACTACAACCAATAACGTTACAAGCACGCGTCAACATAAGCGTCATCATTCCGCGACGTTTTCAACAGGACACTTAGCGGGAAATTTAAAATTGCAATTTAGTAAACTAAACCGGCCGTATTGGCATGTGTTGCAATGTTAAGATTCCATCATTGATATATAAACTATCAGACTGCGTGGTCGGTAGTAGTGGGTTTCAGTGGGCCTTTAAGCCTGTCTGTTTCTGTTGTTCATTCTGGCAACATCACCTCATTCACACCCTTGATCACCTGCTATGCACCTTGTAATCCATGCCAATGATCCATGTCCCGTTCTCATTTTGTGCCAAGTAAGTTTTCTCCTTATTCATGCCACAGTGCAAGTGTTTTGTTTCGTGTTTATAGTTAATTGCCTTCGTGCTAGTCTTTTGTTTAATAGCCAAGTTTTTGTACCGCCATTGTGTGCGCCTTTTGTTTGTTCCTGTTTGTAGTTATAGTGTAAAATAAAAAGATCTCTTTATCTTCACGCCATCTCCGGTCCAAATTCACTTGCATCTTGGGAAAACAACCACCTCATAGTCCAAGTCTTGACAACATGAAGTGTTGAATGAAGAATAAATTCGAGTAGGTACGCTATGGAAAGCTAGAACTTTGAACTGCACTCTGGTTGAAAAAAAAAAAAAAAGAAGCACCTCTTAAGTAAATGCAAGGACACCTCCAGTAAACAAACTTTTCCAAAAGATGGCGCCATAACAAAAACAATAAAACAAATTCTCAACATATTTGCTTGTTTGTAAAAAAAAAAAATGTTAATGGCTTTTGGCGAAAAAAAAATCCATAAATTAGCCGCACCATTTTATAAGCTGCATGGTTCAAAGTGTAAGAAAAAAGTAGCGGCTTATAGTGCGGAATTTACGGTATATTTGCTGCAAACCATTCAAAAGTAGTGACTTATTTTATTCCAGCAGATGGCTGCATTATGGAACTGCAGCACACTGTTACTGCAGTGCAAATACAACCGACGCATCGTTTATCCATCAATACTTGGTACGTTGTTACGAGTTCTTTCTTGGATTTAATAGTGCTTCTCACCTTCTTTACCAAAGCGCTTGCTTTCGCAAATTCCTTAAGCTCAATGGTGGATTATTATGAAGTTGTGCAAAGAGTCACCAATGTTGGGGATTCTTTATTTTTGGCTCTCGTCTGTTATGTGTAATGTTTGGCTGCACGATGACCGAGAATGTGGACGAACATTTTAAGACTAAACATAGGAAAAATGGGAGGTTAGAGAATCAATGTACCAGTGTACTAATCGATATTGGGTATACCCGATTGCCTGAACCATTTAAATTAAGCAGAAACCTCTAATAATTTAATGAATAAATTAAGTGTCTTTGTGTTTTGTTTTTGACGCACTTCAGCGTCTGTTATGGATTTCTTTGTTGGTCCGTGCAGATGTACAGCTTTTAGAAGTAACATGTGTCCACTTGAAGCAGCAGATGTGAAGTTTCACACAGCGCAGGAGGGAGTGCAGGTGTGATGGACACATATTGGATGCACATAATCAAAGTCAGATGATCCAAACTATGTTTGTTGAGCGGACATTATCAGCGTTCATTGCTGCGCTGTCCGTGTTTCCACAGCGCTTCCTTCATCAAGTGCAAAAACACAAGACTGAATGTAAGGATTCTTTTTTATGTATCTTAAATGAGCAGTTCCATAAAACCTTGGCTTCCCAAACAACTGATCGTCATGCATTTACATTACGTGTTCTTAAGAACTGCTTCGAACTCACAAACGCTGCCGAGAGACTTACTTTTAGTACAACGTCAAACGACATTTTTGTACCATATTTTTCGGACTATAAGGCGCACTTAAAATCCTTTTATTTTTTTCAAAAATCGACATTGCACATTATAACCCGGTGCGCTGAATGTACGGATTAATTCTGGTTGTCTTTACTGACCTCGAAAGCAATTTTATTTGGAACATGGTGTATTGATTAGTGTGATCAGTAAATGGCAGCAACACATAATAGATATATGTGGACTGCAAGTTGACACCTGTTCAATAAATGCAAGCCCAAAACTTTGATGTTTCATTGAAAATATAGAACATTACACACAGCACTGAAAAATATGTCAAAAGGTTTTAGTACAACTTTGGTAAGCTACAAGGCATGACAGCTACCATAATCAGACCTACTGTGCTTCAACATCTGGGTATGGTGTGTGTATAAGGACCCCAAAATGGCACTTATTACAATACCTATTATCTGTTGTTGACTTTTGATGCTCAAATCAAAACGATAATGCTAACGATATCTATTGAAAATATGTGTGGGAGCAATAAATAGCCACCGGCTTGATAGTTTCAGTACAACTTTTTTTTACCTATCGTTACTTGCTGATGTGTATTTGGGATCTGCATAAGTCCCAAAAATGTGTGCGCCTTTGCCATTTTAGTCCGAGCTGTAGTCAAAGAGCTCCTTCTTTTTCCCTTTCCGTTGTTGCCATTTCTAATACAAAGTAACCTATATTTCTAACATATTTCTGTCAGTAGACTCGCCATGGTAACACTAAAAGTTACCGGAACAAAAAATATGACGGGAAGAAGACACTGTCGAGGTGGAACCCCGTAAATAAAGCTGCCCACAAAACGGCGCATCCTGAAGAGACGGTCAGAAAATGACTTGAAGATGGTCTGTAAAACTATGCAACCTTTTGACCGAAGATCCACTATTTCATGTTATGTAGACCACAAGGAAGTGTTTTAAAGCCCCACTTAAGAATTTTCAGTGTAAGTTGATTTTGGCGGCGCCAGTGGACAGATGTGGTAGTGTTTTGCCAGAACAAAACCACATGTCCCATTATGACTGGCCCATATAGCGTCATACTGACATGATGTCCGCCGTAATATTGGCTCAAATAGTACGTCTCTAATGGCTATCCCAGCAGGCACAATATATCAAAACAACGTTGACAACATGTTAAATTAGGTCCTGATGTTGAGCAACTCAAACCTATTGTTGGAACAACATGCGTTTTGACAATGTTTAATCAATGTTGGGTTCTGACATTGATTTGACCATTGAATTTTGGTAATTTCCCAACCAATATTTTACAACACAAATACAATGTTGAAACAACATGCTCTTTGATGACATCTATTCAATGTAAGGTTGTGACGTTGAATTGACCATTGAAATTTGGTAATTTCCCAACAACGTGGATCCAATGTTGGGCATCAAATTTGTATCAATCTACAAATCCAACACACAATTGTGGTCAAAAGTTTTCATAAAATTGTATAGAACACAATGTCATGGTTGTATTGCGTTTCAAGTCATTTCTACAAATCTTATTTTTTTGTGATAGAGTGATTGGAGCACATACTTATTGGTGACAAAATACATTCATGAAGTTTGGTTGTTTTATGAATTGATTTTGGCTCTATTGAAAATGTGACCAAATCTGCTGGGTCAAAATTAAACATATACATGTCCCTTGACAAGTTTCACTGCAATAAGGCACTTTTGGTAGCAATCCACAAGCTTCTGGCAATCTTCTGGTTGAATTTTTGACCACTCCTCTTGACAAAATTGGTGCAGTTCATCTAAATTTGTTGGTTATCTGAAATGGACTTGTTTCTTCAGCATTGTCCACACATTTAAGTCAGGACTTTGGGAAGGCCATTCTAAAACCTTAATTCTAGCCTGGTTTAGCCATTCCTTTACCACTTTTGACATGTGTTTGGGGTAATTGTCCTGTTGGACCACCCAACTGTGCCCAAAACCCAACCTCCCGGGCTGATGATTTTATGTTATCCTGAAGAATTTGGAGATAATCCTCCTTTTTCATTGTCCCATTTACTCTCTGTAAACCACCAGTTCCATTGGCAGCAAAACAGGCCCAGAGCATAATACTACCACCATCTGACCACAGAACTTTCCTCCAGAAGGTCTTATCTTTGTCCATGTGATGTCAAATGAAACAAAAATTAACAGATGATTGCATAGACTGCTGTCTTTTCAACGAATGGGAAAGGGGGGAGTGATATCAAGTCAGCACATTTGTATTTTTTTGTGTGGCAGGGTTCCTGCCACCCTCCTCAATGTTACTAAGTGTCAGCAAAAGCGATACAGACCCCTTCAGGCCATGACAGAGGTGTCATTCAACTCGTAAGTCAATGTATCGTCCCAAAAGTTCTGGAAATATTTTGTGAAGGTTGAAAAGTTACTTTTTACTGCTTTAAATGTAGAAAAAAAAAATCCTAATATGACCCCTTAAATGCACCTTATAACCTGTAGCGCCTTTTGTATGAAAATAGACCTGAATAGACCCGCTCATCGGCACTAAGCCTTATAATCCAGTGCGCCCTATGGTCCGAATAATAAGGTACTTTGAAAATTGATGTTACACTAAAGCAGTGATGTTTTAATGGAGTACGTATGCAACAACGGAACGTTGTAACATGACCGTAGTAACGCGGAACGTCGTAACACGTAACGGATTAACTCAGAACGTCGTAAGGCAGAAGTTTGTAATACGAAATGCTGTAAAACGAAACGTTGTAACACGAAGCATCGTAATACAAAACACCGTAACATGGAACATCCTAACACAGAATGTTGTAAGACGAGATGTTATAGTACGGAACGTTGTAACACAGAAAGTGATAACAAGGAACGTCGCAACACAGAACATCGTAACACGAAACGGTATAATTCAGAACGTCGTAAGACAGAAGTTTGTAATACCAAATGCCGTAAAACGATACGTAACACAAAGCATCATAATACAAAACACCGTAACGGGGCGGTATAGCTCGGTTGGTAGAGTGTCCGTGCCAGCAACTTGAGGGTTGCAGGTTCGATTCCCGCTTCCGCCATCCTAGTCACTGCCGTTGTGTCCTTGGGCAAGACACTTTACCCACCTGCTCCCAGTGCCACCCACACTGGTTTGAATGTAACTTAGATGTTGGGTTTCACTATGTAAAGCGCTTTGAGTCACTAGAGAAAAGCGCTATATAAATATAATTCAGTTCAGTTCAGTTCAGTAACATGGAGCTTCCTAACACAGAATGTTGTAACACAAGATGTAGTACGGTACGTTGTAACACAGAAAGTCGTAGCACGGAACGTCTTAACTAGGAACTTCATAACACAGAAAGTGGCAACACCGAACGTTGTAACTCGGAACTTCGTAACACAGAACGTCGTAACACAAAACGTCGTAACACAGAATGTCTTAACACGGTCGTCATTGTTATTCATCAGCTGTTGTTTATCAAATTACAACCTAAAACCTGTGCAATGAAAGTCCAAATGTTCGATAGATTTAATTCAGCATTGTGTTGACGCTGACCAGGTAAATAGTTGCAATTGTTCTCATGATTGTTTTAATTTGATTTAATTTAATAACTGTTCAAAAAATTGGCTGTGAACTTCAAACGGCCAATGGCCAGACTTTAAACACACTTGTCCTAAAGTGACCAATAAAATAAAATACTGCTTTATCTCTATTCCAGATTTATTTCTGACAACTAAGTTGATGTTTTACAAGGCCGACCACGTGGAGCAGATCTTTGTTGCATGGGCACGCGGAGGGGGAGTGTCACCCAATCAGGTCCACATGACAAGGTGCCAGATGCGCATCAGTGCTTTTATATATTGTTCATAGATCTCCCGCTAGCAGATGTGTACGTGTACACACATAAACTATACATGTCCACCATGAGGAGTGGACTCTCCTGCAAGTTAAAGATTGTTTAAATCTATTCCACCTACGTGGGCCGGGCCGTAACCAGTCTGAGAAGTCGTCACTGAGAAAATCAAAGCGCTTTGTCGGCAATAAAAGCTGCCTGAGCGCGATGGAAAAGTCAAGCAGCAGTGGCATCGCACACGCCGCTGCTGTGTGATGTGGCAGGCGGCGAGACTCGCTGGAGACTGATGGGTAATAAGGGGGGAGGCAGAGCGGGAGGGAGGGCGGTCATGAATGAGAGAATGAATAAGAGGTCAATGATGCCCTCTACAGTACATAAAGAGCAGGTATAAGTACTACTAAAATACATACCTGCATCATACAGCCATTGTGTCATGTAGTCATAAACACAACTTTCTGTTGCACTGATATTTTTTACTTTTTTGAATATGTTTTTTTATTTTTATTTAATTATTCATATTTTTTAAGGAAGGACACAGCTCCGTATTAGCATTATTTTTCCAGTATATGAGAATATATCCCATACTATAGGATATAAATGCATTGCATTGAATAAGGCAATGAAAGATTGTCCAATAAAAATACTGTTGCATAGTAAATTAAATAATTTTAAATCTATTATTACTCATACTGGTTAAGGCCCTACCAGCATATGTATGGCTTTTAGGTGTTTTTGGGTGTTGCCTTTTGTAGTGAAGGTAATGACACACAGTGGATTGAAAAGTACTCATTTTAGTATCACCTGCTATCTATTTTAGTATTTTAATTAGGATCTATTAGTAGTATTTTAGGGTTTGCCTTTTTTGTTTGCTCATAGTTACGTATTTTGTTAAAGGTAGCCTTGATCTCATATAGCAAAAATAGAGCAAATAAAGTATGCATATTTAAGTCAATACTCCTTGTACAGTACTAAGTATTATCAGTTAAATAATGACTTTTCATCATGTATGCCTATTTATTTTCATATGTTTTTGTAATTATAACAACAAAAAAAGAGTACAATTTAAAAAAAAACATGTCTAAGAGCTCCGTGAGGTGTTTTACTTACCTGCAGGTTAAACAATAATGTGTCATAGGTATATTTATTTGTGTAAACTTGGGTGAAGATTTTCATGACACATGTTTAAAATAGTGCAATTAGAGTAAACACGTTTTTCTATATTAGCTGCCTCTCTTAGTTTATAATGTATATTTTCTGCTGGATCTACTCTTTATTTTATGCTGCCGTTTTTTTTTTTTTTTTTTTTGCTGCTGCTGTTACACTTACTGTAATATTGTACATGGTAAACCGGATTTGTTATATATTGTATATATTATATAAAAAAATATCAGTATAATATATTAATATGTAAGTATTACATATATGTTATAGTTTATATTGCTACTCTGGTACATGTTTAGTCTACTTTATACCTGCATTATCCTTTCCATCCTTTGTAACTGAGCTACTATGAGGAAACAATTTCCCTTGTGAATCAATAACGTTTGTCTAAGTCTATGTCTATGTATATGTATCACATGTTAAAATACAAGTAAGGTATTATAAGTTAAAAGATGTTGTTATGTTGGGGTTTTTGTTGTTGTTTGCATATTTCATGCCATGCAGTGCTTCTCAATTACTTGCTGTTACGCCCCCACTAGGAAGACGAAAACAGTTCAACCCCCCACGACTATAAATAGTATATGTTTTCTATACAATTGCTATAAGTACTACTCTGCATCATTGTATCATTATTAACATTAAAGAAAACAAAGAGAAAATAAATAATACATATAGATCAACTTGCAACAAACAACTGTGTTAACATTGTTTTAGTCTTTAACAAAAAAAAAAGATTTTAGGCATAAATTTCCCTGAAATAAAAAACAAAAAAAAAATGGCTTCCTTTTATAAACTATAAACATTTTTGACTGACTTTGATACAAAAAAATACAAATGAAAATACTAAAATAATAATACATTCAAATTGTTCGGCAACACTAACTCCAGAGCGCAATATATAAACCACTTTTACCAAATAAACAACAATGAGGGCGTTTTTTAATCATAATGAGTGAGGCATCATGTCTACAATGAGCACGTTTTGTAGTGTACACCTTTTCGAAGCAGGGGCTTGAAACATGATACAAATAAAGCATGTTTCTCACTCCCCACTACTGATGTATTGTAGCAAAGGTGTTGCTAAAATTAAGCTTTTAAACATTTCCACAAACAAAAATGTGTTAACTTCAAGTGAGGTTTTTTTTTGGACTGCAGCACATTGTGGAAATAAATACAAACGTTCAAACAAAAAATAGCACACAAGTGCACAATGTACTCTCTCTCGCTCTCTCTCTCTCTCTCTCTCTCTCTCCCTCTCTCTCAGTCTATTCAATCCATCCATCCATCCATCCATTTTCTACCGCTTATTCCCTTTTGGGGTCGCGGGGGGCGCTGGCGCCTATCTCAGCTACAGTCGGGCGGAAGGCGGGGTACATTCAATTCAATTTCAATTTAAAGGGCCTAATTGACATGGGAAACATACGTTTACATTGCCAAAGCCAGCATTAAAACACAGTCGAAACAATTAGAATTTATCCAACTTAAACACCAATTGAAATTAGAAATATGTACAATTAAAATATTGGTCTATTATAATAAAGAAGTGCAATACCTTTCAATATACATGCATATATGTGCACATGAAAGTAAAGATGAGTTGTAAATAGCAGCAGTTTTTCCAATGTATTTAAAGGTATATGCTCTGTTTGTAGGTAGGTCTAAGTACAGATGCTCTCTCTCTCTCTCTCTCTCTCTCTCTCTCTCTCTCTCTCTCTCTATTATATCCATCCATACATTATGTGTAAATATATATATATATATATATATATATATATATATCCATCCATCCATTTTCTACCGCTTATTCCCTTTTGGGGTCGCGGGGGGCGCTGGCGCCTATCTCAGCTACAATCGGGCGGAAGGCGGGGTACACCCTGGACAAATCGCCACCTCATCGCAGGGCCAACACAGATAGACAGACAACATTCACACTCACATTCACACACTAGGGCCAATTTAGTGTTGCCAATCAACCTATCCCCAGGTGCATGTCTTTGGAAGTGGGAGGAAGCCGGAGTACCCGGAGGGAACCCACGCATTCATGGGGAGAACATACAAACTCCACACAGAAAGATCCCGAGCCTGGATTTGAACCCAGGACTGCAGGACCTTCGTATTGTGAGGCAGACGCACTAACCCCTCTTCCACCGTGAAGCCCATATATATATATATATATATATATATATATATATATATATATATATATATATATATATATATATATATATATATATATATATATATATATATATAAATATATATATATATATATATATATATATATATATATATGTATATATATATGTATATATATATATATATATATATATATATATATATATATAGTGTGTGTGTGTGTGTGTGTGTGTGTGTGCGTGCGTGCATGTGCGTGTGTGTGTGTGTGCCTCTTGCAAAATCAAACAGATATACTGCATTAAAAAATATAATTGTACGGCAAGAAAACATTTTGTTGTTTTTAATACTAATTAATATTCATGTTTCTCATTAGTATAATTATATGATCGTTTTGATAGTGCACTATTGTATTAAATGATCTCTCTCACACACATGGTAAGTTTTCTGCCGCTGCTGTGGAGTGACTCACACACTCCATATGGGGAGGATCTCTCTCTCTCTTTCTCTCCCACACACACACACACACACACGCGCACACACGTAGAAACAGAAACAGATCACTATTGTGACGGTCCGTGAACGCAGCATGACTCTATAGTGTGTTGGAGCAATGTTCAGGCGGTCGTGCGTGTGGAATAAGTCACGGAGGATTATGTGTGTACGTACATTATTCAGTTATTTATTGTCTTAGGTATTTATTTATTGGAGTGAAGTTTGTGTGTGTGTGAGGGGGGGGAGGGGGGGGGTGTCACACCTGGAAATACTGTGACTTCCTAAAACTTACAAAAAAGTAATTTTCCTCGGGTGGATGTTATTTATAGCTGCACATGTGTGTGCGTGGGGGGTGGGCTGGGGGGTGCAAAAATACGTGGGGGTGACTTTTAAACAGGCACACTTGCACTTCCCTCCGCCTCTTTCTTACACTCCCCACGCGGGCTATTTCTCATCCTGCCCGGAGAAGCCGCAGAGTTTCATCGAACTCCAAGCTTGTGTTTCTGCTTCGACTTTTGTCATCTTTTGCTTTTTTTTTTTTAATTTTTTTTTTTACATTTAGTAGTTGTGGTGGTAATAATCCACTCCGTTGTGATGCGCATTCCCGTAGATCCCAGCGCCAGCCGGAGGTTCAGCCCGCCGTCCAACAGCCTCCAGTCGGTGCCGGGCAAGATGACCGACGTGAGCTCGCCGGGAGCCGGCCAGCCCGACGCGGCGGCAACGGTGCCCCGACTGCGGGCTCATGAGAACCGCAGCATGGCCGAGATCATCGCGGACCACCCAGCCGAGCTGGTGCGCACCGACAGTCCCAACTTTCTGTGCTCGGTGCTGCCGTCACACTGGCGATGCAACAAGACGCTGCCGGTCGCCTTCAAAGTAAGTAATATCATATTTATTTCAAATATACATTATTTTTTTCTTTTTATGTGTTTTACTCTTTACTTCCTGTTAGTATTTTTTGTTTTTCATTTTAGCAACGCTAACTTCATTTTGGCATTAAAAATAGGAATGATTAGTACCTGATATCATGGGCTCCTAAAAAGTTAATTTGCACTTGTATTGTTGTTTTCCAAGAAAACTGTAATTATAACACTAATGGGGCATTAAAGTTGTAGAAACCTGTATAAAGTTGCATCCCAAAATGTCCTATGTCAGCAAGGCATTGTTTTCATTACTGTAAACTTGTCAAATTTAACTCACTTAGATATAGAGCATCAATTAGCTAGTAATACACACACACATATGTATGAATGCATATATATATATATATATATATATATATATATATATATATATATATATGTGTATATATATATATATATATATATATATACATATATATATATATATGTATATATATATATATATATGTATTGTATACAGTATGTGTGTATATTATATACTGTATGTATACATATATATATATATATACACGCAATTTAATATATTTTTTGCTCAAGAAGTGTGTAATTATACTCAGATGCTTCACACTGTTGCTTGGCTACAAAACAAGAATTTATATTTTGTATAATTCATCGCAGCTTTTTTGTCTGTCCTGTTATCTTCATCCAAGGACCTTACTCAGAATCTGAGGGAGGATTTGTTTTAGTTGTTGTTGAGCACAGATTACCATCATGCGGTCATATGACGTATCAGTGTAGGTGAAGCATTTGATGTGCGGTTATGACATCACATTTTTTTGGGCTGACCTATATGTTAGCTTCTCAGTTAGCAAGATTATGCAAAAGTTGGATATGAGGCAAGGATGTTGGGGATAAGACACATTTATATATTTTGATTTAAATTCATACATTTTTGCACTGGTGTAACATTGCAAGAGATAATAGTTGATGTTGTTTTTTGTGTCAGTGAGCAATGCCTGAATATTATAAATACAAATTGCAGGCCTATGGTATGCTAATGAAAATTAGGGGGTTTCACTTTAGTTTCCTTGGGTATTGTCACACTGAGTTTTACATCCACTTGCTACTTTTTATCCTATAAGAAAAAAACCTGCAAATTATTTAAAAAATGAACTTCTAATTGTTGACACAGAGTTAAAGGGGTAGAATTAAATATGATCTGCTTCCTACTCAATTTTGGACATTATGTAAACAATAACAAATGAAAATCCCATTAATCGGTTGCATACATCCATAAATATGAACACAAAACACATTTTCAAAACAATAAACATAGTTTTACTATATGTGAAACCATGTGAAATACATTTAAAGGAAAACTTAAATCGATAAATTAACATTTAACATTATTTTTACCTTTACTCAGACTCTCTTTGGGAGAAAAATGACCAGGGGAGGGGAAAGGTACCTTCGTACTTTGCCATGAGTTAAATCTTGAATTCAAGTCAGTGTCTCATTTTCTTTATCAAAGTGCAGGTCCTCGCAATTTTCTTTGATCACGTGGTGGCTAATTTTGCAGTCCCACTTAATTATGAATGAAAAAAAGAGCACTGCCATTAAGGCATCATTTTTGCAAAGTTTGGCCGCACGAAAGCCGGGGCAAACTTCGACAAAAAACGAGCCGTACGACAGAAACCGGTTACCATAATTTTCTTGGTTTGACCATGTTTTTATGGAGTCACCTTCTAACTCTCCTACCAGGTGGTCGCCCTAGGAGACATACCTGACGGCACGGTGGTCACAGTGATGGCGGGAAATGACGAGAACTACTCAGCTGAGCTGCGCAACGCCTCGGGCGTGATGAAGAACCAGGTGGCGCGCTTCAATGACCTGCGCTTCGTGGGCCGGAGCGGCAGAGGTGAGGCTCACACTTTGTGTAGTCACGTATGTTGGTAGCACCCGTCAGCGGCCATTATTGGTCATGTTCGCTTATGTGTCAACCACATAATCATCTCCTCCCCTCACTCCGCCGCATGTCTCTTCCCTCGTACGATCCATGTTTAGGGCACATTTGACTGGCCCTCACAGACCAACTTCTTGGATACAGTATGCCTGATTTATTTTCAAAAAGGCCAGGGGTGTCCAAACTTTTTCCAGTGAGGGCCGTATTATATTGATATTTTTCACTTTAAAATCATAACAAAATATATAAATATAAAGGATCTCAGTCATTAAAATGTTAAAAATTAGTCAAATTATTATTATTTTTTTTTTATTTAACGCTTTCAGTAAATCTGTATATCAACTTCGGGTTGATATAACGTTAAAAAAAAAAAGGTTTTATGCCTTTTCTGTCAAAGACGACTTTGTTTTTTATAGTAAAACTGAAAAATGCAGTGTTTTCCCCACCGCCTAAAACATTCAGAAAGCAATGTTTGATGTGATTTGTGATGTGATTGGAGCCCTAAAAAGATCAATAATGCAGGACACCATTGATTTTAATTCATTATTATTTTTGATTAATCACTGTGAAAAGATAAATAAAATCCCATTAAATATATTTGGGATCCAAAAGGTCCCCACTCATAAAGTGATACTTTTGTATCATATATTTTTTACGTTGGTACTTTCAACAAACCCACTACTACCCACCACGCAGTCTGATAGTTTATATATCAATGATGAAATATTAACATTTTTAGTTTACTAAATTGCAAATTTAAATTTCCAGGTAGTTTCGTCTTGAAAACGTCGTGTAATGATGACGTATGCGCAAGACGTCACGGGTTTTTAGGAAGTATGAGCGCTACACACACACACAGCTAAATGTTGTCTGCTTTAACGGCATAATTACACAGTATTTTGGAGATCTGTGTTGCTGAATCTTTTGCAATTTGTTCAATTAATATTGGAGAAGTCACAGCAGAAAGATGGAGTTGGGAATCTTTAGCCTTTAGCCACACAAACACATGGTGATTCCTTGTTTAAAATTCCTGTAGGGGAAAATTTACTATGGATCAGACGCGGTCAAGCGAACAGGAAACACGACGGAATGTCAACCAGCAGGTTTCAGTGAGAAAATTGTGGTTAAAAAGTAAATTCTTACCGGAGAAAAGCTGAGGTTGTGCCGTCCATAGCTGCCGTCGACTCCCCTGAGACACTGCGCCTCAAGACGCCCGTGGACACACCCCTCCGACTATCAGGTACTATTTAACTCACTAAAACACTAGCAACACAATAGAAAGATAAGGGATTTCCCAGAATTATCCTACTAAATGTGTCTAAAAACATTGGAATCCGTCCCAATGCAATCGCGTTTTATTTTTTTGTAACTTTTTTTTTTTTTTTTTCTAGGCCGTCGCTATCAATATCCTCAAACACGAATCTTCCATCCTCGCTCAAATTAATGGGGAAATTGTCGTTTTCTCGGTCCGAATAGCACTTTGTGTTGGAGGCTCCCATTATAAACAATATGAATATGTGAGGAGCCCCCACACGTGTGACGTCATCGTCTGCGACTTCCGGTAGAAGCAGGGCTTTTGTCTTAGCACCGAAAGTTGCGAACTTTATCGTGGATGTTCTCTACTAAATCCTTTCAGCAAAAATATGGCAATATCGCGAAATGATCAAGTATGACACATAGAATGGACCTGCTATCCCCGTTTAAATAAGAAAATCTCATTTCAGTAGGCCTTTAAATTATGAGATCAACTTCAAATATATCTGTCCATTTTGCGTTTGAACTATTATTGTGTTTGTTTTATGCTCTTATGTCAAAGAAAACATTGTTTTTATATGGCAACCACACAATATATGCAATATTTTCCACATGAAACATTTTAAAGTGAAATATTTTTTTAAGTAATTAGATCCTTGAATAGGTCAATAATTGATTATAACATTGAATTTTGTTTTTTACATTTTTGTTTTTTGGGCAATGGCAAAACAAGCAAAATAAAGAACGACAAAAGAAAAACAAACAGCCTGCATGGCAGCTTTGTGTCAACATTGCAACTTTTCCTCATTAGATTTCACCTCATTCTACTTTTTTTAATGTTTATCTTTAATTTTTGCAATAGCATTTTCAAAATGTGAGGCAGGCCGCTAAACAATTACCTGCGGGACGCATTTTGAACACCCCTGATGGAGGCCAAAAGGTTCCAAATACAAAATTAAACACAGTCTTACATAACAACTATTGCAAAATATTTACTTTGGAAGCCGTAACACACAGCTAATTTAAATATTTTTAATGAAATATTTTCTCTTCTGTTGCATTGCTTTTAGCTATTATCCAATTAATTTTTAATTAATTGATGAAATGTAATGGACACTTCATGTAATGATTTTTTTGACCAAAAGGATTACAATACAGTGTAAACGAGATAACAAAAAAAAACATGCTCTCACTCGGACCGCATGCATCAATGGATTTCACATTTTTAGTTTATTCAGGTGAAATACAAATGGCAGTATTTCTTTATTCATGAAAACTAAACCAAAAATGACGTTAGAATGATTTAGCACACAGTAGTGTTGTCCCGATACCAATATTTTAGAACCGGTACCAATATTATTTTGATACTTTTCGGTACGTTTCAATACTTTTGTAAATAAAGGGGACAACAAACATTTTTATTATTGGCTTTATTTACAAAAAAATCCTATGGTACATTAAACGTATGTTTCTTATTGCAAGTTTGTCCATAAATAAAATAGTTAACATACAAGACAACTTGTCTTTAATTAGTAAGTAAACAAACAAAAGCTCCTAATTTAGCTGCTGACATTTGCAGTAACTTATTATGTCATTTTCCTTTCTATTATTTTGTCAAAATTATTGAGGACAAGTGGTAGAAAATTATTTATAAATCTACTTGTTCATTTACTGTTAATATCTACTTACTTTCTCTTTTAACATGTTCTATCTACACTTCTGTTAAAATGTAATAATCATTTATTCTTCCATTGTCTGATACTTTACATTAGTTTTGGATGATACTACAAATTTGGGAATCAATCCGATAGCAAGTCATTACAGGATCAAACATTGGTCTTATTCAAAGTCCTCATGTGTCCAGTGACATATTTTCTGACTTTATAAATGTAATATACTGTAATTAAAAAAAAAAAAAAAAGATGTTGTGATGTCAACAAATATCGACGTAATCATAGTAGTATCGACTAGATACGCTCCTGTACTTGGTATCATTACAGTGGAGGTCAGGTGTAGATCCACCAATGGCGTTTGTTTACATTTTGACGCCAGTGAGCTATGGTGTGTAGTGAAGCATGTTTTGCTATTCCTCGTCCTGCAGGGATGGTACTTGTAAGAAACTAACTTTATTTGTCGCAATGGAGGTGAGGATTAGTGATTTAGAAGTAGCTAAAACACTGCCGACTGCGAATGGACATTTGCTGCTAGCTAGCTTGCCATGTCTCAAAGCACCTCTTCCAGTGTTAGAACTTCAGCTTTATCGTTGGTTTTTAAGCCAAAATGCTTCCGTTCTCCCTTTTCTGTCTACACATTGTCTGCTTGTAAGTACTCTGGGATTGTGCGCTACCAAACATGCTCATCTGCTCGTAAACCAACATTGAAACGACGTGACGACATTCGGGGGGGGGGTACTTTTCAGAGGCGTTATAGTACCGAATATGATTCATTTGTATCGCGGTACTATACTAATACCAGTACACTGTACAACCCTAGCACACAATATGCATTATAGTGACATATGTGTACATGTATTTAAAGAAATACATTAGAAATACAAACTAATTACAAAAAATATTTTTTAATTAATCAAAATGAATGGATGGATGAAACAAATTCATAATGTTTATCATGGTTCTTCTTCTTTGTATTTTGTAAATACTTTAAGTTTGAAGAGTTTCTTTAAGGGGATCATATTAGTACATTTTTTTATTTATTTTCTTAATCGATTCCTTAATTTATTCTACATACAGATATACTGAATGTTTTAAGTGTTGTACGTGCATACAAATGTTTTGAATTATTTTTTTTTCTAAAATGTTGTTTCTCCTCTCTTATTGAGAATAATTGTTGTATATTTTTGGGTAGCAGATTGTAGTTTGCTTGGTGCATGATTTTAGTTGTTTGCAAATTCATTATGTTGTGGAATTTCAGTATTTTCGATTCAATGAATAAAGGTTTTGAATGTTGTCTATACCCAACATTATGTATTATTCTAACTTATCTTTTTTTGTAACACGATTAGCGAATGAAGAATACATTTGTAGCTATTTCCCTATATTTCTGAACAATAACTCAGATACTAACACTAGCGAGCAATATGTAAAACTGTATTTCAAATATTTTTGTGTGGAAATGTATTAAGAAATAATTTATTTCTAAAAATGTATTAAGCATAATTCATTAGTGCGAATGTTTTTGAAATATTTGTATATAGGCAAATCAATTTAGAAAAAAATGATTTGTTGATTAGTGTATTAAAAAATAAATGTATATGTGAAAATGCATTTCAAATATTCTTGATTTGTAAATGTATTAAAGAAAATAATTTAACATGACCATATATTAAAACTATTTGTATGTGCAAATGTATTAAACAAGGGATATGTGAAAATATAATACAAATAAATGTATATGTGCAAATATGTTAAAAAAATTACATATAAATTTTTGCAAATTGACTTTTACCCAAATGGATGCATTTGTGCAAATTCACTTTACTAAATACAATTATATGGAAAAGAACAATTCTTTTTTACATTCAAATGTGCTGTAGTAATACAATGTGGTTGCAAATGAATTAATAGTGTTTTTTTGCAAAGGTTTTACAAATGTATTTTGATGTAAGTCGCAATAGGGAGGTTAACAGACATGCTCACTTACACATCACAATTTCTCATCAAAGCATATTTGACACTGTAATCTGTATAGTAAGTTTTAATGGCTAACCTGACTCTGTGGTTGAAGTCATAACCTAATTGACATCACTATGCCCTTAAAAATGCATTCACTAATCATCCTGCACTTTGTTAAATACTTAAAAATAGAAACCTGTGTCTTTGCTGAATGAAGGTGGTGTGGCCTGAGGGAGAAGTACTTGTTTTTATATTGAAAACACAACATGTTAAACTATTAATCTATACTGTACAAATATATCAGTAGGAGAACACATTCATTATGGTATGTGTACACAAAAGGTTTTCTCCGTCTCCCACCCCTCTGCAAAGTTCCCCATGTATCAGCCAAGACAGCATAACAGCTTTGCTGAAAGGAATAATTTAATGATGATCTGACGCGACCTCAGTCCTTGCAGGCGAACAAACATGCCGCAGCTTTGTCACGTTCACATGCCTGTTCAAAATACCCATCTTGTTGTTTTTAAATGGTGCGCTCTGCAAGAAGAGAGTAGGACCTGTAGTTTTGTCTCATCTATCCCTCGTGGTAGAGGGGGGAACAAGAGGGATAAGGAGGAGAGTTAGTGTTTGGCCCGTTGCTGCGGAGACGCATCGTCGTGACACAGAATCTAGCGACAGGAAGTGACATGGGAGCTCCCGGAGAGATCAGACTACGGGTGTCTGAAATGAATACCTGGCTAGAAAGGAGGGATGGTGATGATGAAACAGCACAGAGGCATGATTGATAGCATGACTAGCTTAGCATAAGTGGATAGCATCATTAGGACGAGTCTGAGAACTTCACATTGTCAAATGGATTCGCATTTACAAACCCCAAAACCAGTGAAGTTGGCACGTTGTGTAAATAGTAAATAAAAACAAAATACAAATATTTGCAAATCCTTTTCAACCTATATTCATTTGAACGGACTGCAAAGACAAGATACTTAATGTCCAAACTGAAAACTTTATTATCTTTTGCAAATACTAGCTAATTTAGAATTTGATGCTTGCAACATGTTTCAAAAAAGCTGGCACAAGTGGCATAAAAGACTGAGAAAGAGGAATGCTCATCAAACACTTATTTGGAACATCCCACAGGTGAAAAGGCTAATTGGGAACAGGTTGGTGCCATTTTTGGTATAAAGGCAGCTTCCATGAAATGCTCAGTCATTCACAAACAGGGATGGGGCGAGGGTCACCACTTTGTGAACAACTGTGTGAGTAAATAAAAACAGTTTAAGAACATTTCTCAACGAGTTATTGCAAGGAATTTAGGGATTTCACCATCTAACGTCTGTAATATCATCAGAAGGTTCAGAGAATCTGGAGAAATCACTGCACGTAAGCGATGATATTACGGACCTTCTATCCTTCAGGCCGTACTGCATCAAAAAGGGACATCAGTGTGTAAAGGATATCACCACGTGGGCTCAGGAACACTTCAGAAAACCACTGTCAGTAACAAAAGTTTGTCGCTATATCTGTAAGTGCAAGTTAAAACTCTACTATGCAAAGCGAAATCCATTCATCAACAACACCCAGAAACGCTGCCAGCTTCGCTGGGCCCGAGCTTATCTAAGATGGACTGATGCAAAGTGGAAAAATGTTCTCTGGTCTGACAAGTCCACATTTCAAAATGTTTTGGGAACTGTGGACGTCGTGTCCTACGGACCAAAGAGGAAAAGAACCATCCACACTGTTATAGGTGCAAAATTCAAAAGCCAGCTTCCGTGATGGTATGGGGGGTTATTAGTGCCTAAGGCATGGGTATGATGGCCCCATTAATGCTGAAAGGTACATACAGGTTTTGGAGCAACATATGTTGCCATTCAAGCAACATTATCATGGACGCCCCTGCTTATTTCAGCAAGGCAATGCCAAGCCACGTGTTACAACAACGTGGCTTCATAGTATAAGAGTGTGGGTACAAGACTGGCTTGCCTGGAGTCCAGACCTGTCTCCCACAACGGAAACCCCAGATTTTTGAACAACTTAAGATGTAGACCAAGCAACAATGGGAAATAATTGCACCTGAAAAGCTTCAAAAATTGGTCTCTTAATTTCCCAAACATTTACTTAGTGTTATTAAAAGGAAAGGCCATAGAACGCAGTGGTAAAAATGCCCCTGTGACAACTTTTTTGCAATGTGTTGCCGCCATTAAATTCTAAGTTGGTAGGTGGCGACTTGTCCAGGGTGTACCCCGCCTTCCGCCCGATTGTAGCTGAGATAGGCGCCAGCGCCCCCCGCGACCCCCCCAAAAAAAAGGGAATAAGCGGTAGAAAATGGATGGATGGATAGTTTGAAAAGTTTTTGCAAATCATTATATTCTGTTTTTATTTACGAATTGCACAACGTGCCAATTTCACTGGTTTTGAGTTTTGTAATATTCTGTTCAGGCATCAAACTGTCACTCTCCAAATTCTTAATTATATGAACATGTTTGTTTTTTTAGGTAGCATTTCCACATTTTTAACCTGTTGTACAAATGTACAATATGTCATTAAGCAGCCATGCCCTATAAGTGCTATTTCCTGTTATGTGGTTATCAGCACAAAGCCTGAAAGGCTGTTAATAGCACCACCTGCAAGAGAAGAATGTAATTTAGTTGTTGGTCAACTGGTATGTTATTATTAATTACTGTTTTTATCAACAGCAGCAGAAATATCTCCTGGTTGTTTGTTTTTGCTTTTCCACAAATGTCTTTCTTCGGCTTGCTGATTGGCTTAAAGTTCCTCACCCTGAGATGTTTTAGGACGACATCACGCTTCAGTTTTAGATTTTAGCGTCCTCCTCAGGGCCGCCGCGCAGAACACCTGTTGCATCTGTCCTCATGTTTACAGTCAGCGTGGAGGACGCCCACGTGCCGACGGACAGCTGCTGCGATGAGTCGATGCATCTACCCCCCCTCCCCATTTCCTGTTTCGCTGCTGGTTGCCACGGTGACATGACGCATACCTTTTTACTGTTCATGCTGCTGCTGACCTGGCGCTCTGATTCACGGCATTCAGGGGGCATGCCCATGGGAGCTCACACACACATGCACACACTCACACTCTCATCTCCCAGCAGCGCTTGCCGGGGATTATGGCGAGAGGAAGTGACTATTAAAATGCCTGTCGCCCACTCACGCTGCAGAGAGTCTACATAACGCCACACTGTCTCCTGCAGTCCAGGCTCCACTTAGAGCGTGCCAGCCAACCTAAATAGGCCCTCTCACACAAGCCTGCGTTGTCCGTCGATAATACACCGCAAGCCGCCCCCGCCCGGTTTGCAGTGGCTATTGTGGCACCGCAAGCACACTTGTGACTGGGGGACGCTTTTTGGGCCGTGAATGTGTCGCGTTGTCTTTGCGAACGCCGTGTCAATTGATGTGGTTTTGATGTCTCCGCAGGCAAGAGCTTCACGCTGACAATCACAGTATTCACCAACCCGCCGCAAGTGGCCACTTACCACAGAGCCATTAAGGTCACCGTGGACGGACCGCGGGAGCCCCGGCGTGAGTACCGCAATACATTTGGAATTTGTCATGCACGCATCAAAACATAACACCTCATACAAAGGTCGCTATTATTTTCAACAATTTGAAATAAGCGTCAGTGTTTGGGCCACATTATTTTAGGTATCTGCAGCTTTAATGCTAATGAGCTGTGTCTCTTGTGTGTTTTTGTGTTTCCCCAATACCAATATTTTGGTACTGGAACCGGTATCGATACTTTTCGGTACTTTTCTAAATAAAGGGGACCACAAAAAATTGCATTATTAGTTTTATTTTAACACAAAAAAATCTTACGGTACATTAACATGTGTTTCTTATTGCAAGTCTGTCCTTAAATAAAATAGTGAACATACAAGACAACTTGTCTTTTAGTAGTAGGTAAACAAACAAAGGCTCCTGATTTAGCTGCTGACATATCCAGTACATTTTGTGTCATTTATCTTTCTATTATTTTGTAAAAAAATATTAAGGACAAGTCGTAGAAAATGCATTATTAATCTACTTGTTCATTTACTGTTAATTTCTGCTTACTTTCTCTTTTAACATGTTCTATCTACACCTCTGTTAAAATGTAATAATCATTTATTCTTCTGTTGTCTGAAACTTTACATTAGCTTTGAATGATACCACAAATTTGAGTATCAAAGACCAGTACTTTTTAGAGACGGTATAGTACAGATTATGAATAATTAGTATCACGGTACTATACTATACTAATACCGGTATACCATACAACCCTAGTGTTAAAGTTAAAGTACCACTGAATGTCACACACACACTAGATGTGGTGAAATTACCCTCAGCATTTGACCCATCCCCATGTTCACCCCCTGGGAGGTGAGGGGAGCAGTGAGCAGCAGTGGTGGCCACGCTCGGGAAATATTTTGGTGATTTACCCCCCAAGTCCAACCCTTGATGTGCCAAGCAGGGAGGTAGTGGGTCCCATTTTCATAGTCTTTGGTATGACTCGGCCGGGGTTTGAACTCACGACCTACCAATCTTAGGGCGGACATGTGTATGCTTCCACTGTGTAAAAAAAAATGAAGAAGGCTTCACCACAAGCCTTGAAATGTAGCCCGGACCTCGGCAATTTTTTTATCAGACAACTACAGATGTGGGAGGTGTAGTCTTGACCACGTAGTTTTCTTCAGCTAAAAGGCTAACCAAGCATGAAGCTGCAGTTCAAATGTGTGTCTAATGTTGGGATGGAGCTGACTTACTGAAGCTATATGCTAGCGTTGCTAACGTTTACGTCCTCCCGTCTTAGTCCTTAATTCTGTTTTATTTAATCTATGGCATCTATCACAAGTGTAGAGTTACAGTGTCTATCCCCCTGAGAACCAGCGTCCTCTGCAGTGGACATTTTTTCCCAAATTCTGACAAAAGGAATACATAAAAAACAAACGCAATGTCCAAAATACTGTAATATATGCCTTATATCACTAAAGACAATGTCACATTGGCTTGTGATTGGATGACACAAACATTAGCAACACTACCATAGTTAGGTGAGCTACAATGCAAACATTACACTCACATTTTAACATCGTGCTCGGTTAGCATTACAGCTGAAGAAAAACAACATACCATGTCTGTAGCTCACTGATGGATAGTTGGCAGAGCTGCAGGCTGCGTTGTAAAATGTGTAGTGAGTAGGCTCATCTACCTAGTGTCGGGTCAGAGGCAGGTGCACATCCCTGAGGAAAAAGGAAGGAGGCTTTGCCTTCATGACGAGCCGCAACTTCAAAAGCAAGCCTTTAAGCGTTTCTTTTCGTAATAGTGAAAAAGCAGTGACAGGCCTTGCGTTTCCCACCTAGGCCTTCTGTGATGTCCGACTTCAATGATCACCTCTCAAAATACCATCATTTTATGTCCCAACATGACCATTGCTGGAGAAATACTATACAAAAACACATGTACGCACTACATAACGGGTTATTATCTGCCGCATTTAAAAATAAATTAACCAGCATCAGCAATTAAAACATACCTTATGCGGTACTGTCAAAATTAAAATTGCAAAAAACATATTAAACGTGAAAAGATAAAGAAATAAAATATCTGAACTCACAATTTGTAGAACACATTCGAGCTTCCGGGGTTGGCTGACATGGTCTAACAAGATGTAGTTTGTCTTTAAATATCCTTCTTGAAAATGGCCTTGTGACGCTTGGGTGGCATCGTGGTGATGTTTGCGTTCTCTCGTGGGTGCAGCGGAGATGGAACACAGCGTGAGGTAGGAATGATAATTTATTGGTACACTAAAGAACACTATAAAACAAACTAAGAACAAAGGCACTAGACAAAACAAACAGAAAGCGCTAGCATGTAAGCTAGGGACATAAAGAGGGCAGGAATAGCATGGAAGCTAACAAGTATCAAAAGTAGGTTACCACAATGCGGGAAGAGCGACGTCATCTGTTGCACAGAAGCAAATAAGAGTCCGAGACCGAATGGCAAACAAAGGAAGTCTTAAATAAGGAGATAATCACAAATCAGGTGCGCGACGACAAACAAGAGACAGGTGACACTAATGAGTTACCATGACAACAGAAACAAAACAGGAAGTGCCACCGGGAACTAAGGACGTCAAATAACAAACAGGCTGTGATAACAAAACAGAAAACCGAAACCAAACCACAACATGTCATGTTTCAAGACGTGGATCATGACAGGCCTTGCAAATATATATCTTGTCTTGTCTAATTATAAAGATGCAGACGAGGCGTATTGGCTGAGTTCTTAAAGTTTACTCCACAAGGTGCTAATCAAAAACATCGCGCTGCCGGCATGGCTAAACGTGGCTACTGCGCATTCTCTTCACTACTGTGGCATGATGGATAATGGAGTTCTTATGTTACCTAGCTTATAACATCCCTATATATTTCCCTTAGGCCATTTAAAAGGTCTTACTGACAACAACTCGTTATTTGATTGGCTATCACAATTGTCTGTCAGCTGTATGTGCCCGTTCACTTACAGTGCACGTACGCCTGCATTGTTGATTCTGAAGGCCTCCGGCAGATTTGGTACAGGATGGCAACATAAGCTGGCTGAATTCTGATTGAATAAAAACTCTATAACCTAAAAACAACAACGCTGGACTTAGCATAATATGATATGAAAGGAATATGAATACTCTCAGATATTTAGGGAAAGTAAATAAAAAAAATACTTTTATCTTTAATTAAGATAATGATTTCGGGTTATGTTTGGCCAGCAGAGAAGGCCTTGCTGGTTCTGACAGCACACCACTGTGAAAAAGTAACGGAGATGATAGATTTTTCTCACATTTGGTAGTCATAAACCGGAACCCATATTACTGCGAAAAGTCCCCATTGTATAAAAGGGACTCTTTGACAAATTATCATCCACTAACAATTTTACTGTAATTGACCTTCTGTTACAATTACTCGCCAGTCATGCCATCCATTTGGAAAGTGCCGCACCTCACACAAACAAACAAAAATATATTTTCTACAATAACTAAATTCTGGTGCTTTAAATTAACTTGACCTCTCATGAACCAGAGACCCAAATTGAGCCAGAATATTCCTGAGAGTGCTAGCATCAGCTCGTTTTAATGGGCCATAAAAAACTTTACTATACTTTAGCCGTCAGTGCCAACTGGTCTGGCAAGCAGCTGTTTGCCTCCTCCTTGTTTAACTAAAATTCTATTTAAAAAAAAAAAAAGTGAACAATATGGCGTCACAAACAAGCGCCCTCACATGTGGCAGCAGGACAGAGCGGAGCCGCGAGACACTGGGATTAGAAGCAGCATCATTCCCCTCTGCTTGGAAAAGCTGCGGGCGGTGCCAAGAAAACACTCGCACACACTCGCTAGACGCTGGGTTTGATCAAAAGCATTTCCTGTGCATCTGCCGTCGCACATCACATGACTTTTTTTTTTTCAAGTAAGTTGCTTGTTTGGTGGCAACAAACAGATGAGACTCAGACAACGTCTCTATTCATGTCCAGCCCGCTATCAGGTGAGCAGGTTCTGGCCCGCTTTTAACAGCATCTGTTGTTCTCGTCTTTTTTTTAAACGAGGAACAAAACATGTTCTTTTTTTCCCACTTTCATCGTTTTATTTCTCATACGAGAGCGACTTGGTGTCTCCATGCAGGCTACGCCATCACATCTCACACCGCTGTGTGGTCAGGATGACATCGCTGGCATAATTTTACTCAGCCAGGACATTTCTTTAAGCTCCGCCCTCATAAGCCCCTTCCCAATTTTGAGTGCATAAACCTGTCTGAGTGCCATAAGAGTGACCAAATCCCTTTCAGTTAGTACATATTATTCATAAACATTTGTTGTGAAAAGCACCAAAATAAATGATCTCGAGTGTACCACTTTTAGTACCTTTGCGCTATACTAGTGTTGTTGTGATACCAATATTTTGGTAAAGGTACCGTTACCAAAATTATTTCGATATTTTTCGGTACTTTTCGGTACTCTTCTAAACAAAGGGGACCTCAAAAAAAAGGCATTTTTGGCTTTATTTTAACAAAAATTATTTCGGTACATTAGGGGTGTAACGGTACGTGTATTTGTATTGAACCGTTTTGGTATGGGGGTTTCGGTTCGGTTCGGTTCGGAGGTGTACCGAACGACACGGATATATTAAGTAGCGCACCGCACGTTGTGTAAACAATGCACACCGAGGCACCATGAATTGATTTACGTGGACCCTGACTTAAACAAGTTGAAAAACTTATTCGGGTGTTACCATTTAGTGGTCAATTGTACGGAATATGTACTGTACTGTGCAATCTACTAATAAAAGTTTCAATCAATCAAATAAACAACAACACACGGCATGCTTGCAACGACGGGTAGATTGACTGATCATACGTCCTCTTTTCACGGGATATGTCCTCTTTACGGAGCTGTCCGGGTGGAGTTTCTTAAATGCCTCGAATGTCCGGCATTTTAAGTTCGGGTTGCGTGTATTTTCAATGTACATTCAAGGTTAAGAAGGGGTTAAAAACAAAAACAAAAGTGGGGCACAGCATTATTCCTAAGGGAGGGATGGAGACAGAGAGCGAGAGAGTTATAAATGCGCATGCGTCGCCAGGCTCTGCTTTTTACCCATAGATTTATCAGATTTTATTTTTTATTATCTAGAGCAGGGGTGTCAAAAGTGTGCCCCGGAGGCCATTTACGGCCCACAGCTAATGTTTTAAAGGCCCACGGCACATTCTAAAAATACTATTAAAATAAACAAAAACATAAACAAAAGTGAAATAAACAAGTTTAAAGGCTAAATGTAATTTAGAAAAAGTTGCAACATTGACTAATAAAACAAAGCTGTTTTTTTTTTCTTTCAAACTGTCATTGCTCAAAACATAATATTGAATCAAAATCAATGTTATTATGAATTATTGACCTATCCAAGTTTCCGATTACTTCACATCAAATATTCCACTAAGAAAAATATTTTTGGTGGGATATTTAGCAAATTTGTTCAATAAATAATAAAAAAATGTATATTTCGATGTTTTCTTACTGTACCGAAAATGAACCGAACCTTGACCTCTGAACCGAGGTACGTACCGAACCGAAATTTTTGTGTACTGTTACATCCCTACAGTACATTAAATATATGTTTCTTTTTGTAAGTTTGTCCTTAAATAAAATAATGAACATATTAGACAACTTGTCTTTTAGTAGTAAGAAAGCAAACAAAGGTTCCTAATTTAGTCTGCTGACATATGCAGTAACATATTGTGTCATTTTCCATTTTATTATTATTAAGGCCAAGTGGTAAGAAATTCATTATTAATCCACTTGCTCATTTACTGTTATTATTTGCTTACTTTCCCTATTAACATGTTCTGTCTACACTTCTGTTAAAATAAAATAATCCCTTATTCTTCTGTTGTTTGGATACTTTACATTAGCTTTGGATGATACCACAAATTTGGGTATCAATCAAATACCAAGTCATTACAGGATCATACATTGGTCATATTCAAAGTCCTCATTTGTCCAGGGACATATTTCCTGAGTTTATCAACATAATATGAAATTAAAAAAAACGAAAGAAGATATTGTGATGCCAAAAAATATGATGTAATCATAGTAGTATCGACTCGATACGCTATTGTACTTGGTATCATTTCAGTGGATGTTAGGTGCAGGTCCACCAATGCTGTTTGTTTACATTTTGACACCAGTCAGCTACGGTGTGTAGTGAAGCATGTTTAGATATTCTTCGTGCTGCAGGGATGATACTTGTAAGAAACATACTTTATTTTTCGCCATGAAGGGGAGGATTGGTAATTTAGAAGTAGCTATAGACGGATGGACATTAGCCACAAGTTAGCTAGCCATGTCTTAAAGCACCTCTTCCTGAGGGCGTTTCAGTGTTATAACTTCACCTTTATTGTCGGTTTTCAAGCCAAAATGAGTCCGTTCTCCCTTTTCAGACACACTGTGTCTGCTTGTAAGTACTCTGTGATCGTGCACTGCCGAACATGCTCGTCTGCTCGTAAACCAGCAATGACACGACGTGATGACGACAGGGGTGCGGGGAGGGGGTGGGACCGGTACTTTACAGAGGCAGTATCGTACCGAATATGATTCATTAGTATCGCGGTACTATACTAATACCGGTATACCGTACAACTCTACACTATACCCAAAGCACTTTACAGTATACGTCACATTCACCCTTACACACACTGATGGCTAAAGCCCCAATGCACGGCACTACCCACAACCAATCAGGAGCAAGGTGGGTTAAATGTCTTGCCCAACCACACAACGACTGGAACCCTAACAATTTAGGTATCAACAGCAGTGGCAGGGTAACTAAAAAGGTGGAGCTAGACTCAGGGCAGTGTGTTGATTAGTGGACAGAGTATAGTCACGTCACGCCGCCCAGCCTAGCTGTACTGATGACTATGGATTACTTCTCAAGCAACCCTTTTTTTATTGCGTATTTTCTTCTCGTGTTCTTGGCTTCGGGTGATGGATGTCTCACTCTGCCGGGATGTTTGATGAGCCTTATGGCAGCCATATGAGGACGTCTCCTTAAAAGGGAACTCCACTTTTTTGGATTTGTTGCCTATTGTTCACAATACTAATGAGAGACAAGAAGACAAAAGTTTTGTATTTTTTTCCATTCTAATTTGTAAAAATCGTCTCATTTAGGCAGTTGGCACTGCAGCTAATGGGAGCAATTCATTCGGCCGCTAAATCACTTTAAAAAAGCATTAAAAAAACGCCAATAATACTTCATTTACGTCCAGTAACCTGTATAATAACCAAGGTGCAGACACCTTGTTATTGTAAGAGCAAACACTGAGGAACTCTTTTTTTAAACGTAATAACACATCGAGACGGCATACTAAGGCATCTGTCGTAAGCTGGTTATGGACAAATGTTTGCTTCAATAGCTTAATGTTGTTTGTAATGCACAAAACAATGCGATAGGACACCAATCTGTAGTGACTAAAAAACATGAACATATTACAGTATCTGTAAAGTATTAGCCCACATTTCATGTTTTGTTTGTACACAGCTAGCTCGACAGTGTATGTAGCTGTAACAAGCATGATGTGCTGCATTTATCATTATCAATATTCAAATGACTCACTCGATGGACAGTTGTCTCTTTGGTCCAGATGGCTGGGGAAGTTTTTTCTTGTTGTCTTTGGGTAAGCATGCCATTTATGTCTGCATATTTTGGCTCCAAGTTCCACATTTGTAAAGTCAAATCAGGCTAACCTCGCTCTCTCGGCTTCCATCTGCTCTCACGTTCCACCCTTTCTTCGTGCTCGCTTCTAGAGGCAGCAGTTCATCCTCTGTATCCATCCATCCATCCATCCATTTTCTTCCGCTTATTCCCTTCGAAGTTGCGGGCGGCACTGCAGCCTATCATCACAGGGCCAACACAGATAGACAGACAACATTCACGCTCACATTCACAAGCTAGGGCCAATTTAGTGTTGCCAATCAACCCATCCCCAGGTGCAAGTCTTTGGAAATGGGAGGAAGCCGGAGTACCCGGAGAGAACCCACGCAGTCACTCTGTATATTCAGGTTAAAAATAATAAGGTTGTGAATCCTCATTTGTCCAAAAATAATCTTCTTCGTACTCTGTCACCAAGTCTGCCATAATTAAAACACACTTGTGTTTGTTTTCGGAAGTAGGAACACACATTTCTTGCCGCAAGTCAGAGGTGCGCTGTTATGGAAACGGAAATAAATGCTCTAAGGTAAGAAGTTCCGGTGGCATTGAATGACCAAACTACAGTGAATAATTGTACATATTGCATATTACTGTGAACGTATCTGTTACTATGTAATATATAGAGTTGATGGAGGGTTTTGAAGTTGTTTTAGAGGGCTTTGAAGGCTGCAACTATGACTCCCATTAGTCGCATCTTGCAAACATTTTTTTATCGTCTTTAAAATTCTAAAAAAAAAAAAAAGACATGCGTGTTCTTGTCTCTCCTAATGATTGTCAACAATAGGCACAATTGCAAAACAAGTGAGGTTCCCCTTTTTAGTAAATTGACCACCCATGGATCCACAAATGAATTCATAGCCGGTGCCAAACTTACTTCACGCAATTATTTTCAGTCAGCTTGACAAAGGTTTGTGTTGTGTGCGTGTGGAAGGGGGATCAAGTTAATCACGTACGTCTGACCACTAAGTAATTAGCAAGAGGCTAACTCGGTTTTTGTGGCTCACATTGCATCGCTCTTGGTTATCATGTGGTTTGTCACTGTTTGCTAGTGCGTGTGGGTCCTTTTGCGTGTATATGTGTGTGCGCTCTCTTGACACATGCTGCATGAGTGTCTGATTGTGCTAACGGTGTCGTTAGTCCTGCACTGATTGGGAGTGCGGCTAATAGCCCTCATTAACCGCCATTTGCAGCTAATAGGCAGGGAGTGTCCTTCGCAGGTGCTGCTGTGACGCTCACACACATTCCCTACCCCACTCTCGACTTCCTCTTTGCAAATGCCAAGATATTTTATTTCATTGATGGTACCGTACATCGAAAAAATGTTGCGGTGTCACACAGGCTTTAGTTTTGTGGCGCAAGCGTGTCTGTTGTGTGTCAGTGGTAGGGGTTAGGGGTTTTGGTCGTGTTTTGGTCAGAGTGTTAACAAGTCTGGTGAAGACGTTCTGGGTCTTTGCGGGCCTGCAGACCATATTAGTGGTTCAAAAAGACGCCCTCGTGCCAAAACCCATATGTACACACAGACACACACACACAGTGAGGCACATAGAGCTACTTTTACACAATGACTAAAGTTGCCGTTCTTAACTGTGTAGATTCATGGTGATATATCTGAAGCCTGTTATAATGTCTTGTAAAACAAAACAATACAGTATTGTGCAACATTTAATGGTGAAAGAAAAGATCATCAGTGTTTCGCAATCTTCATGACTAAGCATCAAAGAGAGGAAATTCCATTTTATAAGCAATGGTGTTGCAATTGTGGATTGTCAAGGACGAAATACGAAACACTTTTGGCTTGATGTCACGCATGCGATAGATAAATGTCATGGCAATACAAACAGTAGATGATCTAAGAATGGGCTTTGTGGGACACCATGAGATTAACATTATAACACATCAGTAAATTGCAGTCTGCAAATATCAGTTGAAAATAATGTAATCGACTGTGAGGTCAGGATTGTTGTCTGCGTTGATCGTACCTATAAAGTAGCGACTATTGCCACTATCGTTTCTTTCTGGATGTTGCAATCAAAAGTCCACACACATCTTTACAGCCTTATAACAAAAGTAAAACAAAATGGCAAAAGAAAAAGAAAAACTTGACAATGGGAGCCTGACAAATAAAATAAAAATAAAACAAACTTCAATAGCAATGACAGGAGGGAGGAGGCTGAAGACTGAAAACAAAAAGAACCTTCAGGCTTTTCCAGAGACAGTCAGTCAGTTGAACGTCTGAATCCCTTGAAGACGTGCCAAGTGTGTGCGACGCCAAACACAAAATCGTTCAGCGGCTGAGGGCGGAGCGAAGAGCAAAGAGTGAGAACAGCGCAGAGCAATAAAGAGTGTCTAGGGTTGCTTCTCTCTCAATTCATCTCCAATGTGTTTTTAGCGTGAAGTAATAGCATCACCATTGGGAATTGTCGGGTGTGTGTGTGTATGTGTGTGTGTGTGTATGTGTGTGTGTGTGTGTGTGTGTGTGTGTGTGTGTGTGTGTGTGTGTGTGTGTGTGTGTGTGAGTGTGTGTGTGTGTGTGTGTGTGTGTGTGTGTGTGTGTGTGTGTGTGTGTGTGCGTGTGTGCGCCTCGATCCCTTCCATGGCGTGCTTCCTGCAAGCTGGAGTGCAAAGGACCACACAGACGCCTGGCAGCACTCCATCAGTCAGCATGGCTCCTTTTTGCCTCTTTACTCGCTTTTTTCCCCCCGTCTTCCTCTTTTTTTTTTTTTTTCCATTTCTGGTTTTATCATCTCCCCTCATTTCTTCCTAACCCCCCCCCCCCCCCCACCCCCCACCCCCCCCCCCCCCCCCCTCCGTCCCCTACCCACCTCCCTTGATACCAGACCCCCGTGGTGGACGGGCGCCTGGCCGTCACCCGTTACACACTTTTTTCCTCTGGAGCTATAACGCGCCACCGCTCTCCGATCTGTCTTCTCAAATAATTAATTGTGTCTTTAAGAAAAAAAAAAAAAAACGGCCACTGTGAGGCGCCAAATAAAAAGATTTAGTATGGACGCGGTGTATCCATTCATAATCTTCATTGGCAGCTTTTCCAAAAGATGACTGACACGCTCATGGAGGCTTTAAAGGGGCACTATTAGGCAAAAACAACTTTCTCAACCTGATGTGTATTTGGGATCTGCATAAGTCCTGAAAATGTGAAATCAAACCGTGGAGGAATTGCAGAGATATTTATAAAACAATATTGCCTGCCTTTCTCCTTCCTCGAAACGGTCTGTTTGGAATTTTTTAGACCTGAGACGTCCGCGGATATCTCTGTATATGGTAAAGGCTTACCCAAAGGTCTTTGTGTTAGTCTGCCATTTTATTTTTCCTTCGAGCATTTGTCAAAATGCCCATGGCACAACACGAATAAAACTCAACTTGAACCAGCACAAGTCGCTACACAAACTTTGAACCAAATTTAAAGTAAGAAAGTGCCATGTGTTTAACTTTTATAATTACTATAATTATAATCTGAAGAAATCGCTCTCTGTGTGTGCCAAGTCCTGCTTCATAAACCTGCGCCAGTACGAAGATGGATTTTCCAATAAACTAATTTTAATGGTGGACTCGGTGACTACTATTTATGGCAACAGTAATTAATAACAGTAGGTTAGAAATGTGTGGATGATACGTTAGCAATCTTAGCTCAAGTGGTTGTGTAGCTAGCTTAGCCTTCTACAGTAAAACAAAAGTGTCACCGTCCTCCAGGAAAATAAAACATTATTTTCCTAAGAACAACTTTTAATTAAATCATTGCCAACTGTGTTTGGCAATGAACTAGTAAGTTACATAATCCGCTATTACTCTTGCAATGTAGCCTGTAACTAAGTTTATAGTCGTGAGCCTCCATTTTTTACAACTCGAAGTAGCTGTGAAGCAGAGTTATTTTAATGATATAGAAGATAGAAGGTTTTTATTGTCAATATACACATGTATACATCCAGGGTTTAGCATTGGTAGAAGTTTAACCTTAGTCAGCCTATAGTTCTAACCTGTATGTCAACCGGGCTTGCTTCCACACTTTCGTCTGCTCACATCTTCACTTCCTTCCTTGGTGCCGACAACAAACCAGGGTGAGACGCTGATCTCACTATATCATCTGGGATTTTGTGTTTTGGTGAAAGTCACTCAAAAGAGATGGCTGGTGGCGGTCATCAGTGTCCAAAATGCACAATAAAAGCAAAAAAGCTAAAAAACTACAACACATTTTTGCCGGGCGCTGGCAAATCGCTTTCTCAGTGTGAGGGGGCGTGGTGACGAGAAATTCAACTGCATCTAACAACTTTCTCAAAATTAATCGTTTTAAAAGGGTGCAAAAAAAGTAAATCAACATTTATGCACATTTTTTACCAAAAAAATACCATTAGAAAAATATTTTTAAAAAATCATGATATGACCTCTTTAAGGACTGTAATGGTGATTCACACTACAGCATTTTGAATGCGCGAGTTGTCACCCTCAGATGCTGCAGGACTTGGACAGGCAGGATAGCAGGTAAGAACTAGTTTAATATAAAAATGACAAAAGAACACTTGACAAAAAGCAAAGAAAAGGCGTGCCTACGCACGGGAAGCTAAATGCTAATGGTTAGCAACCATCGAGTTCAAAGTGTCCAAATAGAGAAACGACGTGCAGAGCGCACGCGAAGCTAAAACGTGACTTAGCCAGGTAAATACAAAGTAGAATACCAAACGTGACTGTTGCGAGTAGCAAACAAAACATCCAGGCAGAACTAAGGTAGCAGGCCGGTATAAATACTAAAAGAATAATCGAAAACAGGTGTGCGTCAGAAAGTCAGTGCAGGTGGAACAAATTAAGTTGCCATGGTAAAAAAATACAAACAAGGAAGTGCTAAAACAAAGTCAAAAGTCCACATAACACACGATTCGGACAGCAGATCATGACAAGATCATAGCTGTACTCGGGTCACATGGAAATAAGCCTCCTAGTGACTGTGAGCAGCATAGGGGTGAGGGCACTATTCAGTGAAAATGATATCTCCATATTTAGTGAGGATTTTTTAATTTAGGAGGTGATGAGAAACTGGACTGGACGTTCAGCCTGTGCCATGGAGTCATTTGGCACATTGTTGGGTCGCCTTTTTGGATGTGCAAAGTAATAGCAGACCTGGCCCTAACTATTCGCACCTCCTAGACTTTGATGGAGTCTGAATCAGTCAAAGAATGCTGCACTAATAATCACGATGAAAAAACAAGATCTATTCCTTTCAGTTGCTCCAGTAAGTTTCTAAAAGTTGTAGCACTCTAATAAATACAGTGGTGCTTCGGGATACAAGTGTGCCCTCTTACAAGACTTTTGGGATATGAGGTTATTGTTATGCTTTAGGTTTGGAGAGAAAAAAATGTGTTACAAGCTTCCCCATCGCTATTTGGTGTAGCGAATATCACAGTGAACCACAGTCTTCCTGGCTCATATCGGACTGGACAATTAATGGAATTTGAATTTTGGTTTAGATTTCAATGTGCGGGCTTCACGGTGGCAGAGGGGTTAGTGCGTCTGCCTCACAATACGAAGTTCCTGCAGTCCTGGGTTCAAATCCAGGCTCGGGATCTTTCTGTGTGGAGTTTGCATGTTCTCCCCGTGAATGCGTGGGTTCCCTCCGGGTACTCCGGCTTCCTCCCACTTCCAAAGACATGCACCTGGGGATAGGTTGATTGGCAACACTAAATTGGCCCTAGTGTGTGAATGTGAGTGTGAATGTTGTCTGTCTATCTGTGTTGGCCCTGCGATGAGGTGGCGACTTGTCCAGGGTGTACCCCGCCTTCCGCCCGATTGTAGCTGAGATAGGCGCCAGCGCCCCCCGCGACCCCAAAAGGGAATAAGCGGTAGAAAATGGATGGATGGATGGATTTCAATGTGCATGCAAATTCTGGATCTTGTTATGGTGAAACAGATGAGGAGCAAATGAGCGATACAAGAGCATGTCTATTAGAAGTTTGGATGTCACCATGGTTGTTACTTTTTTTTTTGACACATCACTCATATCACTAATCAATCAACACTAAACCAAAAAAAAAAAGTAAGAAATATGGTTTCCGTGTTAACGTGACTGTGGCCTATAAAACGGATTCTGCTGGTAAATGCAGAATATCAGGAAATTTGACATAAATGTGAGTGAATTGTTGTCATTGTGAGGAGAAGATTGTCACGCCCATGAGATCATGTTTCGTTTTTGTCATGTATGGTTTTGTTTTTTGGACAATTCGTTCCTATGTTTGCACTTCCTTGTTGGTATTATCACCATAGGTACTCATTGATTTTGACCTTGCCCGCATGCCACACCTCTTCCCTCAGCTCTCACACCTGTTGTTCATTATCATAGCTATTATTTAAGCCACAGTTACCAGGTAGTCGGGCTGGCAACTTTTCGTATCCCTCAACTCCTTTCATGCCATGCCTTGCCTAGTTTCCCTCCCGCTCATGCCACGTAAGTTTTTGAGTTTTATCATGTCACAGTTGTTGAGTTTTGTTTATTTGTTTCTATAGTCATGCCATAGTGCTAGTTTTTGTTGTCTAATAAAGTTTGTTTGCCGCCCTCGTGCACGCCTTTTGTTTTGCTTTCTTTGTTTGCCTTTTGGTTAGTATATAAATAAAAATGTACTCACATTCACATCTAGCTCGTGCCAATTTCCCTTTGCGTTGGGAAAACAAACTATCCCAAAGTCCAAGTCTTGACAAAGATACATTTTTGGGGGGAAATAATGTGTCTGGTAGCGCTCATTTATCGGTGAAACACTCCCTCCGTCCCTTGCTGAACTAAACAGTGTTGAGGTGGCCACTTGAAACAGCACCTATATTACAAAGCTAAAGCTCGCAAGAACAATCCATACACCCAAGGCACATCTCATCTGCTTGTGCTGTTGTGAACGACATCATTGATACTATATAAATGTAAATGTAAGAACAACACTCGCAACTTGAGAGGCGCTCTCTTTTTTTTTTAACAGACTCAATGAGTCTCTTCTTTACTCGTCAAGATAAGAACAACAGCAGAGCACACTTTCCCCCTTTATAGTGACAGCGCGGTGCGCCACATCCGGTTTGACTGTGCTAACAAAATAAAGGTTTCAAAAGAAGTACCTTGTACAAGCAAAATGTACTTAAAGCACGTATTGAAACATTTACACAATTATTATGCTTTGACCTAAAGTACTCGTCAAAATTATCCAAAATTGTATTACACCGATAATTTTTGGACATTTAATTAACAAATATTTTATCAAATTTATTTTTACACAAAAACCACACACTTTATGGTAGTAAAATAAGTGTAAAAACTAAAATAAAAACTGAATTAAAAACAATGAAATGGAAAACTTATTTTTGTTTATATTTTCTTTATTGCTATTGTTATTTAAATTTGCTATTGCTAAATAATATGTGTTTACTTGTTGTGGTTTATTTGATACTAATTTATATCCAGTTTTTTTAAGACTATATTCAAAGTTGAGTTTTGGTGGTACAAAAAATACTTATAACGAATAATCTTGTAATTAATTGTGATTAAAAAATAAATATAAATAATTGTGTTTTTTTTTCTTTGCCATCATCATCCGGCCCTAGAGTAGCATTAGCTTATTACAAAAGATCAACATAACTTTGTTTTTCCAAACATAGGAAGGAGAAGGCAAGTGTGAAGGACAGTGATGAGAAGAATAAGTGGATATTAATTGAATTAAAGCAGGAAACCATCAAAACCATGAGCCAGCATGTAGCTAGCTAACTTGGTAAAGTGGTTGTAGCATAGCACTGCTGGTAAGCAGACTGAGTCGGTAATCACCAGCTAAGGACGTTCGAATAATATCCAAACAGCGGACATGTATCCAAGAAAATATGGCGAAGCTGTTGTGTTGGCTGAGAAGCCCACTCTCTAAGGTAAATGATAATAGTTATATTACGTCGCAAATCTACAGTAGTTGGCAGTAGTATATTTTATTATATTGGTTTCCGAAGGGAATAAGCGGTAGGAAATGGATGGATGGATGGATGGAGGGTTTCATACAATATTAAAGTTAAAGTACCACTGATAGTCTCACACACACACACTAGGTGTGGTGAAATTACCCTCTGCATTTGACCCATCCCCTTGTTCCACCCCCTGGGAGTTGAAGGGAGCAGTGAGCAGCAGCGGTGGCCACGCTCGGGAGTCATTATGGTGATTTATCCCCCAATTCCAACCCTTGTTGCTGAGTGCCAAGCAAAGAGGCAATGAGTGCAATTTTTATAGTCTTTTGTATGACCCGGCCAGGTTTAGAACTTACGACATACCAAACTCAGGGTGGACACTCTAACCACAAGGCCACTGAGCAGGCTTAATGATCTAAAACGGTGTTGTTGTTTCTTTAAAGAACGATACATGTTAACATTGTACTAATTTAGATTTATTTTACTTAATTTGAATGGAATATGCTTTTTCCCAATACCTAATAATCACGATCAATAAGAACTGTGTGATTTTTTATGTTGTTTTCTCCTACGTCAACAAGTTTCGAAAGGAGAACTTGCTTTTTTACGCCTGTGTCTGTCTCACGGTTATCCCATTTTATTGTGCCTGTCGTCACGCTCAAAAAAGGAGGATTTCACACCTATAAATAACGACAAAAGCCACGGCAAGTGGCTGCGTTAGCCTCGCTTTGCATAAATCACAGTGGGCAAAACTCTTGTAAAATATCCCAAGATGAGTGTAGTTCCTTGACTTTAGACAAAGCCAGTCTTGTGGTTTCAAATCTCAAGGCTGAACTAAACTAAGCTAAACTCAGACTCTGGCGGCCTGCTTTGGCGGAGCTCACATTCGCCTCAAAGCGTCTCCCAGAATGTAAAACTAACCTCGCTGTCAATGTAAATCTGCACACAAATCGTTCCCTTGTCCATGAAACGGGGGGGAATTCTGGATGTCCCTGCGGCAGTAACAAACAAGCGTACAAAGATTATTGTGCATCTGAAGGAGCCAATAATTACACAGGACTTTATTCTGTTTGCCTACTTTTTCTTCTTTCATCAGATTAGTCGTCGCCACACTTGTGTCTCTTGGATGGCTGCAATAATAGTCAACTTGGATCAGTGCACTGCAGTGTGATCACAGATGCGATCTGTCGCCATGTTATCCCCACTAATCTTGTGTGTGTATGTGTGTGTGTGTGTGTGTGTGTGTGTGTGTGTGTGTGTGTGTGTGTGTGTGTGTGTGTGTGTGTGTGTGTGTGTGTGTGTGTGTGCGTGCGTGCGTGCGTGCGTGTGTGTGTGTGTGGCCATTGTGGAGTGCCGCACATCTGCAGCGAATCTGTCCGTGCTTCCGGGTGCCGGCCGGGGGCAAGGAAGCGGCGGGCGCTATCGCAAATCTGCGCCGCGTTTCACGGGGGATGACGGGACTCTCAGGGACTTTCCCTCTGAGGGGATGAAACCATTCGCCTTTCCCGATTCTTTCGGTACAGGAATGAGCCTGAATTCAGATGAAACCGCTAAGATCTTTTGAGCTTGGCAAATTTTTTCTAAAAGGTCTAATTATGCCGTGGACAAAAAGCTCGCTTCCTGTAAGGCCATGACAACAATGTAATTGTGGCTAGGTCTTTCAGAGCTTAAATTGGACCTAAATCGAGCTTGAAGGAAGTGGAAGTTGACCTGCTCTACAAACAATGTAATTAAACGACACAAATGTTTGCTCCCAGTAGTGTTGTCCCGATACCAATATTTTGGTACCGGTACCAAAATTATTTCAGAGGCAAAAAGTACCGTATATGATTCATTAGTATTGCGGTACTATACTAATACCGGTATACTGTATAACCCTAGCTCCCAGTGATTGGAATAGTTAAGAAAGAGCTACAATGACACTCGAGACAAACATGTATAAAAAGTACATGTTCCAGCATATGTTTACATTTACATAACTTGACTCCGTAACAGATCATTTCAGTTTTAATTGATCGCCAAGGGGGGAAATTGCTTAAATGAAATTTCCCCCAACTTCAAACTATGCAGCTGATGATTAGGTCATTCTCCCAAATCAGGGCAATGTGCTTGTTAGAACTCTATCAAACTTAGAATGAAGTTTTTGTTTTATGAATCTGATAATATACACATTAAACTACCTAAAATGTAAACTGGCCTGTCAGTATTGGCTTCCTATGGCTGAAGATGACTCATTTCAGTGACAGAAAGTGACAGGAGTGAGTTTTAGCTTAGAATGAGCAAATACATGAAATATAGCTACATGACATTTATTACAATAGCATCTTGACACTAAGCGCATTACAGTGACTCAACAAATCATTCTATTTTTAAAATAAATAACATCAAAAATGAGAAGATAACAGGACTGAGTGGGACCCATGGACATCACTAATTAATGTGTGAATTTAACCATTTTTTGTTATTATTTTTTTAGCTGAGATAAGGAGTGACACAAATATGAAAGAAATATAAAACTATTCATGAAGGATTTGAAATAATATATGTCACTGTAAAGTCTATGTTTAAGAAGAAGAGACAGACAACAAATGCAATTATTCCAGTGTTTAAGGTAATTTCAATTAGTTTTTCAGTTGTATTTATATAATATGAAATCCTATAAATGTGCAGGACAGTCTGCTTCATTAAAAAAGATATATAAGTTATAGTTAATTTTATTGTATATTTACAGATTTAATTTCCTTTAGACGCAAATGGCACCGATTTAGTGGAATGACCCGAATGATGTGGAGTAAAGCTGCTGAGCATGTATTGACATTAACTTCACCTTGTTGCACAGCAACGCTATTTCTTGTTGAAGTTCTAAAGAGTTGCCTCGTAAAATAATAATTTCTGGCAGCCACACGCTGTAAAATTACAGTAAAGGCAAAAAGAGAGCTCTTCATTCAAAGGCAAAGTCTAAGCATTTCACAGAAGAACGACTGACTCTCTGCGTCAGAGTCCTAGGAGGCCCCGGAGAAATATTTAGGGACATGTGACGGGACTCCTTGGGACCACAACAGGAGTGGACTGGGACAACAATTATGCGTTGGCTGTTGAGTTCAGACTGGCTCACCACAATCCCGTTTTGCGTGAAGAAGTACATGTTAAATGTCAGTTATTGAACCACAGCATGCTTAGTATGAAATTTTACCACAAACATATTCCCAGCCCCTTCCGGCACGTCACCGATAAGATACAGTGGGGCAAAAAAGTATTTAGTCAGCCACCGATTGTGCAAGTTATCCCACTTAAAATGATGAGAGAGGTCTGTAATTTTCATCATAGGTACACTTCAACTGTGAGAGATAGAATGTGAAAAAACAATCCAGGAATTCACATTGTAGGAATAGGGGGGGGGGGGGAAGAAAAAAATAGAAGATTAAGATAAAATAAAAAAAATCGGTCTTAGCCTAGGCCCTGGAGTGGGGGTGCAGACTGAGGCCAAGGGGAAAAAAAAAACAAAAAAAAAACACAACAACTCATAGCCATAGTACACATCCCTCTTCCATGTGTGTAAGAGGGAAACATCAAAGAACACAGAGGACATTAAAGACATTAAAGCAGCAGATACAACCAGACACTTCTACATACAGCTATGAATAAAAAGTAAAAGAAACATATACACTGTGGTGGCCTCTGCGGTGTTCCACGCCATCGTCTGCTGGGGTGGAGGGAGCATGGCCAGAGACAGAAGCAGACCCAACAAGGCAACCCAGACAGCCGACTCCACTCTCGGCCAGTGTCCAGTCCGCATGGATGAGCGAGGATACGTCCAAGGTGACTGAGGTGTCCGACACCTGCTCACCCAGTCAAGACACAGCGAAGCCTCTCCGTCCCAGTAGCTCAGTGCTAGCTCCACAGTCCTGTCCCCTCATCTGCATCTCCTCCAGTACATCCAAACAGACTCTGGTGTAGTAGAGACCCTGCAGCTGGTCTCCATGGCCAAAAGGCTCCCGGGAGGCAGATCCAGAAGTCCACAAAAAAAAGTACCACAGAGGTCACGAAAGTGCCACCCCTTGTCACACAGTCCCAAAGGGTCCCTGACCAAAATGCAAAAAAATATAATAACACATGAAAACAAGAGGGAAACACAAAAGGATGACACAAGAGCACAGAGCTCCTGCCTACAGCAGCCACTACAGCAGCGCCATCTTGGGAAAAAAAGTGTACCTATAATGAAAATTAGAGACCTCTGTCATCATTTTAAGTGGGAGAATTTGCACAATCGGTGGCTGACTACATACTTTTTTGCCCCACTTTATATTGACAAATGTATCTGACCATTTCCACAGTCTCTTTGGCACACAGTAGTAGTGCTGGTCTTGTAAGCAGTCTTACTGGATTTCAATCCCAGTCTGAGATGTGTCAGGAATCAATGTTTTAGTTCTTGAATTTGGTATGTTGTGTTACGTTTGCTGCATGGCGTTGTTTGCGAGACCCCAGGCTGCAAAGACAGATAGGCAATGTGCAGGTAAAAATCCCTTTTGTTAGGGTTAAAGAACAAGAAAATGCGAGGCAAGGCTATGCAGCACGTAGCAGAACAAAGCGCACATGAAATAATCGTAGTAGAAAACACAAAACAACCATCCAAAAACCATAAGTAATGGAACTATTTCTTTCCTGTCAATCAATTTTAGGAAAAAAAATTGCATCAAATTTAATTCCAGTGTGATTAAAATAGTGTAAAAATTATTTCACATTAATAAAAAAAAAAGTGTGACAAATTATGGCGCTCCATAAAAGCTGTCAATACAAGTTGACAAGCCCCGCACTCACGCTGTGCACTATGCAGAACATAGGAAATATCTGGTGAAATGTACTATTATTATATTTCCACCAGTGACGGAGCAGGAATGGGCTGGGAATATGTTTGCGATAAAATTTGATAGCACTCTGTCATTCATTAATTGACACCTTACATGCGCTTATTGACAAAAAGCCGATCGCAGGGCCCTTTTGGCACGGCACATGGTCTGCATACAGAGAGAGGCGGACTTGAGTTTGTGGAATATACGTAACGGGTGTGGTCTACTCACGGGATTTGATCGCTCGTTAAAGCTTTCTTTATTGTTTCAAAAGGTGTGAACTTGACATTTTGCCATCTTAGCGGAGGTACACAAAGTTTTTGGCACAACCAGGAACGAGTTCTCCGGGTCAGGACCAGGCCCCTTGGCTGCGACAGGGCAAAAACTGGTTCTAGATGAGGCAAAGGACCCAACAAATCACCATAACACATTTATTTTTTTTCAATATGGGTAAGGGGATTTTTTTCCCAGCAGCGACAGCGAGAAGGTTGGTTCAGATTCTAAAGTAGCAGCTTGATTGTTTCTGGGCCAGCTGGAGGTCTGCCAAGCATGGCGGGAGTTTTCACTCTGTTTGATATTTACTCCACTACATGGCTGAGTAGACACCGAAACGATGTCATTGGTTTCAAAGACCGCTTTTATTGAGCTGGCGTCCACGTTAAACACTGTGAATTAAGACCCAGACAGACAAAATGGCTCATTATAATCATCTATTTGTCTTTCGCGTAAGTCCCGCCTCCCCGAGAGAGCGAGAACAGAATACTGCGAGTGTAAAGAATGCAGGAAGAGAGCAGCAGTAATATTTTTGGCATGGTGCTGAAGACTCCTGTAGGGATAATGGCGGCGTGGCGTGAGAAACTGTGTTTACCTGACGAAGGAGAAGCCTCAGGTGAAAACTAGAAAAGTAGGTCACGCAACTTCCTCTCCGCGTTTTATCTTCTCTGCTCCGGTCCTAACATCACTTTCTTAAAACTATACTGCAACTTACTATTTATTTCAAGGAGTTTCACCAAACCATGGAAATAAACACTGACAGTTCCAGAGTCAAACTGGCAGTGCAGGTACCAAAATCCTAAGTATTTGTAATATTAAAATAGAAAATATTAAAAACCAAAACAGTCATCTTTGGCCACATCGCGCTCGTAAGTTTGCGACTTCACTATATCACAGATTTTTGTTGTTGGTTTTGTACACATAATTCATTTATTTATTCAACTTATTCTTCTTCTTCAGATTATGGCGCACTCTACCTTCCAAATTTTGTCACCCCATTCAAACCTTTCCAACTTCAAACTGTTCAGCATTATCCCCGAATTGCGGGCTTTCCCTTGACAAATTCCAAAAATTCCCAGATTTCCCATAATTCCAGGTTTTCTGGGACTTTTTGCCCATTAAAAATTAATTGGGTTTCACGATTTCCACATGTTTCAACCTATTCAAACCATTCCACCTTCAACACATTCCACCATTCTGGAAACCCAAACTATCATTTTTCCAAGTTAAAAAAAATTCCCGGATTTTCCAGAATTCCTTCTTTTCCAAAGCCCTATTTCCTCCCTTTTTTCTGGCGACTACTCCTTCCACATTGTTCATTGCATTTCAACCGTTCCATCGTCAAAACATTCCTTTTAATCAGGACAAAAAACAAAGTTGTTTTTCAAGAATTCCATAATACCATTTCTCAATTCAACATGTTACTATTTCAACATTTCTTGACCAATTTGAAAAATTCCAACACCAAACATTCCATTCAAGTTGTTAATAATTTTCAAAAAAAATCCTGCTTTCCCCCAAAATTCCCAAATTTTGGGGAAATTCCCATTCAAATAATGAGACATTTTTCAAAGTTCCACAACTCCAACATTTGTCATCTGATTCAAACTGTTCCAACTTCAAAATATTCAGCCAGTTTGGGAATTGTGTGCTCTACTTTAACAATTAAAAAAAAAATTCTAGGCTTTCAGTGTCAACTTCAGCATTGGAGCATTCACACGCAACTCCTTCAGGAATTGCCTCATCTAGTTAAGCATGTTCTACATATTTTTGGCCTAAATTAAACATTTTCCAATCTGTTACCTGGCACACAAATATGTACTACATTTTTAGAACTGTAAGGCGCACTTTAAATTATTATTTGATTCCAATAAGAAACATATGTTTAATGTACCAAACGAAATGTATTTGCGGTCGACCTTTATTTTGAAAACTACCGAAATACATTTTAATACCGGGACCAAAATATTGGGTTCTGGACAACCTGATTTCGAACTTAATCCGTCAGAATACTTGCTATGTAAGCGCTAAAAACTACTAGTACAACAAAGATAAAGGGGAGAAGACGCAGTCGAAGTGGAGGCACGTAAGTAAGACCGCCCACCAAACAGCACATCCTGAAGAAACAGTCAGAAAGCAGCTTAAAGATGCTCTGTAAAACATAATCTATGCTTCATACCGACCAAATAACCGCAATTACATGTCATGTACACCACAAGAAAGTGTTTTAAATTAAGAAAAAAATCATAATATCACCCCTTTAATGCACTTTATAATCTGTTGTAATTATGTATGAAAATAGACCTGTTCTTCGACCGAAGCATAAATGAGGATTTTTTTTTTAACCAAATTAGACACCAAAGAAAGTGATAAGAAATATGTGGATTTGTGGGGCTGCGAATCCATGGCAAATAGGCGGTGATTCACTGGAGGTAAAAGGCAGATTTTCCATGATTGTCAGTGGATTCAAGTGTGAAAAGAAGTTAATCGCAGTTGAACATGAAAATGATGCGTCTATGTGAATTTTGAGAAAAAAGTGTAGTTTTTCCTTTGATTCTTGCTGAGTTGCAAACCTGTGGATTTAACTGTCCACGATGGCGTTTCGAACTACACATTTTTTTGCAGACAAGCTTATTGAACGCTGCAAAATGACTCTCCCCGCCCAATGAAAAACTCCTTCCTTGTGTCCTCAGGGCATCGCCAGAAGCTGGAGGACGCGCCCAAGTCGGGCCTCTTCTCAGACCGCCTCAGTGAGCTGGAGAGGATGAGGGTGAGGGTGACGGTGCCCGCTCAGGCCGCTCGTCCCGCACTCGCCACGGCGGCCAACACGTTCAACCCGCAGGGACAGACGCAGCTTACCGGTGAGCCCAACATGCACGCCCTCAGCTCTCGGTCACCATGGCGGCATACAACCTCTTAAAAGTCTTTAGCAGTAGATTTGAGATTAAGAATTGAGGTTGTGACCTCACCTTCACCAAAAAGTACTGTCCAACACTTGTTGCTGCTTGTTTGCTGTGTTGACAAACTGGATGTCTGCCAGCTGTGCTGCTGCATGGACATCAAGCTCTCATAAGGAAACCGCACGATATTCTCCTACAAGATAAACAATAGTTGTATTTAACCGAGGATGTAACAAAACATGTCCAAATCGCATTCCATGTAAACTTCTTTATCTTTCTCTGCTTCCTGCCTCTCCTTCTGTCCCTCCTCCACATTCAGACCCGCGTCAGTCCCAGTCCTCTCCTCCCTGGTCTTACGAACAGACGTATCCATCCTACCTGAGTCCCATGGCGTCCCCCTCAGTCCACTCCACCACCCCCCTCTCTTCTAGCCGAGGCACCGGCCTGCCCGCCATCAGCGACGTGCCTCGACGTTTAACAGGTAGAGACGCTCCTTTTGTGTAGTCACTCATTTTATCGCTGTATTAATCACTATTAACTGATTATTGCTTCAAATTAGTCAATAATAACTAATTTTATTTCCGTATTAATCACTAACAACTAATCTTAGCTACATATTAGTCTTTACTAACTAATTTTAGCTACACTAATACAGTGAAAACTTGATTTACGAACTTTATTATTGGTTCGTCAACATGGTTTGCAAACTGAGAAGTTTGTCTACTAAAGCAGAGTTCCCCATAGGAATAAATGTAAACATAAATAATTGGTTCTAGCCTCGACAAAAGTCATTATTTTAGTGAAAGAAAACTGTCTACTTCAAATATATATATATATATATATATATATATATATATATATATATATATATATGTACTTATATATTTATATACTTATATGTATATATATGTGTGTATATATTTATATATATATATGTATTTATACATATATATGTATATATACATACATATATACACATATATATATATATATATATATATATATATATATATATATATATATATATATATATATATATATATATATATCGGGCTTCACAGTGGCAGAGGGGTTAGTGCGTCCGCCTCACAATACGAGGGTCCTGAGTAGTCCTGGGTTCAATCCCGGGCTCGGGATCTTTCTGTGTGGAGTTTGCATGTCCTCCCCGTGAATGCGTGGGTTCTCCAAAAACATGCACCTGGGGATAGGTTGATTGGCAACACTAAATTGCCCCTATTGTGTGAATGTGAGTGTGAATGTTGTCTGTCTATCTGTGTCGGCCCTGCGATGAGGTGGCGACTTGTCCAGGTTGTACCCCGCATTCCGCCTGATTGTAACTAAGATAGGCACCAGCGGCCCCCGCGACCCCGAAGGGGAATAAGCGGTAGAAAATGGGTGGATGGAACTCATTTAATCTACATATAAATCACCACTTACTCATTAAATGTTCACATTACTCACCAACAAGTTATTATTAAAAATACTAATCACTAACTCATGTGAAGTACATAGTAATCACCAACAACTCATTTAATCTTCACATTGGTACTAATAATATTTTAATCCACAAACTTTTACCTCCACAATAGTCACATATATCCAATTTAATATCCACATTAATCACAATAACTAATTTAATCTACAGTATTCATCAGTAATGCAATTGATACCCAAATATTGTAATAAAAAATCACGGTAAGGTTTGTATTATTGTAGGTCCTATCATCATACTATCCATCCATCCATTTACTACCGCCTATTCCCTTTTGGGGTCGCGGGGGGCGGTGGCGCCTATCTCAGCTACAATCGGGCGGAAGGCGGATTACACCCTGGACAAGATAGACAGACAACATTCACACTCACATTCACACACTAGGGCAAATTTAGTGTTGCCATACTAATCAACTAATTTAATCTCCATATTCATTACTGTTAATTCATGTCAACTTTTCATTTCATAACTAAATATTAATTCGATAGTAGCTATTACTAACTTGTTCTCATAATTAAATCTCCTAATAATTTAATACATTAACTCCCCTGAAGTCACTAACAAGAGCTTTGACATCAGATGACCTCCTGTCACCTGCAACAGTTTGTCTACAAAAAGTGTAGGAATCTTCAAGGAAAGGCAAATAAGTCTCTCGTGGGAGCGTCTTGGATGTCGGGATTTGTTTACTTTTGTTTCTGGCTACGAGCCTTTGATCCCAGAGGGATTGTGGGTAATAACAGGCTTGTTGGGAAGGTGGGGGCGGGGGTTGATAACAGGCGTGTGTGGCCTGACAAATAAAGTGATTTATGGGCAATATGCCTTGCTCACAAGGCATTGCGGGTAATTGCATTAGCCTGCCTCTTTGCTGTAGCAGATGCATCTTGCTTTCAATTTTTCCCTGACACAAAAACACCCCTAACCCCATCACCCGTCCCCACCCCTTCCGTGTAAAATCCCAACAAGTTCTATCTGCCTACACCTGTATCACTTTTCTCTTCTAGAAGCTCTTTAAACGTCTGTAGCTTTAATTGCGTTTACATCAAGGGCATTGTGCGCACACTTGAATAATGCCCAAGTCAGTGGTTCTCAAACTTTTTCACCAAGGACCACCTCAAAAAAAGACGTGGCTCTCCAAGTACCACCGTAATGACCGACATTAAAATACAATAACACAGTAGGCCTATGTATTCCTTAAAAACAAGACAGAGGTTTTATTTCACAGTACACAATGTTTGAACAGTAACAATGTGTTTGAATATTGGAACATAAAATATTGTACTTTAATTAAGTAATTCTTTGGCGTCTCACTAGATCAGGCCTGGGCAATTATTTTGACTCGGGGGCCACATTTAGAGAAAAAAATGTGTCTGGGGACAGGTATATCTATTTTTATGAACACTAATACAAAACCTCACGAAACTCTCTGATTGAATTCTAGAAATGTTATGACAGACATCTTAAAAAACATAATGGAATTTTAAATTTTTCTATGAAGGATAAAACACTGAATATTGACAACATGAACGTCACACCCCCTTTCGATCGACACATTTTACAATCAAGTAAAACGCAACAAAAATTTAACAAACATCTAAATATGAACGCGAAGGGTACAAAATAAACCCACCTATAATCTGATATATCTGATACATCACTAATGCTTTAGAACTTAGTTGTGAAAATCTCCTTCCGCGTCTGTGGAAACGCTCCCCACCCGCACTGCTTGGTGCCTCGTCTGAGCTGCTGTGACTTACATAGCCATAGTAACTAATTAGATGACCATAGTAACTAATTAGATTACCATAGTAACCGATATATCATCCATAAGCGCAAATTCCAACCATTGAAATATTTTGTATAGTTGAAGACTTTATATATATAGTCTTAATTTGCCCAGGTATGTACTAGATGGAGCCCGCGTGCCACGAGCTGTACACACACCACAGTGTAAAAATCCGCTTCCTAAGTGATGTAACCGAGACTCATGCGGATCATGTTGACACCTCGGTAACACTATCTTACCATACAAGCGGACAGAAACTGATACAATGCTTAGGTGCTAAGTGCCCCGCCCCTCAACACACACACACGCACACACACACAGACGTGCAGTCCACCTCATGTGTGGCAAGATGTCAACCACTCAATTCTGATTTCGGAAGTATTTTGTCAAAAAACGTCCATCTGCTATAAAATGGCTTCTGGCGCGTAATCACAGAACCCCTTGGCACCAGGACCAGAACCGAGATGTTAAAATGCGCTCTGAGATCATGGCGGAGACGATCACCTATTATTTCTCTGAGAATAAGAGTTGAGGAAGTTGAGAAAAAGGCTTTAATTGGCAGCATATGCTGGCTTGCACATAAACACTGAAACCCCCGCCCCACTCTGTCCCCTCTCCGCTCGCCCGTCCTCCACCAGCAGACGCGGTGACACGGAAGACGCCTTGTGATTTACGATAAGAGCGGCGTAACTGCGTTTCGCCACTAAGGGGAGACAAAAAGGGGAGTTGGACCTCCCATCATCCATAAACTCTGCACCCAGCGTCAGACTCAACCGCAGCCAGTTAGCGGTTTTTAGCGGGCTGTGGGGGCGGCAAAGTGAGGGTGAGACACACACACACACACACACACACACACACACATATGCTGGAGCCGACGGGAGGCGAGCGAAGAAGCCACATCAGAGCTGAGGCCCGCCTCATTATGAATCTCATGGAAACTGTTCGGGCACAAAGTGTTTCCACATGTGCAGCTCCTGATTCATAGACTCACACACACACACACACACGCAAACGAACTTTAAAATACATGCACAATGTGTGCAGTTTTGTCAGCGAGAGTGAAGCTAATGAATAAAACAATAAAAAGTTGATCACACAAAACTATTTCATACTATTCTTCCCATATCGGAAAAAAGAATCCTGTAAGCGGAAACAATCTGTTCCAGGGTCAAACTCCTGCCTTAATTAACTGTACGGACAATGTCTTAGGTAGTAACATTTGACTAATTCTAGCTGTGTCCCAATCCAATATTGATTTCGGATATCAGTCAGATTTCAGCAAAAAAACATCCATCCATCCATCCATCTTCTTCCGCTTAGCCGACGTTGGGTCGCGGGGGCAGCAGCCTAAGCAGGGAAGCCCAGATTACCCTCTCCCCAGCCACTTCGTCTAGCTCTTCCCGGGGGATCCCGAGGCGTTCCCAGGCCAGCCGGGAGACATAGTCTTCCCAACGTGTCCTGGGTCTTCCCCATGGCCTCCTACCGGTTGGACGTGCCCTAAACACCTCCCTAGGGAGACGTTCGGGTGGCATCCTGACCAGATGCCCGAGCCACCTCATCTGGCTCCTCTCGATGTGGAGGAGCAGTGGCTTTAATATGAGCTCCTCTCGGATGGCAGAGCTTCTCACCCTATCTCTAAGGGAAAGCCCCGCCACATGGCGGAGGAAACTCATTTCAGCCGCTTGTACCCGTGATCTTATCCTTTCGGTCATGATCCAAAGCTCATGGCCATAGGTGAGGATGGGAACGTAGATCGACCGGTAAATTGAGAGCTTTGCCTTCCGGCTCAGCTCCTTCTTCACCACAACAGATCGGTACAATGTTTGCATTACTGAAGACGGCGCACCGATCCGTCTGTCGATCTCACGATCCACTCTTAACCCACTCGTGAACAAGACTCGTAGGTACTTGAACTCCAAAAAAACACATATTGGATAATTGCGTCTAAAATCAGCGATACAAGCAGTCATGCAGCGTGTTTACTTGTGCAAAGCTGGACAGCCAGTAAACATTTAAATGTCCTCCAATAAGCACACAAGGTTTGTCTTTTCATATATTTTAGTCAAGACATTTACAAAAGGTAAACATGCTTGGCTGTAGGCTACTAGGACTTAGCAGCTACACAACAGCTAAGCACAACATAGCACACGAGCTGGACGTATGTAATATAAATGTTAATGGTAAATGGGTTATACTTTTCTACCTTCAAGGTACTCAAAGACACTATTTCCACATCCACCAACTCACACACACACATTCACACACTGATGGCGGGAGCTGCCATGCAAGGCACTAACCACGGCCCACCAAGAGCAAGGGTGAAGTGTCTTGCTCAAGCACACAACGGACGTGACGAGGTTGGTAGGAGGTGGAGATTGAACCAGTAACCCTCAGGTTGCTAGCACGGCCACTCTCCCAACCGCGCCACGCCGTCCCATAATAAGTATCCTTAATTGGACAATATTGCAGTCTAAAACAGCACATTTTGTCAATATGAACAAGTATCAAATATGTATAGTTACACATTAATTAAAGTCTACTAGGCAGAAGTGTATTCAAAAGTATCCAGTAACAAAGGTGTCAGCATCATTCAATCTACTACATCATGATCTTAAATTAATTAATTATTGTGGCCATTAGGTGTCACCAAAAAACAATTACTGCTCCACTTCAACTTAAAGATAGCATAAGACCATTCCAGATGGTTGATAAGTAGGTTCAAGGCCACCCTGCCTTAAATTCAGAGCACGCGTTGAGCGTAGGGCTGGACTGGGATCTGAGAAGCACATGTAAAAAATGTCACTTAATGGATGACGGGGCGCTTAATGGGAAATTTTACAGCAAACCTTTATTTCCACTCGCTTCCTGCTCTGTCACTGATAGAACTATAATGTGACCTTTCCCCAAGGTCACCTGTTCAGTGGTCTTGTGGTTAGAGTGTCCATGAGATCATACCAAAGACTATAAAAATGGGGCCCATTACCTCCCTGCTTGGCACTCAGCATCAAGAGTTGGAATTGGGGGTTAAATCACCAAAATGATTCCCGGGCGTGGCCACCGCTGCTGCTCACTGCTCCCCTCACTTCCCAAGGGGTGAACAAGGGGATAGGTCAAATGCAGAGGATAATTTCTCCACACCTAATATGTGTGTGACTATCACTGGTACTTTAACTTTAATTTTAAGTCCCAATGGATCTCGTGGCACACATTAATATCGGCCATCTTGAAAGACGGAATGTACTGGTTATCGAATCCCACTTTAATTATGCAAACATTGTTATTTGTTCATGAAGTTGTTTCAATGATGTTCAAATTTTTATTTTGTACAAAACTTGTAACATTGAACAATTTATTTTCCATGATTTTGTTTTAGTACAAAATATACATAAAATTGAAGTTTGATTTAAAATATATATATATATATATATATATATATATATATATATATATATATATATATATATATATATATATATGTTATATACATATATATGTACAGTTATGCCTTGAGCCCCAATTTAACTAAATAGGTTAGTTATTTTTATACTTTGTATACCGTATTTACTTGAATAGCCGCCAGGGCGCTAATTATTTTAAAACTCCTGCGCTTATTCATAGCATGCGGTAAAAGTGAGCAGGCGCCAATCATTTTAAAACCTCTTCTCATCCCTGCGCTTACCAATGGCATGCAATAAAAAAATTGAGTGTGATAAACAAAAATTATTAATAAAAAAATGTATTGCGTCCGCGTCCCGGTGGTTGGGAACCACTGCTCTACAGCATGTCATTGTTCCCACTTTTGACCATGCTGTCTGCGTGCTGGGCGGACACATGCATTTCGCTTCTTCTTATAAGAGATTGCCATGCATACTTGGTCAACAGCCATACCTTTTACACTGATGGTTGTGATATAAACAACTTTAAAACTCTTAATAATATGCGCCACACTGTGTGAACCCACACCAAGCACATTTCTGGAGAGCATTGGCTCTGTAGCACGTTATAAACGCAGCATAGGGATTACCCATAATGCCGTGCATCCGTGACTCTTGGCTGTATTATACACTCGCCCCCAACCCTGCCCACCTCAACCAACGCACGGAGAAGAGGGGGGGCTTTGGTGCAAGTGAGTGTATGGTGTAGCCAGGAGTCGTGGATGCATTGCTTTCTGGGTAAGTGTTATGTTGCGTTTATAATCTGTTACAGAGCCAATGTTCTCCAGAAATGTGTTTGGTGTGCGTTCACAGAGTGTGGCGCATATTATTAAGAGTGTTAAAGTTGTTTATATCACAACCATTAGTGTGATCTGTATGGCTGTGGAACAAGACCCCTGGTTTACACACATTAAAACCAAAACAAAACTCCTCTGCCATTTAGAAAATGATGGCAGGGGAAGCGTCACTCGTGACATCACAAATTTGACCCGGCGGTAAAAGTAAGCATATGCTTATTGTTTTGGGGAGCCAGTTTTACCCGGCAGTAATTCAAAGCAGGCGTATATTACATGCCCGGCGGCTATTCAAGGAAATACGGTAATTTCAATGTCCTGTATATTTTAGAGTTAAAGTACCAATGGTTGTCACAAACACACACTAGGTGGGGTGAAATTATTCTCTGCATCTGAACCATCGCCCTTGATCACCCCTTGGGAGGTGAGGGGAGCAGTGAGCAGTTTTATGCATGTATTATATTGTATATGTATGTATGTAATATAATGTATACATAATGTATAATTAATTGTATACTATGTTCTCTGTTTGACTCATTTCACTCAATCAAACCTTTTCTGATATTCCACACTGCTAAGTAATAAAAGTATTTATGTTGATATCTGTATCAGATCAATACCTGTATCGGCTAACTTTCAAAGCTACAAAATCAGTAATGCAACACCTGTAATTGAATTAGCACTCAATCTTTTTGAAAAGTGATATTTGCGTGATAATTATCTTTATTTTTTTTACAATTTTAAAATGTTCAAAGTGCAAAAAGAAGCAAAGTAGTAAGTAGTACGGTGACGTTTATTGCTTTGAACTTGAGCCCTTGTCTTCTCTTTTGACCTACTTCTTGGGGAAGGCGTGGCGCGGTTGGCAGAGTGGCCGTGCAGCAACCTGAGGCTTCCTGGTTCAATCCCCACCTTCTGCCAACCTCGTCACGATCCATGTGTCCTTGAGCAAGACACTGCACCCTTGCTCCTGATGGGTCGTGATTAGGGCCTTGCATGGCAGCTCCCGCCATCAGTGTGTGAATGGGTGAATGTGGAAATAGTGTCAAAGCGCTTTGAGTAGCTTGAAGGTAGAAAAGCGCAATACAAGAATAACCCATTTACCCATTCTTCTTGTCTTACAAAAGCCAAAAAAAACGCGTGCAGAGCTACTGGACAATGTGTGTTGATGTTGGTAAGCTAACAGTTTATCTTGTTGTTGTCCTCCAGGGTCCTCAGACCTGAGTCCCTTCCCGGGTCAGTTTGAACGGCAGTTCCCGGGCCTGTCGTCGCTGACGGAGAGTCGCTTCAGCAGCCCCCGCATGCACTACCCGGCCACCTTCACCTACACGCCGCCCGTCACCTCGGCCATGTCGCTGGGCGGCGCCCACTACCACACGTACCTCCCGCCGCCCTACCCGGGCTCCACCCAGAGCCAGAGCGGACCCTTCCAGACCAGCAGCACCCCCTACCTGTACTACGGCGCCTCGTCCGGCTCCTACCAGATCTCCATGGTGCCCGGAGGGGACCGCTCGCCGTCCCGCATGGTGCCGCCGTGCACCAGCGCCTCCACGGGCACCACGCTGGTCAACCCCAACCTGCCCGGCCAGACCGAGGGCGGGGTGGACGGCGACGGGAGCCACAGCAACTCCCCCACTGTCCTCAACCCGGGCGGCCGCATGGATGAGGCCGTGTGGCGGCCATACTGACGACAGCACGTGACTGAAAGGACTTCTTTTTTTTTTTTCCCAACAAACAAACTCCTGACTTGTGCGAACTCGTCTTCCTGGAATGTCGGGAAGGAAAAAAGGCTCGCAGCAAACGAGCGACCAGCAGCTAACTCAATAAGGGAAGCCTTTTATTTTGTACCCAAAGCTTTTTTTGCATGTTTTCATATGGGACAGACGCACTGAGAGGACAGTTATTTAAAGAGTACATTGCTTCCTGTTAACTTATGAAGCCATAACTTATCGATTTTCAAAACTTGAGTCTTTGCAACGAACTTAAAAAAGTGACCTAATTTAAGACTTTTGTTCTTCCCAAAGATGAGCGAGTCCAAGCTTGGATATTTATTGAGCGCCACATCGTCCTTCAGTTACTACGATCCTCACACGCACACCTTGGACGCTACGTCCTGCATACAATCAGTGAAGTCGCAATAAAAGAACTCAGGACCAAAATACCCCAACACACACACACACACACACTTGTTTATTGATTTCCAAAAAAAGACAACTTTGTGAAAGTTTGTCAGAGTGTTTGACGCTCGCCTCGTCTTCCTTCCTTTTTGTCCTAGATAATTGACAAAGCACTTATTTTTCATCTCCTTTGGAACGTCTCAAGACCTCAACCTGTTGCCTGATTGGCTCATAACTGTGTCGTCCTCCGTAATCATGTTTGATGTACCAAATGTTCTTAAATTTAGTAGCATTTTGTATCAGCGATTTCTTTTTTCAGATGAATTTCCAAAAAAAGGTTGTTTGATATTCCAAAGAGTCTGAATTTTGTAAGATTCTCTATAAAAGGGGTGCAATTGGTGAAAGAAAAATCAAAAAATTAGGTTTCCTTTGTAGCATTATTATAATTAAAGTACCAAAGACTGTCACACACACACTAGGTGTGGCGAAATTATTCTCTGCTTTTGACCCATCACCCTTGATCACCCCCTGGGAGGTGAGGGGAGCAGTGGGAAGCAGCAGTGGCCGCGCCCAGGAATTATTTTTGATGATTTAACCCCCAATTCCAACCTTTTGTACTGAGTGCCAAGCAGGGAGGTAATGAGTCCCATTTTTATTAGCAATCTTTGTGAAATTCTCTATAGAATTCAAGTATCATTTTTGAGTGTGACCTCACTGCCAGCTTCTCCATTTGTTGTTCCACAAAATATTGTTTGAATCATTGTTGGAGGATTTTCTACCAAAATAAATGCTGTCTAATTTAGGGGGGGAAAATATTTTTGCTGGGTCAAAAAATTTAATTAAATCAAATTGACTTTGCTTATAGCACATTCTTCAAATACTTTTGTCTAATTTGGTTCAAAAATGGTTTAACTGGCAGCTTTTCAAGGTACATCACCTTGTTCCAAAAAGTCAGAAAAAAGCCAAAACAATATTTTCATATGAAATTATGTAAATTTAATGAATTTGTTCGACACACTCCCAAAAAAACACATTGTATGAAAAAATACAGTTTTATATGCAGAAAACAATGTGAAATACATTTAAATAATCAATGAAATATATAAAAATAAACATTTAACACAATGTTGACCTTTATTGAAGATGGAATGAACCCAGGGGAGGGATACACAAAGATTTTCTACTAAAAATGATTTCTTAATAGTGTGGTTCACCTTCTTTACCAAAGTGCTGGCACTCACAACTTTTTGGGACCCCATATTGGACAATTTTGCATTTGTACTCCATTAAGGATAAGCACAGACACTCAATTACACTCAGCACTCCATTGTGCAAAGTGATAAACAGACGACAGTAGTTTGTTTAGACGACAGTCGTTTGTTGGCTGTACAAGAACTGAGACGGTATACAAAAAGTGAAGTTTGACTGTACTTGAAAAGGTGGCCATCTTTGTGCAATGTTTTTCACTAGGACTATATTTAATTTCATACATTTGCGTTACAAATGTTTTTGTGATTTCCAACTAAACTCAGAGAAAAATGTTTTTGTTTTTTTAACTGGGACCTCAACTGGACAATATTTTGCACTAGCAGCGCTACAATCTTAAAAAAAATACCAGGTGGAAAACTTTTTATACATTTTTTTTAAGGAGCTGTGTGACATTTAAAAGAAGCAAAGTATGTAATTAAGCACTTATGTACACACACACACACACAAATTATTGTATTTGTTATCTTTTTGAGACCTCCGGAAATGCCTACATCTTTAGAACCACTCTTTCTAGATATATAAAGATCATTAATAATATATACGTACTATGCAAATATAAAAAAGCTTGTTGTGAAAAAATAGTTGGAATTTCACAAGAAAAACTTTGAATTTTAGCAGTATTATAAAAAGTCCTCATTTTACTCGACGGAAGTCAAAATTTTACAAGAAAAACTGAACATTTGTGCAATATTATGATAAAAGTTGGATTTTTACCCAATAACAGTAGCAATTTTACAAGAACTGCTTAAAATTTTGGCAATTTTTATGAAAAGAGTCATAATTTTACTCGACAAAAGTCACAATTTTATAAGAAAACTTAAAAATGTTGACAATATGATAATAATAATAATCAGAATTTTACTTGGGGAAATTATGACAATAGTCATAATTTTACTCAAAAAAATTCACTATTTTTCAACAACAACAAAAAAATTGGCAATATTGTGATAAAAGTCATAGTTTTATATGACAAATGTCACCATTTTGCATTAAAAAGTAATAACTTTACTTAAAAAAGTAATCATTTTACGAGAAAATTTTGCAATATTACAGAAACAGAAACAATATGAGAAATTGTTCCCAATTTAATAAGAAATAAGTCGACACATTGTGAGAAAGACTGCTTTTAGTTAATTTATTTTAGTAATTGGTTTTCTATCTTCATTATTTAATTGAAGTTATTACAGTATGTCTCTATATACAAATTTACTAAAAACATTCTTATACATTTTGGCCGAAGGCGGCGTATTTCAAACTCTTACAAACACTGGTTATTTCATATTCTGGCCAGTGGAGGAGCACTGCAAATGTTTACACACACTTGTTATTTCATATGTTGACCAGAAGGGGAGCGATTTTAAAACTGACACAGAGTCAATTTAAAAAATCCCTCCTTTTTGGGACCACCCTAATTTTGATAGATTTCACCACCAGGGGTGCAAATGAGACATTCCGTATTGGGACCATGATTTTGGTCCTTACTTGTTGACTGAAGTGCTTTTCCTTGTTGATGTCTCAAAAAGGGTAGAAATACAAGAACACTCACACACATAGAGGACAGCACATGCTAATACTGTCGACATTGTTTGGTTTCCATCCAATATTAAGTAGAAGCATATTCAAGTTATTCTCTTGGAGGAATAAAATGACATTCCATTCCCTCCGCTTCATCAAAGTATTTGTCTTGTAACTCCAGAAAGCAATTAAAAAAACTTTTGGATATATTTTATAAATACAAAATATAACATGCCTTTTCACAGATAACGACCAACATGTGTCGGAATCTCCAAATGTTTTCCAAAAGTTTTTTTGTTGGTGTTCTTTTGTTTGTGGTGTCGTGGATCAAAATGTTTTATGTCTTGGAATTATGTTATCCAGCTCTTCTTTCATCAATGGTGACCCCGCCCACTGCCCAAATAAGGTCATTGGTTTTAGTCCTTTCCTCCTCTTAAAGGGACAGCGACAAGCGTGCGTGAAATTGGCTATGTGATGATTGTACAGTTTGTTTACTTCAGGAATAAACCCGGACTTTTCTTACCTTCCTAGCGTCTCCTTGGAGTTTCTCCAAAGGTTACCGTGGCTCCTCCTCCGCGTGTTTTTTTTTTTTCTCGCGGAGGGAACAGCGAGCGATGTCACCTGTGGCCTGCCGCTCTGTCTGCGCCCGCATTGTCTTTGGACCGGGTCGGTGGCGACAGGCCGGGGGCGGGTGGGGGAGGGTGCTCCGCCGTCTCAACTGTCTTTCCGAAAGCAAAGAGACACGGACACGCAGGGAAGCTGTTTTACATTATTCCCAGACATAATAGAGCCCATAGGAGGGGGGGGGGGGGGGGGGGGGGGGGGGTTTAACATTCTTGGGATTTCCCTGCATTTAAATTACGTGGGGAAAAAAGGGGGGAAAAGCTCCTGCTGATATTACTTTTTTTCAAAGTCCCAAAGTTATGTAATAAGTCACGCAATAAAGATATTTGCATCGTTTGACTTGGCTCGGGGATGAATAGTTGTTATTGTTTTAGTAGCAAAAATACATCAATAATACAAAGTCTATGCGCCTGTTTCAGGGTCGAACTGTGGCCTTACAAAACATTTAGTCCCAAAATATCTTTAATCTCACCTTAAAAACGTATTCTGCTTTGCTTGGTCTCCTAATTTATGCAGCGAAAATGTTTGACATTACATTTATCCAACAATTTTCTACCGCTTATTCCCTTTGGTGTCGCGGGGGGGCGCCTGTTCCTATCTCAGCTACAACCGGGCGGAAGGCAATGTACACCCTGGACAAGTCGCCACCTTATCGCAGGACTTTACATTTATAATCGCTGTAGTCCATCAATCAATCAATCAAAGTTTATTTATATAGCCCTAAATCCCAAGGTTCTCAAAGGGCTGCACAAGCCACAGCGACATCCTAGGCTCAGATCCCATATCAGGGCAAGGAAAAACTCAACCCAATGGGATACCATGAGAAACCTTGTAGGGGACTGAAAATGTGGGGGGAACCCCCACGCCCCTGGGCGACCGGTGCAATGGATGTCGAGTGGATCTAGTTAATAGTGTGAGAGTCCAGTCCATAGTGGGGCCAGCAGGGGATCATCTTGAGTGAAGACGTCATCAACTGATGCACAGATGAGGGATCCACCTCGGGTCCCGACTTTGAACAGCAAGCGCATCATCATCTGTGGTTACCTAATCCGTGCCCCCCCTCTCCACGAAGGAGAAGAAAAGAGACGGCAGATCAACTGGTCCAAAAGGGGTGTCCATTTAAAGGCTAGAGCAGTGGTTCTCTAATGGGGGTACGCATACCCGTGGGGGTACTTGAAGGTATGCCAAGGTGTACGTGAGATTTTTTTAAAATATTCTAAAAATAGCAACAATTAAAAAATTATTTATAAATATATTTATTGAGTAATACTTCAGCAAAATATGAATGTAAGTTCATAAACTGTGAAAAGAAATACAACAAAGCAATATTCAGTGTTGACAGATAGATTTTTTGTGGACATGTTCCATAAACATTGATGTTAAAGATGTATTTTTTTGTGAAGAAATATTTAGAATTAAGTTTGTGAATCCAGATGGATCTGTATTACAATCCCCAAAGAGGGCACTTTAAGTTGATGCTTACTTCTATGTGTAGAAATCTTTATTTATAATTGAATCATTTGTTTATTTTTTAACAACTTTTTTGTTATTTTTATATCTTTTTTTCCAAACAGGTCAAGAAAGACCACTACAAATGAGCAACATTTTGCACTGTTATACAATTTAATAAATCAGAAACTGATGACATAGTGCTATATTTTACTTCTGTATCTCTTTTTTTCAACCAAAAATGCTTTGCTCTGATTAGGGGGTACTTGAATTAAAAAAATGTTCACAGGGGCTACATCACTGAAAAAAGGTTGACAACCACTGGGCTAGAGTATAGTCCAGGGGTGTCAAACGTACGGACCGAGGGGCCGGATGTGGCCCGCGATCAGGTTTTATCCGGCACGCGGGATGAGTTTGTTAAGTATAAAAATTAGCCTGAAAGTTTTGAATGAAAGAAACCGCTGTTCTAAATGTGTCCACTAGATGTCACAATAGCAATTATTTGTATCTTTGTAGATGATGAATAGATATATAGTACTTTATTGATTCCTTTATGCTACATATGTATAAAATAAACCACATGATGTTAGTGCAACAGTCGAGGAAAATGATCGAACTACATAAATTCCATACTGTAATTTGATTTTGGTGTAATTTTTTTAAAATCTTGATAGATTGAAAACAACATTGAGTTGACTGATGAACATTATCACATAATTTATTTAGAAAGTATAAATAACGACCAATAGAGATAGAATAGTATTAATAGCAACATGTACGTGTAAAAAAAAATCCAACAACATTATGACTTGTACAATTTCAGAAAGTGCTTGTTCTATTTTTAAACCAAGAAAACAATCTGAACTTGTCTTTATTTTTAAGTTATCGTGCCGTGATTTTGCCAGTCCTGCCGACTTGGGAGTACATTTTCTCCATGTGGCCCCCCATCTAAAATTAGTTTGACACCACTGGTATAATCTATTTAAACACATGTGGCCGAAAATCCTCCCAAAATAGAGACAAATGGGATTAACTGAGCAGCCAAACTATTTTCTATATCTCAATATGTCTTGTGTCCTGTTCTATGGTTATTGTCACACCTCTGCAGGTTTCATCACACCATTTTGCAGAGGTGTGGACTCGAGTCACATGACTTGGACTCGAGTCAGACTCGAGTCATGAATTTGATGACTTTAGACTCGACTTGACAAAATGTAAAAAGACTTGCAACTCGACTTAGACTTTAACATCAATGACTTGTGACTTGACTTGGACTTGAGCCTTTTGACTGGATATGATTTGCTACTTTCCCCAAAACCCAACGATTAAAAAGTTATTCAGGAGCGCTCCGTATCTTCCATTGTGTACGGAAGTGTATCAGCGTGTGTGCGATGACAGCCTGTGCGCTACCTGTCAGTACAACAGCCAATCAAATTACATCCACGTTGTTTTCGTCACACAGCATTCACCCAATCAAATTGCAGGAAAACCAACGGAGAAGAGCTTTCAAACAACAGAAGAATAAGTGAAGAAAATTATGCCATAAAGTGTTTCGTTCGGGTATTAAAACTACGACTTGGTCAACAAAACAGGAATTGCCGTATGCAAAACATCCGGTTGGAAGATTACAGACGGAGACGCATCAATTTACAACTTCGTTCGACATTTGAAGTTGCACAAAGAAGGGTACGTTTTGAATGTAAGCTAACGTTTATTGGCTGAGTAACGTGACTTTTATTTGCTGTGTAGTTAAATCAGTGAGGCTGTAAACTCACTGTTAACGTTATAACCATAGACATCTTATAAGGGTACGCAGCATCGAGCACTACTGCCTATTGCCGCAAACGAGATGCGGGGCCGCCATCTTGGAGTGGTGATCTGCTCCACTCAGTGCAATTCATTTGGTAGGAGCAATGAACTGTCAGCGCATTTAATTCATATTACCTCACTGAATACCACTTATATTCACGCGCTTTTTTGTCATTCGTGTAACTATGATAAAGGACACATGTCTTGGCGTGTTCATAATTTGCTTAACAGAAATAGAATATTCTTATATGCTCTAATTGACCAGACGTCTGAGATCAAAACTGGGAATATAATCCCAGAGAAGGGGAAAAAACAGTCAGCTATTTTGAAGTTGAAGAAACAATATGATTAGGTTGTATATACATGCATATATCCTACATAAACAATGTATGAATACATTAGATATCTATATATTTTACGGACCTACAGACCAGAGGTTCTCAAATGGGGGTACTTGAAGGTATCCCAAGGGGTACATGATATTTTTTTAAATATTCTAAAAATAGCAACAATTCAAAATCCTTTATAAATATATTTATTGAAAAATACTCCAACAATATAGGAATGTAAATTCATACACTGTGAAAAGAAATGCAATAATGCAATATTCAGTGTTGACAGCTAGATTTTTTGCGGACATGTTCCATTAATATTGATGCTAAAGATTTCTTTTTTGTGAAGAAATGTTTAGAATGAAGTTGATGAATCCAGATGGATCTCTATTACAATCCCCAAAGAGGGTACTTTAAGTTGATGATTACTTCTATGTGTAGAAATCTTTATTTATAATTGAATCACTTGTTTATTTTTCAACAAGTTTTTAGTTATATTTACATCTTTTTTTTTTCAAATAGTTCAAGAAAGGCCACTACAATTGTGCAATATTTTGCACTGTTATACAGTTTAATAAATCAGAAACTGATGACATAGTGCTGTATTTTACTTCTTTATCTCTTTTTTCAACCAAAAATGCTTTGGGGCGGCATAGCTCGGTTGGTAGAGTGGCCGTGCCAGCAACTTGAGGGTTGCAGGTTCGATTCCCGCTTCTGCCATCCTAGTCACTGCCGTTGTGTCCTTGAGCAAGACACTTTACCCACCTGCTCCCAGTGCCACCCACACTGGTTTAAAAATGTAACTTAGATATTGGGTTTCACTATGTAAAAGCGCTTTGAGTCACTAGAGAAAAGCGCTATATAAATATAATTCACTTCACTTCACTTTGCTCTGATTAGGGGGTACTTGAATTAAAAACATGTTCACAGGGGGTACATCACTGAAAAAAGTTGAGAACCACTGATATAGACTTTATCTCTGTTGCTGCAACAGCAGAGAGTTTATTCTGTCTGGACACTTTGTATTGATATTTTCTATTACATTCTTCCTTTAAATGATCATGTTTACAGTGATTGAACATATATAAACACCTGAAAGTCTTTATTTCAGCTAAAACCACCAATCTGTTTCACTGGATTCAGAATAAAACAAAATTCTGTCTTACTCAACAAAGTTAGTATTTGAATATTGTTACTTGAAGACTTATCTGTGGTTACAATAAAATGAGAATGCATCATAATCAATGGCGGCTGGTGAATTCTGATTTAGGTGGGCCTGAAAGTTTGTAAACCAAATACTTGTCGGGGGTCATCCTCCCCCAGAAGATTTCTTTGTGATTTTTACATACAAATATTGTAGTTCATTGCTCCTGCTTAACTCTGTGGTAATATTATTTTCTCCAAAATACAACCAATAGTATGTTAATGTTAAATCTTACTTGTGAAAAGTAATCCTCCAATTCCTATTTTTAACAGTCCGCTCAATTGAGCAGGAAAACGCTGAATACCAGCCCAGCATCTTTGATTTATACCTGTCAACTGTCAGTTTAGGCTGCTTGCCGGCTCCTCATCACCACTTCAAGATGGCGGCCAAATTGCTTGCGTCACAGCAGCCAATTCTGCGTCTACTTATAAGATGTCTATGGTTATAACGTCCTTGCAAACACGGCAATCTGTTGCGTCCACTGCAGTTTGCTACCTTATTCATACTTTTTGTCAAGTGATATTTTTTTAAGCAGGTTGCATGAGGTACCTACACATAACGTTAGGTTAGTGAATGTATCACACACAGTAACGTAACGTTAGACGGCAGTCAGCAGCACCGCATATTTTAGCCACCTACAAAAAGACAAACATAGTCAAAAAAAGGTCAGTTAAAATGTATACTATATTAAGAATATGTATACATATTCCATAGAGCCCTGACATCTAACAAGTACAGCACTATTCATTGTTATGTTCATGTATTTGTTGTTTTTCATGTGTACGCACACATAAACACATACAGTATGAGATGAAATCAATGAGATAAGGTGACAACATGATATAAACTGCTGTGGGACTAGTTACAATGCAATATTCCATGGAAATACAATGTTAACACTTTTGTACAAGTAAGTACGGTTGTACTTGTTTTTTCAAATGTGTTTATACTGTAAAGGAATGAGGTAAATGTTTAGAATAACTGGTTAATAGTGCTATTATGAAGTGCAATGTCATTACTGTTTTTTTTAAATAATAAATACATACAGCGTTTTAAAAGCATACACAATCTATGTACATATATTAGTCCGTGGTTAAAAAGACTTGAAATGACTCGAAACCCAAAATGCAGGACTTGGGACTTGACTTGAGACTTTCCAGTATTGACTTTGGACTTGACTCGGACTTGACTGTATTGACTCGGGACTTGACTCGAGACTTGAGGTCAAAGACTTGAGACTTACTTGTGACTTGCAAAACAATGACTTGGTCCCACCTCTGCCATTTTGTGGTACAACTCAAATTGTGCCTGGACTTCTGTCCAGCGGGTGGCGGAACACTTACTAGCAAGAAACCTTTCCATCTTGGTGAGGATCCGGATAAACGTTTCGTTCCGTTTTTTTTCCGGTCCGCTTGCATCGGCGCGGTAAGCAAAACGTCCAGCACCACTACAACAGGACAGGGTTGTACTGTACTGCGCTCTATTGGAGGACCGCAGAGTGGGCGGGGCCTGAACCGAGCTCTCATAAGAGTGAGGTTAAAGGCCTACTGAAATGAGATTTTCTTATTTAAACGGGGACAGCAGGTCCATTCTATGTGTCATACTTGATTATTTCGCGATATTGTCATATTTTTGCCGAAAGGATTTAGTAGAGAACATCCAAAATAAAGTTCCCAACTGTCGGTGCTAAGACAAATGCCCTGCCTTTACAGTAAGTCGCAGACGATGATGTGACATGTTCATGGCTCCTCACATATTCACATTGATTTTAATGGGAGCCTCCAACAAAAAGTGCTATTCGGACCGAGAAAACGACAATTTCCCCATTAATTTGAGCGAAGACGAAAGATTCGTGTTTGAGGTTATTGATAGCGACGGATTAGAAAAAAAAAAAAAACGCGATTGCATTGGGACGGATTCCGAGGTTTTTAAACACATTTACTAGAATAATTCTGGGAAATCCCTTATCTTTCTATTGTGTTGCTAGTGTTTTAGTGAGTTTAATATTACCTGATAGTCGGAGGTGTACGTCCACGGGTGTGTTGAGGCCAATGTCTCAGGGGAGTCGACGGCAGCTTCATGGACGGTCCAAGCTCATGTAAGCGACTTTTTAACCACAATTTTCTCACCGAACCTGCTGGTTGACATTTGGTCTGGATTCATGTTCGCTTGACCGCGCTCTGATCCATACTAAATTTTCACCTCCGGGAATTTTAAACAAGGAATCACCGTGTGTTTGTGTGTCTAAAGGCTAAAGCTTCCCAACTTCATCTTTCTACTGTGACTTCTCCATTATTAATTGAACAAATTGCAAAGGATTCAGCAACACAGATCTCCAAAATACTGTGTAATTATGCCGTTAAAGCAGACGACTTTTAGCTGTGTGTGTGCGTAGCGCTCATATTTCCTAAAAACGCGTGATGTCTTGCGTACACGTCATCATTACACGACGTTTCCAAGACGAAACTCCCAGGAAATTTAAAATTGCAATTTAGTAAACTAAAAAAGCCGTATTGGCATGTGTTGCAATGTTAATATTTCATCATTGATATATAAACTATCAGATTGCGTGGTGGGTAGTGGTGGGTTTCAGTAGGGCTTTAATTAATTAGTTAGGAGAAGGCCAAGCAGTAGAAATGGATGGAGTTCCAGCGACAAGTGTGTGCTTTGGCGCCCTCGAGTGGCCCTTGGGGACTTGGGTGAGGTGGGTGAGCAAGGGGGGCTCCCACCCAGGCAGCCGCAGGACTAAAAGCAGCCTAACTTGTTGCTTATTAACTTAGCACTGCTCTAAGTTCCACCAACACTTTATTTGCCTCCTCCAGCAGATAAATGTTAGACCCCAATTGGGGGCCCTCACAGATCCCCCAGTAATGGGGGTCCAGAAAAGAAGAAACGTGCACTCAAATTGACGAGTTGTAAATAAATGAAGGGACTAGTGTGAGAATGACAAGTGTCAGGACCAAGGAGAGAGGCCAAACAAAGAGAGCCTTTGTCCCCGGGTAGCCCCCCCCCCCCTGCCCCCGTCCCCTCCATCCTGTTCCTAATAATTCTTCATCCTCGCTGTCAGAAACATGGCAGCCAAGGCGAGGGTACGCGACATGAAGATACGCTCGCTTGCTGCCAGAACTTCATGCAAAACAGACCTCAAGTCAGCCGTCGCCAGGAGCCCTCCCGTCCGTCCCCACACATAACCCCCCGACTTCACCAACCATGAAGACCCCCTCCCCTTTCCTCCTCACCCCGTCTTCTAGCTTGATGATGCTCGTGTTCTTTGGTGGCTAATGAGCTGCTAATTGGTCACATGTTTGATTTTGGCCGCTCTTTTGAAGTTTGCTGTCGTGTCAGCACAATAATGTAAAAGATGAACCCTGTGAAAAGTCTCTCTGCAGGCCTGTTGATTGTTTTCTGGATTATGAAGTCTCAGTCCGAATACTGGTTTGAGGACGCACGGTCTAAGGAGGAACACATTGGCTTTTGGTGCAGATCTGGATAAAGGTGTTAATTTTTTTCTTGAAATTAACATAAATGTTTAAATTACACTTTTTTTGTCTTTATTTTATTTTTTTATTGTTATTATACAGTTTTTAAAATATAATAATATCTAAAATACCATTATTTTACATCACCGTGATTGCAATCGTTTGTTTTATTTATTCAATATAAATATACAACATACATATATGAAAAACATGAGTTTTAACCAATTAATAAAGTTATCCATGTTTTTTTTTTTAATCTGCTGTATATACAATATATACTATATTGCCAAAAGTATTTGGCCACCTGCCTTGACTCACATATGAACCTGAAGAGCTTCAACTCTTCTGGGAAGGCTGTCCACAATGTTGCAGAGTGTGTTTATAGGAATTTTCCACCATTCTTCCAAAAGCGATTTGGTGAGGTCACACACTGATGTTGGTGGAGAAGACCTGGCTTTCAGTCTCCGATCTAATTCATACCAAAGGTGTTCTATCGGGTTCAGGTCAGGACTCTGTGCAGGCCAGTCTAGTTTATCCACAACGGACTCTGTCATCCATGTCTTTATGGAACTTGTGCACTGGTGCAGAGTCATGTTGGAAGAGGAAGCGGCCCGCTCCAAACTGTTCCCACAATGTTGGGAGCGTGGAATTGTCCAAAATATTTTGTTATCCTGGAGCATTCAAAGTTTCTTTCACTGGATGTAAGCCCAACTCCTGAAAAGCAACCCCACACCGTAATTCCTCCTCCACCAAATTTCACACTCTACACAATGCAGTCCGAAATGTAGCGTTCTCCTGGCAACTTCCAAACCCAGACTTGTCCATCAGATTGCCAGATGGAAAAGCGTGATCCCTCACTCCAGAGAACGTGTCTCCACTGCTCTAGAGTCCAGTGGCGATGTTCTTTACACCACTGTATCCGACGCTTTGCATTGGACTTCGTGATGTATGGCTTAGATGCAGCTGCTCGGCCATGGAAGCTCTCTGCGTACTATACATAGGCTAATTGGAAGGTCACATGAAGTTTGGAGCTATGTAGCAACTGATTGTGCAGAAAGTCGGCAACCTCTTTGCACTATGTGCTTTAGCTGACCCCTCTCTGTCAGTTTACGTGGCCTACCACATGGTGGCTGAGTTGCTGTTGTTCCCAAACTCTTCTATTTTCTTATAATAAAGCAAACAGTTGACTTTGGAATACTTAGGAGCGAGGGAATTTCAGGAGTGGATTTGTTTCACAGGTGGCATCCTATGACGGTTCCAGGCTGGAAATCACTGAGAACTGCAAATTCTTTCACAAATGTTTGTAGAAACAGTCTCCATGCCGAAGTGATTGATTGTATACACCGGGCCAAGTGATTAGGACACCTGATTCTCATCATTTGGATGGGTGGCCAAATACTTTTGGCAATATAATATATGTATGTATGTATATATATATATATATATATATATATATATATATATATATATATATATATATATATATATATATATTTATATATATATATATATATATATATATAATACACACTGTCTTTTAAGTCTATTTTCTCCTAAATTAGAAGTGTAGGCAAGTAATTAGCATAAGTAAATCCCCACCTGCGCCTTATAAGTGCGTGAGAAAACACTTCAACTGCATTTAATCCTGGCCAGTCTGCTGTCACACCCGTGTCCTCATGATGCATAGCAAACTCTTGTTTTAATCTTTTTTTTTTTTTAACTGCACTCCCAGGAGGATTTTTGGGAAAATCCACCTCACAAAAAACTCTATGTGATCCAAAGAAGACGCCATTGTGTTTCCTCCTTTTGTGTTCTGGATGTCTCCCTCTTGTTTTCATGTGGTTTTGCTTTTGGTTTTGGACACGCAACAAGGAGTGGCCCTTGCACGAATTCAGCTGTGTGTTTTTTTTTTAACTTTCTTGCGAACTTATGGATCTGTCTTTGGGGAGCCTTTTGGCCTTGAACACCACCTGCCGGTTCTCTGCCACACCTCAGGGACAGGAGGCGACAAGGATGCAGAGCTCGCACTGAATGTCAGGATGGACGAGCTTCACAGAGTCCTGGCTGAATGAGCATGTGACAGACACCTTGACCTCATTGGAGTTGGACATTGTTCGAGAGTTAGTGGGCAGCCTAGGACGGAGTTGGCTCTCTTAGGTGCTGTGTTGGCTTTGTTCCTGCCTGAAGCGCTGCAGAAGCCAGCACAGTTCATGTGGGTGTTGAAATCATTTTGTTTTGTTGTTTGTCTATGAATGTTGCAATCGTATGTGCGCAACATGTATTATTTATTGCTCATTTTTTGTTGTGTTTTACTTTTGTAGCTATGTTGCATTAGCTCCGCTCTTTTTGAAGTCTTCTATGCCAGGGACGGCGTGGCGCAGTGGGGAGAGTGGCCGTGCGCAACCCGAGCGTCCCTGGTTCAATTCCAAACTAGTACCAACCTCGTCACGTCCGTTGTGTCCTGATGGGTGCTGGATGGCGCCTTGCATGGCAGCTCCCTTCATCAGTGTGTGAATGTGTGTGTGAATGGGTAAATGTGGAAGTAGTGTCAAAGCGCTTTGAGTACCTTGAAGGTAGAAAAGCGCTATACAAGTATAACCCATTTATCATTTATTTATCATTTATATGTTTTGTGATGGCTGTCTTGCATTTTTTGACCAAATTTTTGGTTGATTTTTTATATATATATATATTTATATATATCTGCACTGCAACCACATAGTCTCCCCATCGTGGGATCACATCCTATGGAAATTTGATGTAACGGTACAAATCCGAGACAAAGTGTAGTAATGACGTGTGTATTTTAACTACGATGTCTGGCCTTGGTGGAGGTCTACGTCCAGTTCACAGTGTTTGAACTAGCAACCTATGAGCAAAATGTGGTCCATAGATCACTCAGACCGCTTCAGTTCAGCAGATTTCTTAAAACAGCAGAGCACTCCTGTCAATGATATTTTACTAACATTGTAGTTTTAATAGGTTCTTTAAAAACGACATAGCATCCTGTTGTATAGATGATTCTTGTCTGACGTTTTTGTCCATCCATCCATCTATCCATCCATCCATTTTCTACCGCTTATTCCCTTTTGGGCTCGCGGGGGGCGCTGGTGCCTATCTCAGCTACAATCGGGCGGAAGGCGGGGTACACCCTGGACAAGTCGCCACCTCATCGCAGGGCCAACACAGATAGACAGACAACATTCACACTCACATTCACACACTAGGGACCATTTACTGTTGCCAATCAACCTATCCCCAGGTGCATGTCTTTGTAAATAAATGAAGGGACTAGTGTGAGAATGACACTATATTTTCTACTATACTGGGGATGGCGTGGTGCGGTTGGGAGAGTGGCTGAGGGTTCCTGGTTCGATCCCCACCTTTTACCATCCTAGTCTCGTCCGTTGTGTCCTTGAGCAAGACACTTCACCCTTGCTCCTGACGGGGCCTGGTTAGCGCCTTGCATGGCAGCTCCCGCCATCAATGCATGAATGTGTGCGTGAATGGGTGAATGTGGAAATAGTGTCAAAGCGCTTTGAGTTCCTTTACAAGCAAGAAAAGTGCTATACAAGTATTTACCATTTATCATTTATGTACTTAAAAACAGCAGCGCGCCCCAGTCATTTAGAGGATCTTTGACTAACGTTATTGTAATTGGTTCTTTTAATAGCAGCAGAGTGCTCTTGTCATTTGGAGGATCTTTGACTAGCACGATTGTAATAGGTCATTTTAGATTAGCAGAGCGCTCCTTGTTTAACGTGGACCCCGACTTAAACAAGTTGAAAAACGTATTCAGGTGTTACCATTTAGTGGTCAATTGTACGGAATATGTCCTGTACTGTGCAATCTACTAATAAAAGTTTCAATCAATCAGTTAATCCTGTTTTATAGATGATATTTGACTGGTTTTTTTTACCAGTCCGTGAAGCATTTGCTACCGGGCCGCAGTAAACATTAAATAATTTATAAATGACTGCATTTTTCTGACTTAACATTTGCCTGTCCCACTAAACCAGGGGTCGGCAACCCAAAATGTTGAAAGAGCCATATTGGACCAAAAATACAAAAACAAATCTGTCTGGAGCCGCAAAAAATTAAAAGTCACATTACATACAGATCGTGTGTCATGAGATATAAATTGAATTGAGAGGACTTAAAGTAAATAAATGTGCTCGAGCACTCCACACAAGTCAATAACATCAACAAAACTCACCTTTGTGCATTCATGCTCAACGTTAAAGGTTTGGTGGACAAAATAAGACAGAAAAAGAAGTGGCATAAAACACATCCTCGAAAGTCGGAGAAAGTTATACATGTAAACAAACTACGTGAGTTCAAAGACCGCCAAAATAAGTAGGACAAAACGGCGCTCGCCAAATACTTGAATCAGTGAAGCATGTGTATTACAAACAGTGTGCTTTATAACAATTACGGAGGTTTATGTCATGTTTGTGTCAGGGTTATTTGTTGACGAACCCCAAGATGCAGAGATGGAGGCAGGCATGGAGTGAGTAAACATGATTCTAATATAAATACTAAGACAAAACCAAACAAAGGGTTCAAACCAAAAGCGCGCACGTGGGCGGATAAAAAACAAAAGGCCTTTAGCATAGAAGCTAACAAGAAACAAAAAGGAACTTTAGCATGGAAGCTAGAGGATAACAAACAGAAAAACTGGAAATAGCTATGGCTAACAAAAACAGCTTACCGCTACGACGACCAGGACAAGATGTAGCACGACAGGTAATAGCTGAAATGATGCCAGACACGACAGGTAGCAAAGACACAAGAGTGACATGAGGCAACGACAATACAAATGACAATACAATGATCCAGCCACTGACACAAGACAAAGGAGGTACAAATAGGAGCCGGCTGATTGGCAACGGGTGTGGCCAGATGCCAATCAGCCGCAGCTGAGGGGGAACACAGCACTCAGGGAACAAGACAGGAAGCTGACAAAATAAGAGCACTAGACAGGAAATACTAAACACACTGAGGAGGAACACAGCACTCAGGGAACAAGACAGGAAGATGACAAATTAAGAGCACTTGACAGGAACTAAAAGAAAGGAAATACTAAACACAGGAAACAGACAAATGCAGAGGAAAAAACTAAAACATAGACAAACTGTCAGGGGAAAGCCTGATGACAGTTTGTCCTCCTGCAGAAACCATATTAAAACAAAAAGTATGTTTTTTACCCCCTCATCTTTCTCCATTTTTCATACAATTTTGAAAAAGCTCCAGAGAGCCACTAGGGCGGCGCTAAAGAGCCGCATGCGGCTATAGAGCCGCGGGTTGCACCAAAAAGCTTGTTTATAAATGTACAATAAAACTCCTCATAGGAAGTTTTAATTTGTCATATTTGTTATAACTTTTTGACATGAGACAATGCACATTAAAGAACATAATACATATAAATGTGACAGATAGTACCATAAGGCTGATTTTCATCTGCATCTCCTTGCAAAGAAACAAGCACAGGGCCTTCACTAATTCAGCATTATAGTGAATTGTATTTTCATGCACCTATTTTTGCTGTATTTGTCTGGCACAACTGGGAAGCCAGTCTCTGAAAATAATGCCTACACTAAACCGGTCTGTGGTGCAAAAAGTTTAGGGACCCCTAATATAGGTGACGTTTGACTAGAATGATTTTAATGTTCTGTTAAAAAATAATTTTTGACAAGTATTTATGCTGCCGGTCTTAAGAAACAGTGGAGTCCTCCTATTTTATTTATGTCCAGGTCTTTTTGGAGGTTTTCCAGTAGAGGACGCTGTTGAAAATGTCCTCCCTGGAGTGGATATCGGAAAGGATGAGGACAACATGGTATGGGTATGGCCAATGTAACGCCATCAAGTCTGGATGGTCTTTGTCTCCAAGGAGCGTCACACGTGTCGAGGGCTTCTGTTTTCACCATTTGTGTGTGGAAAAAAATACGCCATGGAGCCAAGAATTGATTTACTGTCGAAAATGATAAAAAAGTGCGCACATGAGGTTTGAGGAGGTTCTTGTGGTTCTAGCAGGTATCATACCTGACATCATCATGGTCACACATCATCATCATCATCCTTCATCCCTCATGGGCTTAACCAGACCTGAAAGAAAACTCCTAGCGGCGGCAAGGAAGTCACTCAGAAATGTTTATTCTTATCATCAAAGAAGAAGGACAGTGTTTTCATCACTCATCCCAACCACCAGACCACCTGAGACCAGAACCTGCCAAGAACTCCTTCTGGCGAGGTCTTCAAGTCCTCTATGTCACAACCGCAGGCGTACGCCAGGCAAATCAATGATGATCTTAAAAATAATACTTGTCAGGATTCACCACAAGATCACTGGGCCACCAGGACCAGAACCCGGACCAGAGTGTCTCGTAGACTGTCTGTCTGTAAAACGCAATCTCTGCTTCCTTTGACTTCCTGGTGCTCGTCTGCATCGGATTGGACATTTCGTCCTCTTCTTCTGCATCATGACCACAAATGACTGCAGCATATTTCCAACTTTTGATATTAGGTCACATCTGGGACTAGCATGACGGGTTAGTTTAATCTTAACAAGCAATTATTAGCGTTCTAGGGAACGTTAAAATATGAATATGTCACACATGTCCACATGAGGCAACAGCGCGCACATGACAGCTGTGTGGCAAAATAGCAATTTACTGCATTAGACTTAGACTTCCTTTTTATTGTCATTCAAATTTGAACTTTACAGTACGGATAAGAACAAAATTTCATTGCATTAGCTCCTGGTAGTGAAGGATAAAAGAGCAATAAGGTTCAGATATAAATAAATAGATTACTGTACAGATAAATATATGGCACTTTTGCATATGCATCCACGTTGATGGATGTATGTTATATTGTCTTTATATTACAGTGAGTTAATTCATTGCGGAAGGGGGCGTGGCCTGCGGACCTGCAGCGAAGTGGGGTGTGCCAGGACCGGCATCGAGATCAGCGGCAGGTGCGTAGATGGCCCACCTGGGCCTGGTTATCTAATCACCTGTCGCTCTGTTAAAAGGCAGCAGCCGGGAGGCAAGAGTGGGGGGAGCTGGAGTGAGAGCGAGCGCGAGTCTGAGACGGACAAAAACAATTGGTGGAAAGCAAGACAGAGGGACTTTATTGAAAAATAAAACCGTATTGTGAACCTGAACCGGGCTGTTATGTCAGTGATTGGTGGTCAGAGGAACCCCATGGAGGGCAACCTCCACACCATTTTGGGGGGAGGAATTGAGGGGATTATTATGATGCGTTCAAGAGTGTTATGGCCCGAGGGAAGAAGCTGTTACAGAACCTGGAGGTTCTGCTACCGAGGTTGCAGAACCTCTTTCTAGAGTTCACTAGTGAAAACAGTCCTTGGTGGGGGTGGGAGAAGTCTGCAGATTTTCTGAGCCCTGGTCAGGCAGCGGCTTTTTGCAATCTTCTCGATAGGAGCAAGATGAGTCCTGATGATCTTTTCTGCCGTCCTCACCACTCAGACCCCATTTTGGTACCGATGAGCTTGAAAAAATGTGTTCTGTTCCTTGTCTGTCAGCTGAAGTCCAAACTTTGTTGAATATGCAACACCACCACCGACTGGTCTGTTAGAAAGGTTCCCAAACTCTGTGCTACCTTAAGAGACTATTGTGAGCAGTCCACCTTAAGACTTGCCTTGCCACCTTAAGAGCGCAAGGCATTGTGGGGCGCGCTTATTCATTCTAACCAAAACAGAGCACGGAGTGGTGAATGTCAGTCCTTTACATTTGCTGCCTGTATATATATCTACAACTTGTAAGATTGTATAGCCCTGCGGTATCTGGTGCGTCACTGACAAATGTAAGTTCATTATATAGTTGTTTGGCGCGCAGCGTGGCTTGTTTACAGCGTCTAGACAATGTATTTCATGTACCAGTCCTTTATCTCTTCAAAGAGAACATTTCGGACATTTTGTGCCTTTGTACATGTAAGCGAGCACCTTATCCTGCACGGCAGGTCACAAGCACCACATTTACGTGCCTTTTGTAGCGTACAGTGACACCTTCTGGTCTAGTTAAGACATTTAAGTTCAGTTAAATGTTGGTATGATGTTATTTGAGTGTTTAGTTTGATGTTATCCTGTAGTGTAAATGGCAGGGCTTACTGTTTACTCGTGAAGCTAATGTGTACTAAATGCCAATTATTACTGGTATATGCTATATTGTGTATCCATGATATATTATTGCACTAAGGTGATATGTACTATTACTACGTAGGCTATGTTATTCTATACTAATTGGTTATGATGTTCTTATCTGTTTACTGCAGAACCACCAATACTTAACAGTGTTGTACCTTTCAGCCAATCCATTGTAACCTGCCATGCCTGTCAACCTGCCTACTAAACAAGTAAACTGCCATATGCCAAACGAACTGTCCTGTCCATTGTGTCCTGACCGACGCCCCGGGGGCGAATGAGACTACCTTTATAGAACCATACAGTCCTTTATAACTCTCCACAACAGGTCGCTTCAACATATTACAGCTCAGTCCACAACAAAATATGTTTATTGTTGCATTTGTATGCAGAGTTATGCACCAGCATGTTAGCATTTAAGTCAGAGCAAAAAGTAAAAGTAGAAAGTCTAAAGGGGAAAATATGCCTTTGATGTCAAGCAAAATCTTGCACCGCTGTTATGCATAACAAGATTTTAAGGTTTTGTACTGTGTTTAACTTCTTTTTACACTTTTGTAACCACCGATAATATTGAGTTTTCCTTGCCCTTTTGTGGGTTCTTCCGAGGATGTTGTAGTCGTAATGATTTGTGCAGTCCTTTGAGACATTTGTGATTTGGGGCTATATAAATAAACATTGATTGATTGATTGAATAAACATGTTATCATAGCCACAGTTAGAGCAAATTTAGGTGCGCTTTTTTTAAAAAAATGAATAAAATCCGTTACAGCAGACCTGGGCAAATAAATGTGGCCCGTTAAGCTTTTTAATCCGGCCTGCCGCATATTCCCAAATATTTTTTTTTAGATCTTTGAGATGGAAAGTGTCGCTGCCATTATGATGTGCAGTCTTGTTTTCTAGTGACCCTAAGTCTTCAACTATACTAAGTATTTATGGTTGGAATTTGCGTTTATGGATGATATACTAGTTACTATGGTAATCTAATTAGTTACTATGGTAATCTAATTAGTTACTTTGCTCATCTAATTAGTTACTATGGTCATCTACGTCACAGCAGCTCAGGTGAGGCACCAAGCAGTGTGGGCGGGAAGCGTTTCCACAGACGCGAAAGGAGCTTTTTACAACAAAGTTCTAAAGCTTAGTGATATATCAGATTCAGACATGCACCTGGGGATAGGTTGATTGGCAACACTAAATTGGCCCTAGTGTGTGAATGTGAGCGTGAATGTTGTCTGTCTATCTGTGTTGGCCCTGCGATGAGGTGGCGACTTGTCCAGGGTGTACCCCGCCTTCCGCCCGATTGTAGCTGAGATAGGCGCCAGCGCCCCCCGCGACCCCGGAAGGGAATAAGCGGTAGAAAATGGATGGATGGATGGATGGTACCCTTTGTTCATATTTCATCCATCCATCCATCCATTTTCTACCGCTTATTCCCTTTCGGGGTCGCGGGGGGCGCTGGCGCCTATCTCAGCTACAATCGGGCGGAAGGCGGGGTACACCCTGGACAAGTCGCCACCTCATCACAGGGCCAACACAGATAGACACACAACATTCACACTCACATTCACACACTAGGGCCAATTTAGTGTTGCCAATCAACCTATCCCCAGGTGCATGTCTTTGGAAGTGGGAGGAAGCCGGAGTACCCGGAGGGAACCCACGCATTCACGGGGAGAACATGCAAACTCCACACAGAAAGATCCCGAGCCTGGATTTGAACCCAGGACTGCAGGACCTTCTTATTGTGAGGCAGACGCACTAACCCCTCTGCCACCGTTTGTTTAATTATTTTTGCGTTTCACTTGATTGTAAAATATGTCAATCAATAGGGGGTGTTACATTCATATTTTGTCAATATTCAGTGTTTTATCTTTCATAGAAAAATTTAAAATTACATTACATTTTTGAAAGCGGTCCGTCATAACTTTTCTAGCATTCAATCAGACATTATTGTGAAGTTTTGTATTAGTGTTCCTAAAAATAGATATACAGGACCCCAGACACATTTTTTTCTCTAAATGTGGCCCCCGAGTCAAAATATTTGCCCAGGCCTGCGTTATGGTTCAAACTGTGACTTCCATAACCAACAAACTTCCACTGTAGAAGTTATGAATGTGTTTGTACGTGCTGAAATAAATGTCTGCTGTCTTTTCTGATCACTTTTCTTGGACTGCAGTCGACGTTGTCTCACTTGCTTGGTGTCTCCGGGGAACAATATCTCCAGTTTATGGCGGCCATATTTGATTTGTAGCCTGGCTGAGGTCGCCACTTTTTAATTGGATCACACGTCCAAACGCGGCGGTTTGTTTTCATCACCTAACGTCCACAGGGCCAGGGCGGCCAAGGCCGGCGGCTTGGAGCTCCACGGGGAAGCGTAATAACAGATTAATGTAGCCTGCGGCACCAGACGTGTTTGACGCATATTAGCCGGCGTGGAGAATGATGTTGGACAGCAGCAGCGGGAACCAAAGGCCGCGATGTGGAGCTACTAATTAGCGAACATATTTCCTGCCTGCTGTGGAAACGCCAAGCGGGCGGCGTTTATTTTCTTTGACTGTTGATTCTGGCGCGGTGCGGCCTCTGCAAACAGCGCCATTGTAAATTGGACGAGCGCTCGTCTTTTCAAGTGAGACTCCTTAGAGGAAAAGTGGAGACGGATCGGATGGCGGCGCTCAGCTTTTCCGTGCTAATGAGAGAGTGGAGAAGCGGGATGGCGTTTGATCCCTGGCGTGGAAGCCTCTCTTTATGCCTGTCAGCGGCCATCATTCCCTCCCTCTTGCACATGATCGCATCTCTGTTCGACAACTTCTCCCACCATGACGCTTATCGATAGTGATGGATGGGGCAGAAGTAGGATTTTATTTGCAGAGCCTCGCAAACATTGCATATGGTACATTTTAGTTCCAAACCACTCAAGACGCTATCTAGAAGGTTCTTCAAGGTAGCCTCAAAACCATCAGACCACCTTAGACCTATAGCCTTTTAGGGTCAAGTTGAGGAGAACCACAATTGTTGAGAATTAGTTAAAGGATGTTTGATTGTGATGCGTAACTTTAGCTAAAGTCAACAGCAGCACTTGGTTAACTCTGCAGAGTAAGCATATTTTTAACATTCAATTAAAAAATTGGACACACCCTTGAAAAACCTTAAAAATTACTACTTGTGTACAGTATACCGCTTTCTTACTAATTATTAGGAGAGTCCCGATACAACTTTTTCATTTCCGATACGATAACTATATTTGAACCTTGAGTATTGGCCAAAACTCAATGGAGCAGACGGCGTCCACAAAGTATTTGCGTACTTGATCTCAGCATTGAAATACTAATCCACAGTGCACAAAACAAAATGTTGGGTTGAAAAATTACCCTATGTTAACCCAACTCCTGGTTCAGAAAAGGAAAAACTTTTTTATTTTAGTTATTTTAACTATATATTTTGGGTTAATTTTTTTCAACCCAACTTTTGCGTTGAAGTATTTGACCAAAGATTTGAGTTATGACAAGTAACTTTTTTAATAAAAAAAAAAAAAGCCATTTACCCAAAAATGCGTTACTCGTTGAAAAACAACCCAGAAACTGTTCATCATTTTTAAAACCCAGAAATTGAGTTAAAATAATACCCTTATAACCCCCAAAAAAAGATTGCTCTTCATAAATACAACTCCAAAATGTAACACAACACAAGCAACACATAAATTGGGTTATCAAAATAACCCAGTATTTTTTAGTGTGGGACCAGTGAATAATGTCCCGACAACCAAATAGTGTCTCAAGCTCAACTTAAATAGTGATACCTACTAGAGATGTCCGATAATGGCATTTTTGCTGGTATCCAATAGTCCGATACTGTCCAACTCTTAATTACCGATTCCGATACCAACCGATTCTGATATATACAGTCACGTCTCGTGGAATTAACACATTATTATGACTAATTTTGTTCTGATGCCCCGCTGGATGCATTAAATAATGTAACAAGGTTTGCCAAAATAAATCAACTCAAGTTATGGAAAAAATGCCAACATGGCTCTGCCATATTTATCATTGAAGTCACAAAGTGCATTATTGTTTTTAACATGCCTCAAAACAGCAGCTTGGAATTTGGAACATGCTCTCCCTGAGAGAGCATGAGGAGGTTGAGGGGGGAAGGGAGGTAGCGGGGGGTGTATATTGTAGCGTCCCGGAAGAGTTTGTGCTGTAAGGGGTTCTGGGTATTTGTTCTGTTGTGTTTATGTTGCGTCACGGTGCACATGTTCTCCCGAAATGTGTTTGTCATTCTTGTTTGGTGTGGGTTCACAGTGTGGCCCATATTTGTAACAGTGTTGTTACAAAGTTGTTTATACGGCCAGCCTCAGTGTGACCTGAATGGCTTTTGACCAAGTATGCCTTGCATTCACTTCTGTGTGTGTGTAAAGCCGTAGATATTATGTGATTGGGCTGACACGCAAAGGCAGTGCTTTAAAGGCATACCCCCAATATTTTGTGGAAATCGGGAGAAATTCGGGAGAATGGTTGCCCTGGGAGATTTTCGGGAGGGGAACTGAAATTCGGGAGTCTCCCGGGAAAATCAGGAGGGTTGGCAAGTATGACTGGGAGACGCAACTGCTCTGTACATCCGTGTACCGCTCTGTACAGCGGCGTTTTAAAAAGTCATACATTTTACTGTTTGAAACCGATACCGATAATTTCCGATTATACATTTTAAAGCATTTATTGGCCGATAATATAGTCAAGGCGATATCATCGGACATCTCTACTAATTACCAACAGAAAACAGATGAGGAGCAAAGTGCTCAAAGGCAAGCGTAAAGCTGCTGCAGGAAGGGGAAAACGACAAAATAAGAGCTCAAGACAGGAAGTAAAACTACACACAGAAAAATACCAAGAAACTCAGGATAAGGCGTGATCTAATGCCACACATTAAATGCAAGCCGATATCATCCGATGGACGTATCATTATTTAGTCGGGACATATAGTAAACGCATGTTAAATGTTGTTTTACCCGTGTAGAAACAATTACAATCATACTGTATACAATTTTATACGTGCATTTACTCATCACGTCTTGTCAAAGTATCTTCCAGCTGGAAAATGTTGAGTGACTTGACTGATTCACAGCAGTCATGGCTGTCTTCCAACAAGGGTTTTCGCAGACGAATATGATTTTTTAGATAGTTTTCATGCCCTGTGATGAGGTGGCGACTTGTCCAGGATGTACCCCGCCTGTTAGGTTTGTCCCTGACAGTTTGGTTATGTTTTAGTTTTTCCTCTGTTTGTCTTTATTTCCTGTCAGCGCTTTTATTTTGGTTGTTTCCTGCTTGTCTCCCTGAGCGCTGGTTCCCCTCAGCTTTGGCTGATTGGCACCTGGCCACACCTGGTGTCAATCAGCCAAATGCTATTTATACCAGCCTTGCCATCCAGTCTGTACTGGAGTATTGTCGATGTCATCACTACCTATCCTTACTACTTGTCCTTGTCGCTGTCGTAACAGTAAGCTGTTCCTGATAGCTATTTGTAGTTTGCTGTCTCCTAGCTTTCTGTTAGCCGTTAGATATTTCCAGTTTTTCTTTTTTCTGGTTCCTGTTCCAAGTTCCTAGTTTGTTTGTTGTTTCTTTATTGTGGACATTAAATTATGTTTTCCTGGACAAAGTCTGCCATCTCTGCATCTTGGGGTTTGTCACCAACAAACCACCGTGACACCGCCTTCCTCCTGATTTTAGCTGAGATAGGCTCCGGGGCCACAAAGGAAATAAGCGGTAGAAAATGCATGGATGGATGTATGGATAGTTTTCATCGATGTACCAAACAGGGTTTTTTGTTTGCTATAAAAAGTGGAGCTTAGCCACTGAAGATCACCATGACTTTTTCCACCTCAAAAAGGTAAAATCACTTACACGAACAAACACGGCGAGATTTGATCATTTAGTGAGGTCCTCGGATTGGCCGAGTCGGCTTCGGAAAAAACAATCAATCTTGACTATCTCGTGAAAGTAAAGGTGGCAAGACAAGGTTCCATCGGTGAACCTGCGCAAGGATCATGGTGGCAGAGCTACTTCGTATCCAACATGGGGCTTCGGTCTGGCGACCGCCTCTCAGCTGGCCCTACCAACACACCCACTGTATGCTGAGGGACTCGGGTACTCCACTTACTTACCTCCCACAGAGGGGGGCTGAGGGGAGTTCAATGTTTGACTGCGAGATTGGTCGTCGATTCAGACTCCTCCGAACTGAATCATCACTTAGGGACTGATTTACTAAGATCTAAGTACCTCGCGGTCTGTCATGTAGGGAGGGGAAGGTGATGACAATTCTAAGGGCCCACAGCCTGCAAGACCCAAGAAGCCTTCATATGAGAAAATGGTTATGCATTCACAGAACTAATTTATTAATATTCATTCGAATGAATCTGAATCAAAACAAAGCCACAAGTCATATAATATTCTAATATTAATGATTTTAACAACTCCATTGGCTCCTTCTTAAAAAACGGTTTGGTCCACACCACGGTTCGTTCCTCCCGCCTTGTTTCTTCTTTTCCGGCATTAAGTGAGCGGAGCGAACTCTAGTAGATTGGGATGCCCCACAAATAGCGAGGAGTAGGAGCAGCAGAGAATGCTTTATGGTGAGAGAGTAAAACTACCAAGGATTGAAACAAGTAGTCTATGTGTTCATTCATTTCATGTCTGTAACATCCCCTTTGGCGGGTGTTAGCTGTCATCTGGCCGCACTACACTCTGGAGACGCCAGAAAGCTGGGCTGTTAACTTGTGAGGAGCCGCAGATGCCTGGTGTGATGTCATAGGTCAAAGCAATGCAATAATCCACGCTAAAATGGATTATAAAGCGCACGGGCGATTAGCGGGTCTAGTCAGGTTTATTTTCATACAAAAGGCGCATTGGATTATAGGGCGCAATAAAGGGTTCATGTTATTTTTTTTTTTTTTGTTAATGTAAAACACTCACTTGTGGTCTACATAATATGTAATGGTGGTTCTTTGGTCAAAATGTTGCATAGATAATCTTTTACGGAGTCGCTTTCTGAGTATAGTACGAGCATGGACCGTCAACAGAAGACACGTAAGCGGTGTGATCGGAAGCAGAAGCGCGGATGCCGAGAGGGGCTAACAACAAAGCAAAAGGCTAATCCCTACAGAACACCGCTTCCTTCCATCCTGCTTTCAAACGTCCGCTCCCTGGAGAACAAACTGGTCTACCTGAAGCTGGATTTAAATGGAAGACGCAAGCCTGCTATTCTGGGTGAGGAGTCAGTTAAATTAGAAGTAGCCAGCCCAGGCTGGATAATCCCTGCACACATAGCAACATTCTCAGAATAATACACAACTCACATAATGTTTTTTCTGTCATGACTGTGTCAGAGTTGGACATGCGTTCTACTGAGGTGACAAATAATGATGCGTTCAGTTTATCGCAGCACCCAGCAAACAATCTGAAAATTCCATCCATCCATCCATTTTCTACCGCTTATTCCCTTTCGGGGTCGCGGGGGGCGCTGGCGCCTATCTCAGCTACAATCGGGCGGAAGGCAGGGTACACCCTGGACAAGTCGCCACCTCATCGCAGGGCCAACACAGATAGACAGACAACATTCACACTCACATTCACACACTAGGGCCAATTTTAGTGTTGCCAATCAACCTATCCCCAGGTGCATGTCTTTGGAAGTGGGAGGAAGCCGGAGTGCCCGGAGGGAACACACGCATTCACGGGGAGAACATGCAAACTCCACACAAAAAGATCCCGAGCCTGGATTTGAACCCAGGACTGCAGGAACTTCGTATTGTGAATTCCCGTCATATAAATTCCTAGATATGGTCGTAATTATTTTAAGTGCACTACGCATAATAAACGCAACATTATTTATATTGCTACTACGGATAATTTGATCAAAAACTCCTTAAAACAGCCCACTACCTATAATACGGGCTTTTTAAACATAAGATCATCGTCTCCCAAAACGTTAATGAGGTCGATAGAGACAACAATCTTGACGTCATCGGTCTCAGCGAAACCTGGCTTAAACCAGACGACTTTGTTGCGCTAAATGAGGCATCTCCTCCTAACTATACAAATGCGCATATTGCCCGTACCCTTAAAAGGGGTGGGGGAGGGGGGGTCGCACTAATATACAAGGAAAACTTTAACCTTAGTTTTAACCTAAATAATAAATATTAATCGTTTGAGTCGTTACTATGAGGTGTGTCACACCGCTGCCTCTATACCTGGCTGTTATCTACCGCGCCCCAGGGCCCTGTTCGGGCTTTATCAGTGAATTCTCAGAGTTCGTTGCTGATCTAGTGATGCACGCCGGTAATATAATTATAAATGGGGACTTTAATATCCATATTAATACCCCATCGGACCCACCGTGCGTGGCGCTCCAGACTATAATTGATAGCTGTGGTCTTACACAAATAATAAATGAACCCACGCATCGCAACTGTAATACAATAGAGCTAGTGCTTGTCAGGCGTATCACCGTTTCCAAAATTATGATACTCCCGTATACTAAAGTAATGTCCGATTATTACCTTACCTGGCATACTGCTCTCGGTAATGGCGCCATTCCCGAAGTATGTGGGCTCTATTGATAAACTACGCCCTGAGCGAAACCATTGATAGTACAGCACCGCTACGGTTGAAAAAGGCTCCATAAAGGCATACCCCATGCTTTACAGAAGAAACTAGAGCTCATTAATTATCATGTAGAAAGCTGGAACGCAAATGGCGCACGACTAAACTTGCGGTGCACTGTGACAGTTTGACCCCATACTGTTACTGTTTGACCTTTGGCTTCCTCTCACACAATGCACATTTGTTAAGAAGCTCAACATTGACACACTATAAACAGCATGCTCCACAAACAAGTTGCAACCTGTCACTCACCATGGCTCTGAAGGTGTGGCTAAAAGAGTCAGGAAGGGGCTGTGGGGCTTTATGTAGGTGAGCACACCTGCTTGGACTAATTAGGCCTAATTTGGGCCAAACCATTATTGTCAGTAACTGGGTGTTGAAGAGGGACACTGGACATTTGAAAGTTGCGTTGTCTAAACCTGAATACACTGTGTACAAAAATGACTGCTTTACAAATACAAAAGTACCATGCGAATATTTTTTAGACATGTCATCGTTACTTATGGTGTATATTACAAAATAACTGATTTCTTAATTCCCCCTGTCAAATTGGGGGGGGGGGAACTCGCAATGGCGGCAGTTTGAGACCCCATGATGCAAGAGCCAGGAGACGATGAAAAGGTAAGATGTTACTCAAAACAGAGCTCTTTGGGGGGGGGGGGGGGGGGGGGGGGGGGTTGCCCACATATGTGGTCCTCTCCAAGGTTCTCATAGTCATCATTGTCACCGACGTCCCACTGGGTGTGAGTTTTCCTTGCCCTTATGTGGGCCTACCGAGGATGTCGTAGTGGTTTGTGTTGTGGTTTGTGCAGCCCTTTGAGACACTAATGATTCAGGGCTATATAAGTAAACATTGATTGATTGAAATGAAGCGTTCCAAACATAAGACGATCTTCGAACATTAAGGAGTGCTCGAGACAAAGCATGAATGGGATACATGTTGATTGGCCGCAGATGTGGACCAGCGGCCAATCAGTAGCAGGTGAGTGAACGAACAGTGCTCAACGGAACAAGCAGGAAGTGGAAACAAATATAAGAGCACTGATAGGACGTAAATACAAAAACAAGGAAAACAAACAGAAATGAAGAGACAGATCGTCACAGTATTTTTAATCAGAGGTGTAATACTTGTTGCAAATGAGTGAAATGAGAATTGGACAGGGCAGCACAGTGGTAGAGGGGTTAGTGGGTCTGCCTCACAATACGAAGGCCCTCGGGATCTTTCTGTGTGGCGTTTGCATGTCCTCCCCGTGACTGCGTGGGTTCCCTCCCGTTACTCCGGCTTCCTCCCACCTCCAAAGACATGCACCTGGGGATAGGTTGATTGGCAACACTAAATTGGCCCTTGTGTGTGAATGTGAGTGTGAATGTTGTCTATCTGTGTTGGCCCTGCGATGAGGTGGCGACTTGTCCAGGGTGTACCCCGCCTTCCGCCCGATTGTAGCTGAGACAGGCATCAGCGCCCCCCACGACCCCAAAAGTGAATAAGCGGTAGGACATGGATGGATGGATGGAGAATTGGACAACTAATAACACTCAATTTACATAATAATATTTCGTTCACCTGGGGATAGGTTGATTGGCAACACTAAATTGGCCCTAGTGTGTGAATGTTGTCTGTCTATCTGTGTTGGCCCTGTGATGAGGTGGCGACTTGTCCAGGGTGTACCCCGCCTTCCGCCCGATTGTAGCTGAGATAGGCGCCAGCGCCCCCCGCGACCCCGAAAGGGAATAAGCGGTAGAAAATGGATGGATGGATGGATATTTCGTTCACAATCATCATGAAAAACATGATGACAGATATATATTTTTTAAAGCAATCTATAATAATATCCCAAATACTTAGTTAATATTTAAGTCACACATTGTAAATGGAGTATTGGTGGCACTTTTTGAATGGTTATTTATTGGATTTTATGGAGTGAATAGTGGAGCTCTCATTGGCTCCATTGTAAGCTGACTTTTATTTACGTTTATTCAATATTTAGAATGCCTGATAAAAAATTCATCCATCGTCATATCTTTCATCATGATTGATAGGAAAAATACAAAATACATTCAGTTCCCCTTTAAGTTGGTATGAAATTAATCAAATTCTGGAGGGCCCGCCTCAGGAAAAGCCTTATCCCTGCAGCTATAGCCGCCCTAAACAGCAGGCCTGGCCGACCCGTCTGATAAAGCCTGTAAATATATTGGTCATGTATGATGTCTTTTTGTTATTTTTGTTTTGTGATGTGCAATGTCAATATGTTTAAATGTACGGCAGTGAAAATGAATTTCCCCACGGGGACCAATAAATCTAAATCTAAAATCTAAAAAAAAATAAAATCTAATGGTAAAAAAGGAAGCAAATTGGGTGTATTACACCAGGCACCGTCAAGAATGTGACAATCTGTCACTTCACTTCTGGATGTGATTCTTTGTTTGGTGTTTGTTTCCTGTCGGCGCTCTGTTTTTCTGTTCCCCTTCCTACATGTCTCCCTGAGCGCTCCTTTCCCTCACCTGTCCCTGATTGGCAGCCTGGCACACCAGGTTGCAGTTGCCAATCAGGCGGCTATTTATGCCTGCCTCACCTGCTCCTCAGTGCTCGAGGATTGATTATGACAGGGCCCTTTTGTGACTGCTCTTCCAATGTTTGAGTATACTAAAGACTCCTACCGGCACATCCTTTTCCTGCTTCCTGCATCTTGGGGTCACACAGCCATGCGGCCATGCGAGTTCCCGACAAAGAGCACTCAAAAACCACAAAATTGAAATTGGCAATGAACTGGGTAGAGTGGTGTTCTGTCAATGTCTGCTTCCCAACATTACTTAGCATGCGCACAATCACAAACGTTTCAAATATTTTCCTGGAGCAAAAAGCATCTGCCTCGTATACAACTAAAAAACTAGTAACTTTAAATTATGCTTATTTTATTGTATCTTCTGACCAGCAAGCATATAGACAATTACAACATGAGAGAGTTCACATCGTATGTTAATACTCACCGAAAGCTCGAATAAAAATAAGCTTCCTCGTGTGTCTCGTGTACAAATAGGTACTGATTTTAAATTCCCTTTCTTTCATTGTATCTTCTGACCAGTAAGCATGTCAACAGTTATAGCGTGAGAAAGCAACGTTTTAGTTTTCTCGAGGATGCAGCCAAGTTCGATATTCTTTCAGGGTTCCCAGAATTCCTAGCAACGGCCTTGCCTCGCACTAAACAGCGTGTGCAATCCATAAAGTAGCGTGGACTTTGAATGTGCGTCTTGCGTGTGATCTACTAAGACTGTGTGTGCAATTGTAAAGTGGTGCAAACCGCCTTATTTAAATAAGGATTTTGCGTGTACTATAAGGGGCATCACAATGGAAACACTCATACTGCACATCCATTTTATCATACTCTTACTGTGCCTGTAATAGTTGCTATGTTTTCACACAAGCAGGAGACGTCTACCACTTTTTATGGGCATTTTAGAAGCAGTGCTGCAGTACATTTACTTTAACACCACTTGTTTTCCCTTTTTTTAAACCCCAGCAGGTGCATGGGAGGGAGACAGGACTACAGTGCTCAAGATGCAAAAAATGCATAAATGTTTTTGCATTTAGTATAGATGCTATTAATCAGTGACGTGCGGTGAACTAAACACCAGGTGAGGCATACATACTTTTTTCTACTTCTTTTTTTTTTTTTTAACTTAAATTCATATGTGCAGCTCTAGTCATTGTTGATTTATGTTGCACATTAGAGTTACAGGAAAAACAAGGGAGTTTTTCGCTTTCATAAAAATGTTATCATTATGATATTATGATATGATAAATGGGTCCAAAAAGTATTTGATAAAGTTGTTATTAAATACTTTTTGATCCCATTTGCTTTTAACAAAATAAATATATTGTCAGTGTAACTTACATTTCTGTATTTGTATCTGAAGCAGCAATAGCTATCCTCCATTAAAACATACTTTGTATGATCGCATTCATTTTGTCTTAAAGTCCAGTTTAGACAAGTATTTCATCTTGGATACAGTTTATAATCCTCCATATTGGCAGAAACATTCATTTACTCAATTTCATTCCAAGATATTAAACAATATTTTTGCGTCTGACAAAAAACACCTTACTCTAATAAATATGCCATGTTTGTTATAAATACAGTTTAAAAAAAAAAAAGAAAAGAAAAAAATGCTGGCTTTCGCTGGAGAGACCTATGTCTGCTAGCTTGAGCGCCCCCACTTCTCCCAGTGTGGCGAGTCAGAGTACTGCTGAGGCATTGAACTGCAAGTTGACAATATATTGCCCCCTACCTTGAGGCAGAGGTACTTGCTGTCTCAAGACCTATCTTTTCCACGTGGCAACAAGCATGCGCCCCCTCGCACGCACATGCCCAATACACAGTGTGTAGCCGTAGAGGCACCGCCTGTGTCTGCCTCACTTCTCATCTGCTGCATTGTTTTGATCAGGAAAGATGGAATTTTGGCGATTTTGACCATGATAATTATAAAAAATATACAGGAACCACACCAAAATCACATAGAAAGCATAAACCAAAAAAGAAATATTAAAACTTATTTTATTTTATTACTTTGTTTTGGAACATCTCATGGTTAAGCCACCTGGTAGCAGGTGAGGCTCTGACTCACTTGCCTCCCCTGACAGCACGTCACTGCTATTAAAATATATCTTATGTGAAACTCTAACATCACTCAAGTATTAAATGGCACAAAAACACATCAAATTAAATTGTTTCAATCCCTTAAGTCATCTAGCAGCTATAAAATTATAAAATGATGTTGCTGAATAAACAATACGTCTTATAATTTTTATTTCTCACCGTCCAAATATGTTGATGGAGGATTTTCTGTCACTCCTTTCTCACAACCGTGTGTGGAACTGCATCAGTTTGTGCTTCCTTTTTTAAACGTGCAAAATGAAATGCAAAATAATGCTCCCAAAATGGTAATGAGTGTTGATAAATCACATTGTGCGCGCTGTTATATTGTTGCATTTTCTCCTCCCAGTATTGTGGGTGTATTTATGATCAGCACATATTTTGCATATTAAATTAGGACAGAGATGCAAAATGAATTGCTCGTCTTATTCTGCTCAGTTAACATGTGCACTCCACTTTATACACGCGTTTTAGTACACACAAATCTTTTAGTAACTTAGGCACTTGGTTTGGCTATTCTAAGACACCCTTAGATGCAGTATTTCATCTCCCCTGCAGGTGATGCCATCAACCCAATTTCTATTTACCGTATTTTCTGGACTATTGAGCGCAGCAGGATATAAAGAATAACATGTTTTCCAAATATTAGCCGTACTGCACTATACGCCGCATATATATTAGTTGTGAAGTGAGTTATTTTGACAATAAGATTTTACTATACATACCTTAATTATATCCAAACAATTTCTGTAATGTGGCAGTAAAACGGCTGATCAAACAAAACTGAAGTCATCCTCATGGACCAACTATCTGCGGGGGCTAACTTTATGATCAGCTAAAAAGACCGAATAAGTCCATGGCGAAGTTTTGAGGAGTTTAGAAAATTAAAACGATACAAAAATAATATCATAGTAAGTTAATAATGCTAATAAAGACAATCGTAATTGTGTTATCATGTAATGCTAACAATGCTAGCTTCATTACATTCTTATTATACTTACAAATAGGGATGAAAACACTCCTACAGACACCACACATGGGATGATGAGTAAGTAGAAATAGTTTTAGTTACAGCATATTGTCAAACTTTCAGACGTTGCTTGGAGTGATTAATGGAGAATCCATACGATCTTTGTCCTAACTCTTAACCCTCCTCTGAACACTAACAAAGAACCCTGAGCAATAGTCCTAACTCTTGTCCTAAACCAAACCCCTAACTGGAAATACCAACCCCTGATCTCTCATCTCTAATCCTACCAACCAACCCTAGACTAATCAGTAACCCTTAGCAATAATTATAAACTTTGAAGGCCTGACATCAAGCACTTCTGGGTTTTCAATCAGAGCTGAAGAGAGGGAGTGAGGAAACAAAACGAGTAAAGTTTAATGAGCATGAAGAGGAGGAGCATGTTGAAGTTTGAGTGTGTCAGACAAAGATCAATAATAAACAGTGGAGTCAGACTAGACTAGTGGGCGTAAGGATAAATAAAGCTGACCACCTTGACACCACTGTGAGTCAACGCTTTACAACACGCATGAAAGGCAGCTTTGTGTCGGGATAGAAAATAAATACCAAAGATGATGTGTCTCATGTGGACACCCTTGGACATAAACTCTGCCATGGGGACACACTCGTGGAAAAGAATTGGGACCAGGTTGTTATCTACTTGGCAAGCCTTTTAGCCACGTCTTTGTACGCCATCTCGATCTCTGAGTCAGCCGCGCATGTGTTGGTGAACTCGTCGCGCGCCGCCGCATTCTTCAGGTACCGCCAGATGCCCGTCATGTCCAAGGAAATGTCGTAGTTGCGGTACTTCTTAGCCACCACCTGGAAGACAACACACATGGGTTTGATTGGTTGATTGAAACTTTTATTAGTAGATTGCACAGTACAGTACATATTCCGTACAATTGACCACTAAATGGTAACACCCGAATACGTTTTTCAACTTGTTTAAGTCGGAGTCCACGTTATGAATTCATGGTAAAGGCTCTGAAGTGAAGTGATAGCCAAGTATGTCACTTTTGAGCTAAACAAGAAACCCTGGTTGGTAACATTGGCAGAGATCAAGAAATGGACGGTTTTCATAAATACTTAAGTCAGTGTTCAACAAATGTAATGTACGTTTTAGCATCAAGAGGTATTTTGCGTTTAAAGTCAATTAGGACTTCGATGAAGTCAACATCCATCCATACATTTTCTACCGATTGTCCCTTTTGGGGTCAGGGGGGTGCTGCAGCCTATCTCAGCTGCATTCGGGCAGAAGGTGGAGTACACCCTGGACAAGTCGCCACCTCATCACAGGGCCAACACGGATAGACAGACAACATTCACACTCACATTCACACACTAGGGCCAATTTAGTGTTGCCAATCAACCTATCCCCAGGTGCACGTCTTTGGCGGTGGGAGGATCAATATGAAGCATGTTTTTGTTACAGTCATTGAACAAACCCATCTTACGTTTTTTTTTTTTTTTTTACATCAAAGACAGCTCTGTGTTTACGACAATTCTAATGTGCGTTTTGGTAAGCGTCCAAGAAAATGTTTAAATAACTGGACAATTTTGGGGAGTCGGTGCTTTACAAAGAAGATTAAATCTTGTGATTTTCAAAGCTCAGGAGTTGCGGGTCTCCAACTAACACTGACGTGGACGATTTAGTGTTTTCAACAAAACTAACATTTGCGTTTTTGTGAAAACTCCACAGATCGTCTTTGACATACCTAAATTGATTTTTCTTATTTAAAACACGTCTTAAACAACGACTGAGTTTTGGATTAACCTAACGGAAACACTTTCGTAAACATCACAGATTTTTTAAACCTACTTTTTTCTTCAACATCTGAAACAACTCGGCTCTCAATAACGCTAACACAATTTAGTTTTGTAAAAGTGTTGATGATTCAGTTGTACTTATAATCAAGGTGCTTGTTATAGTTCTCTGTTCATGCTCAGTGGCCTTGTGCTAAGAGTGGCCACTCTGAGATTGGTAGGTCGTAAGTTCAAACCTCGGCTGAGTCATTCCAAAGACTAGAACAATTAAACCCATTCCCTCCCTGCTTGGTAACTCAGCATCAAGGGTTGGAATTGGGGGTTAAATCACCAAATGATTCCTGAGCGCGGCCACCGCTGCCGCTCACTGCTCCCCTCACCTCCCACGGGGTGAACAAGGGAATAGATCAAATGCAGAGGGTAATTTCACAATGTGAGTATCAGTGGTACTTTAACTTGTAACTTAACATGTGTAACCATTTTTAGTCTTCAATAAATATAATATTTTGGGTTTTTTTTGCTCTGGGGTAATTTAGTTTGATTAGGTCCATAATTGGCAAACACTGTGGATACTTTTAAATCTTCAAAAAAATCTAACACATGCACAAACTTTATGAATGTATTTTTGTCCAATTTAAGGACAATTTTGCTTTTGTCAACATTGACAACATGACATATTGTAGAACTGTAATTGTAACGGACACCAAATGTTGATTTTTCCAAGGTTTCAACAAGCTTTCTACCTTGACTATGTGCAGTTTAGGCAGCAGGTTGCAGTCTGCCAGGGTCAGCTCATTCCCGTCCAGGAAGCTTCGCCTGGAGGGCTTCTCCTCCTCCCTGCTGTCTGCGTCGATCTCGTCAGGCAGGGGGCTGTTCAGGTAGTCTTCCAGCTTCCTCAGGGCCCTCGTTAAACCTTTCTCCAGTGCTGGGAAGGGAAAATATGCATATACAAGCTTGCTGGCACAGCCATGAGAGGAAAGACGTCCACTAGATGGCAGCAAAACAACTAGAGCCAGGCAAATACTTGCGTCTGCTGCCCTCTAGCGAGAAGTATTGGCATTTCAGTCTTCACTGTTTTCACATTTGTGTTGGCGTTACTTGTATTTTGAATATTTATTTCATTTTAGAGCTTTTTAATGAGCACATGACACTTGGAAGTGTTAAAAAGAAATAGCCTCACCATCGTTGGCCTCCACTTTGGTGTTCTTGATGAAGGCCGAGAACTTGGCGAATATGTCATTACCGGCCGTGTTGGACTCTCTTTGCTTGGCCGCCAGTTTGGGATACCTGACAGCAGGCAGGACTCAGTCACACATCTGGATCACATCAAGCTAAGAAACCAGAGCACGTTACACGCCCAACTAGTGCTTGCCCCTGTTACTGGTGGCCATTTATTATAACGGTGGGTGGAAAGAAGGATGTATTCAATCTGACGGTTTTACTCTGTAAGTCTTCATTGAGCCCAGTCTGGCTAATGTTCATATGACCAACGCATAAAACAATCCCGGCTTTAAAAAATAAAAAAATACACAAGATTGGTATCCGTTAATATTATAATCAAAATCAAAATTATATTAATAATAATAATAATAATAATAATGTTGATAATTAAAAATGATCAAGTAAATTTTTTTCCAAAAGTACTATTATATAATGTATTCCATATTTGTACACTTTTTCCAAATGTATTTTCATTGATTATTGTAATTATTAGAAAAAGTGCTTGATGAACATTTTATTTCTTTTTTAATTTATAAAGTATAAAATACACTTTATTGGTAAAAGTATTTGGCCACCTGCCTTGACTCACATATGAACTTGAAGAGCCTTCCCATTCCTAACCCATTGGGTTCAATATGATGTCGGTCAACCTTTTGTAGCTATTACAGCTTCAACGCTTCTGGTAAGGCTGTCCACAAAGTTGCGAAGTGTGTTTAAAGGAATTCTCGAACATTCTTCCAAAGGCGCATTGGTGAGGTCACACATCTTGTTGGTTACCTATTCTTGTTGGTCAAGAAGCCCTGGTTCTCGGTCTCCATTATAATTAATTCCAAAGGTGTTCTGTCGGGTTCAGGTCAGGACTCTGTGCAGGCCAGTCAAGTTCATCCACACCAGATTCAATCATCCATGTCTTTATGGACCTTGCTTTGTGCACTGGTGCACAGTCATGTTGGAAGAGGAAGGGGGCCCGCTCCAAACTGTTCCCACAAGGTTGGGAGCATGGAATTGTCCAACATTTTTTGGTATCCTGGAGCATTCAGAGTTCCTTTCACTGGAACAAAGGGGCTAAGCCCAACTCCTGAAAAACAACCCCACACCAAAATTCTTCCTCCACCAAATTTCACACTCGGCACCACGCAGCCCGAAAAGTACCGTTTTCCTGGCAACCTCCAAACCCAGACTCATCCATCAGATTGCCAAATAAAAATGCGTGGTTCATTATTCCAGAGAAGGCGTCCCCACTGCTCTAGAGTTCAGTGGCGACGTGCTTTGTACCACTGCATCCGACGCTTTGCATTGAACTTGGTCATGTATGACTTAGATGCAGCTGCTCGGCCATGGAAACCCATTCCATGAAGCTCTTGCGTACTGTAGGTGGGCTAATTGGAAGGTCACATGCCTGTGCAGTAAGTCGGCGACCTCTTTGCATTATGCACTTCAGCATCCGCTGACCGTTCTCTGTCAGTTTACGTGGCCTACGACATTGTGGCTGAGTTGCTGTTGTTCCCAAACTCTTCACTTTTCTTGAAATAAAGCCGACAGTTGACTTTGGAATATTTTGGAGCGAGGAAATTTCACGACTGGATTTGTTGCACAGGTGACATCCTATGACATTTCCACGTGGGAAATCACTCAGAGCGGACCATTCTTTCAAAAATGTTTGTAGAAACAGTTTGATTTTATAAACATGTGGCCTGGCCAAGTGATCAGGACACCTGATTGTCATCATTTGGATTAATGGCCTAATACTTTTGGCCTTATAGTGTATTTGTTGTAATATTTTCACACATAGTATTAAAATAATATTACATTATGTAGTACACAATATTCTAACTGTATAATTGTGGGCTTGTCGGGGTCATTAATATGACTGAACTGCATCCGCTAAGTAAGGAAGCTGTCAGTATGAATCCTGAGCCTAACGGATGTCGTGGGATGGTGTACCTAATGAAGTGACCACACGGGTTGTATTACTTACTTGGGGGGTGCTAGCATCTCCTCCAGGAACTCCTCGATCTTGTTGATGTCTGTCTTGACCTCTCCGTTGTAGGTAAGGAATGGCGGGTGCGTGCCGGGGGCCAGGTTGTTCAGATCTGCTGGCTTCCTGCAGGACAGGCGGGTAAAAAAGACAGACTTAAGGAAAAAGGAGAAGAACTGTGATGGTGGTTGCTGGCGGACCTCTTAAGGTCCACGGTGGTGACGTTGAAGACGACTCCTTTGAGCCAGAGGATCATGAAGAGACGCTGCGAGAAAGGACAGTTGCCAATGCTCTCACCATCGATGCCCGCCTGCACACAAGCAGAAGTTTTCATCAAACATGCAGTACTCATGTACTTATTGAACTATAGTTACTGCTCTTCTCTAACCTGAAGAACAATATGTCATTGATTAGAAACGTGTTTGTTTTAGTCAACCCAAGTGTTCAAAAGTTATAATTCAGAGCTTCCAAGAATGGTAGCTTTATGTCATTGCAGGAACCCTACGGATTTTGACTGCCCCAGGTAGCTTTGTTCAAAGGTCAGATTCCTGCGAGTCTTTTTCTTTCTTACTCGCAGTCTTTAAAGGACAAGGCTTTTGTTAGAACAAAAATGATGTTGATTTTGATGCTTCGGCAAGCTGTGTTCAAATATAAAATTCCTGAAAACTTTTTTTCTTTGTCAACACTCGTTATTTTGCTTCAAGAACAATAAGTGTATTCCAGAGTAAGAAACCTTTTTGATTTTGATGGCTCGAGGTAGCTGGGTTTAAAGGACAAATTGCTACCTCTGTCAGCGCTACACCATAGTCCAACTTCCAAGAATGATAGGGTTCTGTCAGTGTACAAACATTATTGATTACGATTGCCCCAGGAAGCTCTGTGTTCAAAGATCAGATTCCTGGGATTCTTTTTCTTTATTGACGCTCATTCTGAATCTTTCATGAACAATGGGTTTCTGGCAAAGCAAGAACCTGATTGATTTTGAATGCTTGAGTTAGCTATAGCTTCAAAAAAGGGATTGCTATCTCTGCCAAGACGACAATATTGTTAAACCTCCATGAATGATGGGTTCCTGTCAGAACGAGAACCCTGTTCATTTTTACTGTTTGTGTTAGCTTTGTTCAAAGGTCAGATTACTACCTTTACCCCATGACGGTATTGTTGAAGAGTGATGGGTTTCTGTCAGGGGAAGAACCCTGTTGACGTTGACTGCTCCAGGTATATGCTGGGTTCAAAAGTAACATTTCTGTTAACATTCATTCATATATTTTCAAAAATATAAGTATCTGTCAGAGAGAGGAACTCTGTTGATGTTGAATGCTTGAGCTGAGTTCAAATGTCAGATTTCTGCCCACTCTGCAGTATTGTTAAATGTTCAAGAACATTAGGTTCAGTGTGACAAAGCAAAATTGAAAGTGATTTTGAATTATATGCAATCTAATATGTTGAGATCAAAGATCAGATTAGTTGACAAAACCAAAAAATCATGATCAATACTTTGTTGGATTGGATAGGCTAATAACAATACTGTTAGGTCAGCTTGGGTGAAATTCCCTTTACTTTTTATTAGTCAGACTTGATTGCACATATTCTTAAGCCTTCAAAGTTTTGGTGTGTGATTGGATAAAATCAGAACAAAATCTCTAAAAAGAAGAAAAAAATTCAATCAGTACTCAACAAACACATTTCAACACTTCCTTTGTGGTCGGATAGCTTAATGACAAACCAAAAGTCCTATTGATTTTGAGTTTTTTGAAGACTTTTTAGGTTCGCTGATTACTAATTTTATAAGTAAAATGTCTGCCAAATGCACACATTTCCAATAGTTTTAGACATGAGAAGAGCAGATCAGAGCAAGAACCCATTAGATTTTGAAAGACTTCCAGGCACATATACTTTGTGGATGCAATTGAAACCGCCATGCTTTCAGGCGTTTTGACATTACGCTTGGGCAAGTACACTTGTGATTTTAAATGATAGGTGGTCGACACTGCGGATGTCAATCACTTCCTGTCGATGTTCCGTTTGTGCTGGCATGAGATGTGCTCATGTTTCATTGCTAACTGACAACTGACCCCCCTGCTGAATTATACATGATGACATCATCCCCTGACCAACATGCGTGCACACGCACGCACGCACACACACACACACACACACACACACACATACACACGCACACACGCACGTACACACACAAACACAAACATGCACGCACACACACACACACACACACACATTCTTCTATTTGTTACCCTCTTGAGACCTCCGAAAAATACCTACTTCTTTAGCAACACCCGTTCTAGATGTATAAAGATATGTATTTACAACATTAATAATGTATACATATTATGCAAATATAAAAAAGGTAGGCTTTTTTGTTTGTAATTGATTTTTAATCTTCATTATTTACTTCAAGTTATTACAGTATGTCTCTATATACATATTTATTTATTTTTTTTAATTAATTTTGACCAAGGGGGGTGTATTTAAACTTCTTACACACACTTGGTACTAATGTTGCCCAGAGGGGCAGCATTTTAAATTTTTACACACACTTGTTATTTCGTATGTTGACCAAAAGGGGAAGCACTTTTAAAACCGACACCGATATATTATCATTCCTTTTTGGGACCACCCTAATTTTGATAGGGGTGCAAATGAGATTACAATTTTTTTTTTTAATTTTGGGGAATTTGCTTAAGGCCGATGACAATCAAGTCACGGACCACAGATGGCCCCTGTGCCGCACTTTGGGCAACCCAGCTGTGGAAGCTAACTGTTAATGGCCACTATAGTCTTAGTATTGTAGGGTATTTGTTCATCCCATGGTCACATATGGGACCCAGGTTGTCTTACAGTGGGGCAAAAAAGTATTTAGTCAGCCACCGATTGTGCAAGTTCTCCCACTTAAAATGATGACAGAGGTCTGTAATTTTCATCATAGGTACACTTCAACTGTGAGAGACAGAATGTGAAAAAAAAAATCCAGGAATTTAAATTGTAGGAATTTTAAAGAATTTAGTTGTAAATTATGGTGGAAAATAAGTATTTGGTCAACCATTCAAAGCTCTTACTGATGGAAGGAGGTTTTGGCTCAAAATCTCATGAAACATGGCCCCATTCATTCTTTCCTTAACACGGATCAATCGTCATGTCCCCTTAGCAGAAAAACAGCCCCGAAGCATGATGTTTCCACCCCCATGCTTCACAGTAGGTAAGGTGTTCTTAGGATGCAACTCATTATTCTTCTTCCTCCAAACACGAGGGGTTGAGTTTATACCAAAATGGATACACGGATGATACAGCAGTGGATTGGGAGAATTTCATGTGGTCAGATGAAACCAAAATATAACTTTTTGGTATAAACTCAACTCATCATGTTTGGAGGAAGAATACTGAGTTGCATCCCAAGAACACCATATCTACTATGAAGCATGGGGGTGGAAACATCATGCTTTGGGGCTGTTTTTCTGCTAAGGGGACAGGAGGATTGATCCGTGTTAAGGAAAGAATGAATGGGGCCATGTATCGTGAGATTTTTTTGAGCCAAAGCCTCCTTCCATCAGTAAGAGCTTTGAATGGTTGACCAAATACTTATTTTCCACCATAGTTTACAAATAAATTATTTAAAATTCCTAAAATGTGAATTCCGGGATTTTTTTTTCACATTCTGTCTCTCACAGTTGAAGTGTACCTATGATGAAAAGTACAGACCTCTGTCATCATTTTAAGTGGGAGAATTTGCACAATCGGTGACTGACTAAATATTTTTTTGCTCCAGTGTAGGTCAGCACCAGAAGTGGTAAGATCAGCTGCTCACCTGGCGGGGTTTTTTCATGGATGAATAGGGAAGTCGTCCTTTAGTCTTGTTTTATCATGTATTGCTGCTTTTGCACCTGTCAATGTTTACTTTTGTATGCACATTAAATCAACAAAAAAATCCTGACTTTGAAACAACGTTCACGGACTCTCTATTAGAAGCAACGGTTTTCCGTAGTGGGGTCACAATTTCAGTCCTAACTTGTTCACCGCTCCTCATATGGAAGGTGCTTTTCCCTGTTGATGTCTCAAGAAGGGTAGAAATACACAAACACCCCCACACAAACACACACACGTAAACACACTGCCAGCAAACACCAGAATGCTGTTAAAACACGCCAAGTCAGCTGTGTGCGTGCACTGCCATGCCTGTGTCATTGTTACAACACAACAACACAATACATCCCCAGCCAATCAACATCTAGAACAGCAACACAAGCAAAGTGGGCCTGCTGACCCGCTGCAGGAAGGTCACATGACACATCACATGTACTTTATGTCCAATAATGACTAAAGTCAGTCTAATAGATGACAATGCTTTTTTTGCGGAATAAACACAACTAGAATGTGTTTCCTGTTTTATCAAAGCACTTCCTGTTGCAACAAGACCTGCTTGTATCAAGTAGTTAATTGTCACCTGGTGTGTCTTTTTGTGTTTCCTGTCAAGCGAGCATCATGCACTACATTGGACACATGTTTGTTTTGGAGTCAGACCTATCTAGACCACACTGACGGTAAGAAGTGTATGAAAATAGTTAAACATTTCAATTAGCACGCCGTGCAGCATTCCCAGTAGACTGTCTTCTCTTAGGCTAATTGCTTAATTTTTTTCCATCCCACCTGCCTCAGGTACCCTGTGGTGTCCCGGGGGTGGCGAGTAGAACAAACACACCAAGGAGCCGCACCAGCGCCGCCATCGCTGTGCTCTGTACCGTATGAAGGTAAGGTTACCTATGCTATTTTGTTTCGTGGACTTTCCATCACATAACACCAGTCGTTTAGTCTTACCTTCACAAAAAGTTCAATATCAGGCTCTCTGTCCACACCTGACATTTCTTCTTTCATTGCAAGAACAAATGGTCCGGTGCAGCCTACATCCTACATCAAAACTACTACACACATTAAAAAAAAACAAAAAAAAAACAAGTGTAGTCTCTGTGATCCCGAAAGTTGTCCGTAAGAGTTATGTGATGCTGAGAGGTCACACAGGTGGCAGCTCAGAGGTCAGATTTGTAGAAACAGATGGAAGAGCAAGAAAAGATCTCACTGACACTGGAACAGGTGTCAGCCGGGACCACAGTGATGGATTGTAGGGGGCGGAGCCTCATCACTAACACCACACCTCCTCCTCCATCACCTACTAATACAACACTAACAACACTGCAGTAGTACATGGAGCACACCCTGGTAAAAATAGCTGGTATTTATTTATACAAAAATTAGATCAACAGAAGTATGAATATGAAAACCATTTAAGAACAATGTACCAAAAAATAAATGGAAATTTGAATAAGATAATTTAAAACATTCTATAAAAAACAGTAAAGTGTTCTAAAATGTAGCAAGCAAAAAAATATTTACAAACAACTAAGTAAATTAAAACGTATAATCTTTATGATTGATTATGATTTTATAATTTTATCATATAAACATTTGCCTAACATGAATATGTATAAACTTTTTTTTAAAGAATTGAAAATGGTTAACTTGACATGTTTATATTTGGTAAGTAAATATATACGTATAAATAGACTGTTTAAAAATATTAGGAATAACCTTGTTATAAAATATATACACACATTAAAAATTATTTAAAAACATTAGGAAACAACCTTTTTTTTTTTAACAAAACTATAAGTCGACATCTACACAAACTAAAAACAATGGTAATAATATTAACAAATGAACTTTTGTGTAAAAAAGGAAAAACATACCAAAAATATATATATTATGAGAACATATTTACTTGAAAAATAAATTCAATTATTCATACACCAAAAAAAGTTTCAAACCGTTAGAAAAATACTTTTTTTGTGTAAAATTAATATTAATTTAAACACACCAAAAATGTGTTGAAAAAAACATTGTGAAATAACCTATTGTGTAAATATAATGTATAATTATATACTCACTAAAAAGACAATTTCAAACATTAACAAACAACATGTACTGTGGGTCCTTGACTGTTAGCAGGTTTCTTTCCTCAGCTTTAAATGTAAATAAGGTTGTTACTGCTGGTCACTTGAATGGAAAGTTGTTTGACGGAGAAAAAGTGCTGCGCCTACAAATCCAGCAGAGGGCGCTGTACCACAAATCAAATCACAACATTTTCTAGCAGGAAGATGTTTTAGTTTTGTTGTTTTTGACCTGTTCTGTTCAGTAACATGGAGAAATGTTATTATTGACCCTAGACTAATCTCCAACAAAATTCCGTTGACATGTATGACTTGTGTTGTTATGACAATGACAAAGAAATTGATTGATTGATTGGTCTCTACTGTGCAGATTTGCTTTACAAAAGGAAAGTGTAACAGGAAGATGTTTTGACAAGATGCATACTATTCCTCTTCTGTGTAAAAGTTTATTTAAAATGCATTTGATAGCTGAGTTATATTTCGTATTAAAAAGAGACATTTTAACTTTATTTTTGAACTCACTTACATAAAAAAAAACATATAAGAAAGTACGCCACAGCGTCAATTCCTTTCCTTTGGCAATCACTATTACTTCAGAATCAAAATAGATGTTCACATTGTACATATATTATTGGTGCACTATTGACATGTGATGCACCAAAAATTCAGCCGCCAAAAAAGTAATAGCTCACAGAAACCGGATATTTCGGTGATGAACTATCCACTTCCACTGATTCTTTTTCCCGCGCACACGAATGACGTCGCTCCCCCAAAGATGACGAAAAAGTCGCATTCAGGTCACATTTCTGTGTGGACTGTGGTCACATTTTAAAAGATCAGATTCCAATCATATTCAGGCTATCTCCTGGTGAAGCCTGAATCTGATACGAAAATATCAGGTTTGAAGCAGTTTGGAGTGTTTAAAAGAATCAGATTTTAAATAGCTCTGATTTGAGCCACATTGGCCCGCAATGTAAACATAGACCAGCAAAAAAAAAATCAAACCTGTTTCACATGAGGGCAAAAAAAAAAAAATACGTATCTCCACGATATGAACCTGCTTGGTGCCTATAAAATATGCAGAAACTCTCATTTGACTTTTGACCTTGTCTCTTGTATTCTGAAACTGTTGTATGTGTACTACTAGTGGTACCCTGGCTCCGTCTAGTGCAGGGGTGTCAAACTCATTTTAGATCGGGGCCACGTGGAGAAAAATCTACTCCCAAGTGGGGCGGATTGGTAAAATCCCTGCACGATAACTTAAAAATAAAGTTCCCTTCAGATTGTTTTCTGTTTTTGAAAATAGAAGAAGCACATTCTGAAAATGTACAAATCCTAATGGTGTTGTTTTTTTACACTTACATGTTGTGGTTAATAGTATTCTATCTTTATTGCCGCAGTGTGAGAGTGGCCGTGCGCAACCCGAGGGTCACTGGTTCAAATCCCACCTAGAACCAACCTCGTCACGTCCGTTGTGTCCTGAGCAAGACACTTCACCCTTGCTCCTGATGGGTGCTGGTTGGCGCCTTGCATGGCAGCTCCCTCCATCAGTGTGTGAATGTGTGTGTGAATGGGTAAATGTGGAAGTAGTGTCAAAGCGCTTTGAGTACCTTGAAGGTAGAAAAGCGCTATACAAGTACAACCCATTTGTCGTTATTTATATTTTCTGAATGAATGATGTGAAAATGTTCATCAGTCAACTCAATGGTGTTCATTTTCAATCTATCAAGATAAAAAAATATCAAAATCAAATTACAGTATGCCATGTATGTAGTTTGATCATTTTCTTCGATTGATATACTAACATCATGTGGTTTATTTTGTACATGTGTACCATCATCTACAGCAGGGGTCGCCAACCTTTACCACTCACAGAGCCATTTTGACCCGTTTAACAAAATAAAGAAAACTATGGGAGCCACAAGACTCTTTTGAAATTTAAAATGAAATAATGCGGCGTACAAACTTTTGTTTTACTTTGTGCTATGTATTAACCAAGGGTCTCAGACACGCGGCCTGCACCTTAATATCCATCCATTTTCTACCGCTTATTCCCTTTTGGGGTTGCGGGGGGCGCTCGCGCCAATCTCAGCTACAATCGGGTGGAAGGCGGGGTACACCCTGGACAAGTCGCCACCTCATCACAGGGCCAACACAGATAGACAGACAACATTCACACTCACATTCACACACTAGGGACCATTTAGTGTTGCCAATCAACCTATCCCCAGGTGCATGTCTTTAGAAGTGGGAGGAAGCCGGAGTACCCGGAGGGAACCCACACAAGGCATACTTACTCAACAGCCATACAGGTTACACTGAGGGTTGTGATATAAACAACTTTAACACTCTTACTAATTTGCGCCACCCTGTGAACCCACACCAAACAAGAATGACTAACACATTTCGGGAGAACATCCGCACTGTAACACAAATACCCAAAATCCCATGCATCCCTGACTATTCCAGGCTCCATTATACACCTAGCACAAAACCCCGGCCCCCCCAACCCCGCCCACCTCAACCGACGCACAGAGGGGGGGTGTATAATGGAGCCCGGAAGAGTCAGCGATGCATGGGATTCTGGGTATTTGTTATGTTAAGTTTATATGTGTTACAGTGCGGATGTTCTCCCGAAATGTGTTTGTCATTCTTGCTTGGTGTGGGTTCACAGTGTGGCGCATATTAGTAAGAGTGCTAAAGTTGTTTATATCACAACCTTCAGTGTAATCTGTATGGCTGTCGAACAACTATGCCTTGCAGTAGCTTGTGCGTTGAGTCAACAGCCGCAAACTAGATGTGGCCGGCCGGCACTCAGATAGCATAGTATTAAAGCGGACGCTATGACATGGTCGAGAGGACGTTTAAGGGATTGCTATCACGGCATGGCCTCAATATTGTTGGCTGGGTGAAAATCTCAGAATGTTATCCTGGGGAGATTTCTGGGAGAGGCAATGACATTTGGAAAACCTCCAGGTAAAATGGGGGGGTCGGCAAGTAGGCAGCTGAGCCACATCAGAGTGATCCAAGAGCCGCATGCGGCTCTGGAGCAGTGGGTTGCGGACCCCTGATCTGTAGAGATACAAAGAATTGCTATTGCAACATCCAGTAGACACATGTAGAAGAGCTGTTTCTTTCATTCAAAAAATTCAGGTTAATTTATATACTTAGCAAACTCATCCCGCGGGCCGGATAAAACCTGTTCGCGGGCCGTACGTTTGACACCCCTGGTCTAGTGGTATGCCAAATAATCACTTGATTAAAGTGCAATGTTTTATTTTCATCTGTAAACACAGTGTTACTGTTCAAACTGTGTGTAATGTTACAGTAGTAATACATACCTAGGCTACTATATTTTAATGTTGGTCATTATGGTGATACTTGGAGAGTGTGTGTATGTGTATGTGTGTGTGTGTGTGTGTGTGTGTGTGTGTGTATGTGTGTGTGTGTGTGTGTGTGTGCGTGCGTGCATGCGTGCGTGCATGCGTGTGTATATATGTTGTTATGATCCGTTGTGTGGATCATATTCTGTTTGGGTTTTTCGGGTCACTTGTGTTTTCTGCTTGTGTTGGACTCCGTTTAGTTCCTGTTTATGCACCTCTGAGTTTGTTTTTTTCTGTTGCCATGACTGCAGATTGCGCTCAGCTGCGTCTGGTTAGTGTTCGAGACACTTACCTGTTTTCGGGGCACCAACCAGAGGGCTATTTAGTCTTTGTCCTGTCCTCACTCGGTCTTGCTTCCTAATTTGCTTTATGCTACAGTTGACAATGTTTAATTCCTGCTTTATACCTGCTAGTTTCGATGCTAGGCTATTTTGCTAGCTCACACGCTAGCCCATTTTGGTTTGTTGCCTTAAGTGCTATAAGCACGTTTTTCTTTGTTTTGTCTGATTTATTACTGAATAAATCATTTTCCTACCCGCACGCTGTGTCCGAAGCCCGTCTGCATTTCTGGGAGAACAAGCCCCGCATCACCATGCGCCCGGGTCGTAACATATGTGTCTATATGTTTTGCATGTGTATATATATATATATATATATATATATATATATATATGTATATATATATTTGTAAATACATATAAATGTGTGTAAAAATTTGTGTGTATATATATGTATATATGTATATGTGTGTGTGTGTGTGTATGTATACAGTATGTATGTATGTGTGTGTGTGTAAATGTGTCTATATGTTTTGCGTGTGTATATATGCATTTATATATATGAATATTTATGTATATATGAATATGTATATATACGTGTGTGTATGTATATACAGATGTATATATGTGGGTATATTTGTGTGTGTGTGTGTGTATATATATATATATATATATATATATATATATATATGTGTGTATATATATATTTATATATGCGTGTATATGTGTGTGTGTGTGTGTGTATATATATATAAATGTGTAAATATGTATATACACAAACACACATATATATATGTGTGTGTGTGTGTTTATATATGTGTGTATATAGATCACCATCAGAGGTTTGAGGAAAGAACACTTTGAGACAAAAGCAGTTAAAATCAGTGACTTGTTGAGCTAATCATTCACTGATGTGTCAAACAGTAACACTGTGACTGGGAATTTGCCTCAATCAAAGTACAAAAAACACAATGTTAAAAACTGGAATCCAACATTTATTTTCAAAATAGCAGCACAACTCCATTAGCCACATTACTTTTTGTAGGTGTTTGTCTACACCAGGGGTGTCCAAACTTTTTCCACAGAGGGCCGCACACGGAAAATTCAAGCATGCGGGGGCCATTTTTATATTTTTCATTTCCAAACCATAACAAAGAATAGGTATATTTTTTAATCCTTAGGGCTCCTGTGGAGCAGAGAGGGTCTCAGTCACTAAAATGTTAAAAATAAGTCAAATTATTATTATTATTTCTTATTTAATGCTTACAGTAAATCTCAATATCAACTTGAGGTTGATAAAAAGTAAAACAAATAAGGTTTTATGCCTCTTCTGTCAAAGACAACTTTGTTTTTTATAGTAAAACTGAAATATGCAGTATTTAGACAGCTAGATAGATAGTACTTTATTGATTCTTTCAGGAGAGTTCCTTTATTTATCAACTAAAGCCCTCAAAGATCAATAATGCAGGACACCATTGATTGTAATTATTTAATATTTTTGAGTAATCACAGTGAAAAGTTAAATAGAATCCTACTAAATACAAACCCCGTTTCCATATTGATTGATTGATTGATTGATACTTTTATTAGTAGATTGCACAGTTCAGTACATATTCCGTACAATTGACCACTAAATGGTCGAATAAGTTTTTCAACTTGTTTAAGTCGGGGTCCACGTTAATCAATTCATATGAGTTGGGAAATTGTGTTAGATGTAAATATAAACGGAATACAATGATTTGCAAATCCTTTTCAACCCATATTCAATTGAATGCACTACAAAGACAAGATATTTGATGTTCAAACTCATAAACTTTATTTTTTTTTGCAAATAATAATTAACTTAGAATTTCATGGTTGCAACACGTGCCAAAGTAGTTGGGAAAGGACATGTTCACCATTGTGTTACATCACCTTTTCTTTTAACAACACTCAATAAACGTTTGGGAACTGAGGAAACTAATTGTTGAAGCTTTGAAAGTGGAATTATTTACCATTCCTGTTTTATGTAGAGATTCAGTCGTTCAACAGTCGTATTTTACGATTCATAATGCGCCACATATTTTCGATGGGAGACAGGTCTGGACTGCAGGCGAGCCAGGAAAGTACCTGCACTCTTTTTTTACGAAGCCACGCTGTTGTAACACTTGTCTTGCTGAAATAAGCAGGGGCGTCCATGATAACGTCGCTTGGATGACAACATATGTTGTTCCAAAACCTATATGGACCTTTCAGCATTAATGGTGCCTTCACAGATGTGTAAGTTACCCATGCCTTCGGCACTAATGCACCCCCATACCATCACAGATGCTGGCTTTTGAACTTTGCGCCTATAACAATCCGAATGGTTATTTTCCTCTTTGTTCTGGTGGACACCACGTCCTCTGTTTCCAAATATAATTTGAAATGTGGACTTGTCAGACCACAGAACACCTTTCCACTTTGCATCAGTCCATCTTAGATGAGCCCGGGCCCGGCCAAGCCGGCGGCGTTTCAGGATATTGTTGATAAATGGGTTTGGTTTTGCAGAGTAGAGTTTTGACTTGCACTTACAGATGTAGCGACCAACTGTAGTTACTGACAGTGGTTTTATGAAGTGTTCCTGAGCCCATGTGGTGATATCCCTTACACACTGTCGGTTTTTGATGCAGTACCGCCTGAGGGGTCAAAAGCCCGTAATATCATCGCTTACGTGCAGTGATTTCTCCAGATTCTCTGAACTTTTTGATGATTTTACGGACCGTAGATGGTAAAATCCCTCAATTCTTTGCAATTGCTCATTGAGAAATGCTGCTCTAAAACTGTCGACAATTTGCTTACAAAGTGGTGACCCTCGCCCCATACTTTTTTGGGAATTACTTATCATTTCATGGAAGCTGCTTTTATACCCAATCATGGCACTCACCAGTTCCCAATTAGCCTGCACACCTGTGGGATGTTCCAAATAAGTGTTTGATGAGTATTCATCAACTTTATCAGTATTTATTGCCACCTTTCCCAACTTCTTTGTCACGTGTTGCTGCCATCAAATTCTAAAGTTAATGATTATTTGCAAAAAGAAAACTGTTTATCAGTTTAAACATCAAATATGTTGTCTTAGTAGCATATTCAACTGAATGTGGGTTGAAAATGATTTGCATTGTATTTCGTTTATATTTACATATAACACAATTTCTCAAGTCATATGGAAACAGGGTTTGTATAATTGAGATCCGAAAGGTTCACCTCTCATAAAGTGATACATTTCTATTATTTATATTTTTTTACTTTTAACACTTACATTTCAAGATCAACTTCCGATATATCTGTCGATTTTAAGTTTGAACTAATATTTTGTTTGTTTTATGCCCTTTTGTCAAAACTTTGATGTTTTTATATGGCAACCACACAACATATGCAACATTTTTTCCACATAAAACATTTTAAAGTGATAATTTTTAAGTAGTAATTCATTATAACATAGATTTTTTTGTCCTTTTTTTTTTTGAGCAATGGAAAAAAAAAAGAAAATAAAGACAAAACTGAAAAAAACCTGCCTGCATGGCAGCTTTGTGTCAACATTGCCACTTTTTCCTCATTAGATTTCACCTCATTCCACTTTTTTTAAATGTTTTTTATTATTTGCAATACTATCAATTTTGCAATTTTTGCAGAATGTGTGGCGGGCCGGTAAACGATTAGCTGCGGGCCGAAAATGGCCCCCGGGCCGCACTTTGGACACCCCTGTTTTCCAACCTTATAACTTTGGCCCTCAGTTTTAAAGGGTGAAAAATAGGATGAAGAGTACAACTCCAAAGATTGGGCCTTAATCACATTCACTGCCTATTTTGTACTACAAAACACATAGACAAGGTGCACAGATTGAAGGCGTTCAATAATTCTTTAATGGAGGTGTTAAAAAATGACTGAGGGTGTGTTGCAGTGACCTATGCTCGGCGTTTATCAACAGCGTGATATAACCTAAGAAGATAACGTATCAGCGCACGTCCTTGCTCGCTGTGTCATAAATACATGAAACATCCTGAATCATCTCTGGACAGAATTCCCCACAAACATTCAGTAATTGTAACTGTACTCTCAGCATTGCCTAGACAGCAATGACCCCTCCACACACACACACACACACACACGGAATAGAGATGTGCTCATGTATGGCCGCCACAAGTCACACGACACCGGTTAATCATTTTAACCAGCTTCAGATAAAAGTCACCCACTTTCCTTCATTAATGTGCTATAGAGGTTATTTGTGGAGATTTATCCAGCCACCAGCTGCAAATCACCAACTTATTAGAGACAGCTCCCATATATAACACCTGATGTCACGTTGCAAACTACAAGGTGGCGGGTATCCAGTTATACTCCTCTACTTATTAAAGTATGTATTTAAGGTATTGTTTAGCATGCATCCTGCACTTATTTATTTATCAATGTACAATGTAAATCCTTTATTACTGAATCAACTTTCTACAAACTGAATGTTCTTTAATTTTACATGTTATCCTTTTTCGTATTTGAATGGTGACTTGGTAACATGTTAACACAGGAAGTAAACGAACGACCAGTAGTTGCTGACCTGGACAGAATAAAAATAAATAAATAAATAAAAATAAAATAGAAAAAAGCTCTGCTTCTTTTTCAAACATGTTGAATTGAGGAATGGACTTCAGAGAAACTAGTAAAAAGGTAAAACAATACCAATACCAATAACTCAAAATAACAAAAGTAACTTTGTGACGTCAAGTGGGTTACATTGTGGCCGTCTACATTTCTATTCATGCACAAAGCTCGATCAAATTACGCATTTACTGGCCCACCTGAACTGGTTCCCGGTGCACTTAAAGTGGAACTTTTTGGGGAATTTTGCCTATCATTCACAATTCCTACATAAGACAAAAAAATATGTTTTTTTCTTCGTCTTATGCAGTCTTAAGTCATAAAATAAGACCAATACGAGGTGACTAACAATTCACCCAAGTGGAGTACACTATTGTGCCCATAAAGGCCTCAAAAAGTGATCCAAAAACCACCAACAATACACCACTCGTGACCTGAATATTAACCAAGTATTAGGAATATCGTTGTTATAGGCACTAACACAGAAACACTATATTTATGATCACAGAGAGATAACTAGCTTATGGAGCTGTTGACACACTGAGCCTGTGAGCTTATATATCATCCCTCTCACTTGTATAGTTGAAGGTAGTGGCCATAAACCGAAAATTTGATCAACTTTGACATCCATCTTAGACCCGGAGATGGTGAGAAAGACACAAAAAGACGCTTGATTGCGACACCTTTTTATTATCCCTTTACAACCTGTGTAAGTATTATAATAAATGTTTTATCTAAACGGGAATATAAGAACATTCCCAGCATGCCAGTGAGAGCAGGTGCATGGCCAGAGACAAGAACGAACTTAATCAACTGATTAAGAGCTGACTCCGTCCTAGGCTGCCCACTAGACAGCAAGAAGGTGGCTGACAGGAAGATTTTGACATCCATTATGTCCAATCTTTTTCACCCCATGCACGACACTATGGGGGCCCCTAGTGAAAGTAGTACCACAGCCGCAGGTCCTTTGTCCCCGCAGCCCTAAGAATATTGTATGTGATCACTGTGAGCTTTTTTTGTGCAATACGGGTGTTAAGATAGTGTTTTTTGTTTTTATTTTATCTATACATTGTGCAATATGTATTATTAAACATTTTTTAGTTTTCATTACATTTTCTTCTGTTACTGTACATAAAACACATGTTAGTTCCCCAATGTAGGATGATCTTTCTGTCCATTTAATTATTTCTGTGTAGCTGACTGGCTTGACAAAAGAAACACAACTCTCTGTTTCCTGATAGACCTCCATTTTATTTATTGATTGAACAACTAATTTAACAACACAATAACAGTACCCACTTGACATCAATTCCAGACAGTCACCTGGAAGGGGAGTCCCTTCTCAAGGTTTCTTCTTTTTCCCCATCTGGGTTTTTGTTTTTGTTTTTCCTTGCCCGGATTTGGGTTCAGATCGGGGGATGTCATTGTGAGTTTGTGAAGCCCTTTGAGGCATTCGTGATTAAGGTCTATACAAATACAGTTTGATTGATTGATACCCCATATTAGGGTTGTACTGTATATCGGTGTTACTATAGTTCTGCGATACTAATGAATCAGATTCGGTACTGTACCGCTTCTGAAAAGTACCGGTACGCATCAGAACATCTTCTTTCGTTTTGTAAAAATGTATAATATGTTTATAAACTCAGGAAATATGTCCCTGGAGACATCAGGACTTTGAAAATGACCAATGTATGATACAACTTGGTATCAAATTGATACCCACATTTGTGGTATCATCCAGAACTAATGTAAAGTATGAAACAACAGAAGAATAAGTTATTACATTTTAACAAAAGTGTAGACATAACATGTTAAAAGATAAAAGTAAGCAGAAATTAACAATAAATGAACAAGTAGATTAATAATTCATTTTCTACCGCGTGTCCTTGATGATGTTGACAAAATAATAGAATGGAAAATGACACAACATGTTACAGTCATGACGGGGCGGGGGGTTCGCAGCTTACTGCGAGGATTGTTCTCCCAGGACGCAAACTGACTTTTCCACACAGGGGTAGTCGGTCAGAACATTATTTAATTATCTACACTCAAAAAGTGAAAACAAAAGGGCGCACAAGGCAAAGGCTCTACTTAGCATAGGATACAAAAACTAACACTGAGACAGGACTATGGACAAGAAACAAAACTTGCCAACTGTGGCATGAATAAACAAAACTTACTTGGTAAGGTAACAAAACTTACGTGGGCACGGATTGAATCTAACAATAGAGAGCATGAATCTATGGCATGAAAACTAGCAATGGGTCGTCATGGTAACTAAACAAGCGAGCGTAAACAGGAACTAAGAGTCCAAACTACAGAAAATAACAAAAACATAATCCAGACCACTGAACATGACAGTAACTGCATATGTCAGCAGGTAAATTAGGAGCCTTTGTTTGACAAGTTGTCTTGTATGTCCACTATTTTATCTAAGGACAAACTTGCAATAAAAAAAAAACATATGTTCGATGTACCGTAAGATTTTTTGTTAAAATAAAGCCAATAATAAATTTTTTTGTTGCCCTTCCTTTATTTAGAAAAGTACAGAAAAAAGTTGGTACCGGTAACAAAATATTGGTATCGGGACAACACAACTCCATATAGAAAATTTAAAACCACAGGTGTTTAAAGGCCTACTGAAACCCACTACTACCGACCACACAGTCTAATAGTTTATATACCAATGATGAAATATTAACGTTGCAACACGGCCTTTTTAGTTTAGTAAATTGCAATTTTAAATTTCCCGGGAGTTTCTTGTTGAAAACGTCGCGGAATGATGACGTGTGCGCGTGACGTCACGGACTGTTAGGAAATATTAGCGCTGCGCACACACACAGCTAAAAGTCGTCTGCTTTAACCGCATAAATACACAGTATTTTGGAGATCTGTGTTGCTGAATATTTTGCAATTTGTTCAATTAATAATGGAGAAGTCAAAGTAGAAAGATGGAGCTGGGAAGCTTTAGCCTTTAGCCACACAAACACACGGGGATTTCTTGTTTAAAATTCCCGGAGGTGAAGCTTTCCTATGGATCAGAGCGGTCAAGCGAACATGGATCTTGACCAAATGTCAACCAGCAGTTTTCGGTGAGAAAATTGTGGTAAAAAGTCGCCACTTACCGGAGATCAGCTGAGCTTGTGCAATCCATACACTGGCCTCAAGACACCCGTGGGTAAACCCCTCCGACTATCAGGTACTATTAAACTCACTAAAACACTAGCAACACAATAGAAAGATAAGGGATTTCCCAGAATTATCCTAGTAAATGTGTCTAAAAACATCTGAATCCGTCCCAATGCAACCGCGTTTTTTTTTTAAACTTGATTTTTTTTTTTTTTCTAATCCGTCGCTATCAATATCCTCAAACACAAATTTTTCATCCTCGCTCAAATTAATGGGGAAATTGTCGTTTTCTTGGTCCGAATAGCTCTTTTTGTTGGAGGCTCCCATTAAAAACAATGTGAGGATGTGAGGAGCCCTCAACGGGTGACGTCATCGTCTGCGACTTCCGGTAAACGCAGGGCTTTTCTATTAGCGACTAAAATTAGCGAACTTTATCGTCAATGTTCTCTACTAAATACTTTCAGCAAAAATATTGCAATATCGCGAAATGATCAAGTATGACACATAGAATGGACCTGCTATCCCTGTTTGAATAAGAAAATCTAATTTCAGTAGGCCTTTAATCTTATGTACAAAATATAGATAAAACAATTGCAGGCTGCTGATATTTATCGGCCAGTCAATTGGATTGTCAATTGCATTTTAGCATCAAGCTGGATTTCAAGATCAACCCTACATCTAATGAGGACCAGGATTCATCATCACTGGTGTGGCTACCAAGAAATCTTGTTCAAAATGGGTTAAAAATCTGATGAACTTTGACTCTCTCCTACCTTGACAAAGAGCGAGATCTCCGGATGTGCAGGTTCAGCCGGAGCGACGCTGCTCTCGTCCAGGCTGACGTTCTCTAGAGTCTTCAGGCTGTAGTCCACAGACTCCTCCGCCTTGGTGTCCGAGTGCTTGTAGGCCATCAGCATCCCGTCCTCGGCGTTGTCCTCCTTAGGAGAGGCGGAGGAGGCAGAAGATGCAGAGGAGCGTCTGGACCCGCCATTCATCTCCTCTAGTTTGGCCTCCTCATGGTGAACAACATCTGGCTCCTTGGGAGAATCCTCCACTTTCACCACTGCCTTCTTCTCTTCTTCGTCATGGCTGCTAGATGAAGAAGAAGAAGAGGACGAAGAGCGGCTCCGAGCTTTCCCGTCCTTAGTGTCCATGTAGTCTGGTGAGGCGTGCTCTTCCTTGGCCGAGACGTGGACCTGCACCTGGCTAATCTCTGACCTCTGGTTTTCAGAACCCGAGCTGTCCGATCGATCACGTCGCTCTATTTTGTCATCAGCTGAGACATCCATGTTGGATTGAATGCTGCGTCTGCTTTCAGGGACAAGGAGTGGAGAAGAAAGTGGTGTTGCATGGACTGAAGGTCTGTACGGGAACATTCCAGAGACACCTCCCAAAAGACCTTTGAGCCGGTGACTTAACTGATGATTTACCACCAACAACCTGCAGCACCATTTTGAAAGTAGATGACGCAACATACTGAATCCAAAATAAAAAAATGTTCACTCGCTGTAAAATGTCCAACTTCTTCTTTGCCCATTCACTCACAGGCCACTATATTGGCTTGAAAATCCAAAATATTCCTTTCCAAAGACAATAAAATAATGGATAAAATGTATATAGAACTTTTCTAGAAACTCAAAGCTCTTCACCGAAAACTGAGAACTGATCCTTCAGTCACTCCACATTCACACAATGGTGGTGGTAAGCTGAATTTGTAGCCACAGTAGAATGACGTAGGCCAACTTAAACCACTGTTTTTAAACAGAAATGAGAATATTATCTTTGTAAAGGCAAATGTGATGATCTCATCGGTTGTGTTATTTGTTAAAGAATTTCATATGTTTGAGGTTTGAGGCAACAGCTTTCGTAGCCAGTCAGCACACAGTGCAGAGTAGCAGACTCGCCGAGCTCGTTTAGCACAAAGTCAGCAGTCATCGCTTCAATTCCACAGTTTGGGGAGTATATGCCAGTTAATATGTTATTTTATGTAAAATTTGTTCACTTCAAATTTCACTGAATACACATTTTTAAGAGTTAAAAATGATCACAATGCTAATTTATGTGAGCCTGTCAATGGGATTGTCCATTATATGTTAGCATCAAGCTACCCGCACAAGTGCCAACTTTTTTATTGTTTCCAATGCTTATTTCAGTTTACAAAATTTAACATGCTTCTTACATGTCTTTGCCCCTCATGTGTACAGGACAACCCCTCCCTGTAGGCAGATAACACGCTGTGCAAAGGGCCCTGGATTTGTGTGGGGTCCCAATTTGCGTAAAGAATTGCATGTAAAATGTCACTAGGAATGGGAAGTGATAAGATTTTTCTGGTTCCACGTTGGATTCCGCCTAACGTTTCGGTTCCTTAACGGTTTTCTTATTGATTTTATTTTGGGGGAAAAAAAATGAATTAGCCTCCATTATGTTGAGTTCAGAGGTAACATGACCTTTCAAAGCCACATACATAGCATGGAAGGAAAAAAAGGTAATTTTAAAAAAATAAATGTATTCTTCAGTAGAATTTAACAAAAAAAAATGTGGAAATTACACATGACTAACATTTAGTGAAATGTGATTTTAACTCTTACATGCAAAGTGAGATATGGCAAGCCTTTATTGGTTATGATTTTAATGATTGTAGCTTATTGTTTATTAAAATATTGAATTGAAAACCGAAGCGATTCGAATCGTGTGGTGCCTGAACATTTTACAGCCCCAGCAATCAACAGTGATAAACAAGAGACAACTGTGTTTTTAAATGAAAAATGTGAGTGTGCACTACTTTGCTTTATGTAGACTATGTTTTACAACCTAAGCGTAAGTTTCTGACCATTGAAATATCACAGACGCTTAGAGAAAAAAGAATACGCAACTTTATTTAAAGTCCCTTTTATTTCAGAAGGCTGTTTTAATCAGTAACACGGCAAAAGTAAGTTCATAGTTACACCAAATTAGGATAATTAAGGTAAAGTTAAAATGCAACTGATTGCACATTCATTCTTTTAACAAATAATTCACTTTTTTTATTTTTTTACTTAATTCATTCATTTGTCAGCAAGCCACTTTTTTCCGGAAAGGAAACAAATTCTAAATATTCATATAAATGTTTGGAATTTAAAAATAATATATCACAGTGTTATTTTCTGGGAGGCTTAGGTACTGTAGGTAATGTGTCTGAATAGAACCAAATGTATCCTAAATGTTGCAGCAGTTTCAAACACGTTTTGTTTTACTTCTACAACTGCGCTGATTCGAAAGCTTTTTTGGCAAGAGGTACCAAACAATTTTTTTTAACAACTACAAGATGAAGTGCAAAGTATACACAACCTAATGAAAAATCACCTCACTTCTGCCCCCTATTGGTCATGTAGTGCAAATAGCAGGAACAGTTTTGACACTGAAAGAGTCAGCAAAGCCACGACAAAACAGACCAAATAGGAAAATACTGACAACAGCGATGTCACTGCACTTTTCACCAACAAACGACGACGGCCATGACGAGGTGTAAAAAATAATGGGCAATGTAGAAATGTCCTCCTCGGGACCAACTTTCTCTGCAGTGGACATTGATATATTTTGTCAGAGCTACAATGTTCCTGTTATGCGAAACACAAATGTCCACTGCAGAGGACGCTGGTTCTCGAAAGGTTGTATAAAAAGAACAGTTGACATGGGGGGAAAAAAAACAAAACTATATGGACATTCAAGAAGCTCCGCCGAGGCGGTCATGTGACCACTGACCGATCCCGACACAAATCCGTTTTGCATTGATTTGCTTGTGTCTGACTGCCCGCCACTGCTTGAACACAGGAGGAGGGAAAAAGTCTCCCTGGAGTACTCGTCATTCCTCACGCCATTTACGGGTTGTGCAAATGAACGCCATCTTGCACCAATTGTCTAAGAGTCTTTCAAGAATCAAACCCTGCAAGCGGGAGGCTAATCCCTCCTACTCAAGCTAGTGTACGAGAATTCGGGCTACGTTCATGGGACAATGTTCCTGTTTGGCATCAATTAATTACCAAACACACTGGAATTGCAGTCAGGGCGTTGAGGGGATTCGGTTTGGTGGCTGCAGGATTAGGTCTCTGCTTTTTGCAGATGACGTGGTACTGATGGCTTCATCCGGCCAGGATCTTCAGCTCTCACTGGATCGTTTCGCAAGCGAGTGTGAAGCGACTGGGATGAGAATCAGCACCTTCAAGTCCGAGTACACGGTTCTCGCCCGGAAAAGGGTGGAGTGCCATTTCCGGGTTGGGGAGGAGATCCTGCCCCAAGTGGAGGAGTTCAAGTACCTCGGAGTCTTGTTCACGAGTGAGGGAAGAGTGGATCGTGAGATCGACAGGCGGATCGGTGCGGCGTCTTCAGTAATGCAGACGCTGTATCGATCCATTGTGGTGAGGAAGGAGCTGAGCCGGAAGGCAAAGCTCTCAATTTAAGTTTCCATCCTCACCTGTGGTCATGAGCTTTGGGTTATGACTGAAAGGACAAGATTACGGGTACAAGCGGCGAAATGAGTTTCCTCCGCCGGGTGGCGGGGCTCTCACTTAGAGATAGGGTGAGAAGCTCTGCCATCCGGGAGGAGCTCGAAGTAAAGCCGCTGCTCCTCCACATCGAGTGGAGCTAGATAAGGTTGTTCGGGCATCTGGTCAGGATGCCACCCGAACGACTCCCTAGGGAGGTGTTTAGGGCATGTCCGATCGGTAGGAGGCCACGGGGAAGACTATGTCTTCCGGCTTGCCTGGGAACGCCTCCGGATCCCCCGGGAAGAGCTGGACAAAGTGCCTGGGGAGAGGAAAGTCTGGGCTTCCCTGCTTAGGCTGCTGCCCCCGCGTCCCGACCTCGGATAAGCGGAAGAAGATGGACTGTAATTGACGTACCAGGCCAGCAGATGGCGACATCCCTTTATAAAGAGTCTTTGAAATACCTTTTTATGGATTTTAGTGGGCTTAGAATTTGACCTATTAACAACTAAACATCTTGCAATATCTAACAAATAAGAAGCATCGCAAACTGCAAAAGTGCCCTGCCATTTTTGTTTTGGTCAGCCAAAAACTTTTTTAATGTTTCGGAACATTGTCGCGTAAACGTGTCCTTAGCTACCTAAGTCTGTGCTCTCGGCTTTGATTAGAAACAAACTAACCGGGAACATGATGAGGTGACATTGACAATCAAAGCAAAAGCCACTAAAAGCTCATGTAAAGGTTTACGCCACGCTTGATTGGACCTCAGTCCAGCGGGTCTCGCTTGATTCCAGATGGATGTCAGCGAGCAGCTACAGGTGCAAGTCCTCTTGCAGTAAAGGCTGAGACATCTCCCTGCTACTGTGCTTCAGCGAGGGCAGCTGTTTGAGCGTCACCTGCTGGACGAAGATTGCCAGGAAGCCCAGCACCAGCGCCACGCCCAGGAGAGAGCCCACCACGTGGGAGTAGGAACGCGCTTCCTGTGTCCTGGAGGCGGCGCTGGGCATGGACGCCGTGGGCTCGGGCTGCAGAAGGTCCCGGACGTGCGCCAGGGAGCCGTTGTTGGGGACGGGCTGGATGGACAGGATGTGGCACATGAGAGGGTAAAGGTCGACGGAGCGCATGGAGGTCTTGATGTAATCCTGGCGGAAGGCAGGGCCACGGGCCAGGAAAACGGGCTGCATGCTGCGCAAGGTGTTGTCGTAGCCGTGGTTACCCCCTGAGAAGAGACCAAAGAATATATTGAACATACCCTTGAATAGGCATAAGTACATAGTATCAAAGTGAGTACAACCTTCTACCAGTTTTATTACAGTACATCTTTTCAAGGGACAGTACTAGAAATAAAGCTTGGATTTAGCTTAGAGGAATCAGTGTACAGCTTGCCAAAGTAATCTTTTGGGATGATGTTTATACATTGCATAAAAAATGTTTTCAATGTAAAATTGATGTATATTTTTGTCACGTGGAGGTTGAGCTATAATTTTTCTTTTTCTTTGCAGTAACACATGTGTACTTTGTTGTGATGGATAAAGCCTTTCAGCACATTTTGTTTGCCATGTTTGTCAGATGTTTTTCCCTTAATCTGTTTGTTTATATTTTTTCATGACTTACAATTAATGACACAGGAGTAATCACAAGAATGTGTTGCAACTTTCATTTTCTTACGCAAATTTATTGTAACAAACACCTAAAAAAATTGTTTTAAAAGGCCTGTCAGATCTGATAAATTTATGTCAATTTTCAAAATAAAGCATATTTTGTTAGGTTTGTTGAAATGCTATGCTTTTGGGGTTATGGTTCCAAAAACACAAAAAACATTGATTACGAATTCATAAAATCAGAAGGTGGGAAGGTCGGCAGCCCGGTGGAACAGGGGTTTGTGCATATGCCTCACAATACGAAGGTCCAGAGTTCAACCCCGGGCTTGGGGTCTTTCTGCGTGGAGTTTGCATGTTCTCCCCATAACTGCGTGGGTTCCCTCCAGGTACTCCGGCTTCCTCCCACCTCCAAAAACATGCACCTGGGGATAGGTTGATTGGCAACACTAAATGGTCCCTATTGTGTGAATGTGAGTGTGAATGTTGTCTGTCTATCTGTGTTGGCCCTGTGATAATTTACCATGAATTTATTAACGTAGACCCTAACTTAAACAAGTAAAAAAACTTATTTGGGTGTTACCATTTAGTGGTCATTTGTACGGAATATATACTGTACTGTGCAATTTACTAATAAAAGTTTGAATCAATCAATCAATCAATCAATGAGGTGGCGACTTGTCCAGGGTGTACACCGCCTTCCGCTCAAATGAAGCTGAGATAGGCCTCCAGCATTCCCCGCTACTCCGAAAGGGACAAGCGGTAGAAAATGGATGGATGGATGGATTGATATAAATCAGGAGGTAATTTTGATGAGAAAAAAATAAACCTTCAACCATTGCAACTTTTCAAATATTGCTGCATTTTAGGCACAAAAAAGGCTGCGTAATACTCGAGGGACTGATTTGGTAAGTCGTTGCCCTACTGGGCCTTAAACAAGTAGACTAACAATTAAAAGGTAAAATACCTTTCTGGATGAGCACCTTTAAATACACGTAAAACTATAACTATGTGGTAGTATTTGTGGGGGTCTGGAATAAATTAATTGGATTTGAATTACTCCTGCATGGCGTAGTGGGTAGAGCAGCCGTGCCAGAGACCTGAGGGTTGCAAGTTCGCTTCCCACCTATGGACATCAAAGTCGCTGCCGTTGTGTCCTTGGGCAGGACACTTCACCCTTTGCCCCTGGTGCCGCTCACACCGGTGAATGAATGATGAATGAATGATTGGTGGTGGTCGGAGGGGCCGTAGGCGCAAACTGGCTGCCATGCTTCCGTCAGTCTACCCCAGGGCAGCTGTGGCTACTGATGTAGCTTACCACCACCAGGTGTGAATGAATGATGGGTTCCCACTTCTCTGTGAGCGCTTTGGGTATATAACAATAGAAAAGCGCAATATAAATCTAATCCACTATTATTATTATTATTATTATTAAATAATGCTGCTTTTGAATTTCCGTATTTTTCGGACTATAAGTCGCAGTTTTTTTCATAGTTTGGCCGGGGGTGCGACATATACTCCAGAGCGACTTATGTGTGAAATTATTAACACATTACCGTAAAATATTAAATAATATTATTTATCTTATTCGTGGAAAAGACGACGAAAATATCAGCAATCGTCACACACACGTCAACCAATAAGAATTCGGCGGGGGTGGGTCATGGCAGAAGTGTATTGTGGGTCATGGAATGCTAACTGCTATATGCTACTGCCGTAGCTATTAAAGTGGATCATTTCATTGTTGGCGGTAACTTATAAAAACTGAGAAGGGCTGAACAAAAATGGCACCGAAAAGGAAATCATGTACAGCAGATTACACAATATCAAATAATATTATTTATCTCATTCGCGGAAGAGACGGAGAAAATGTCAGCAATCGTCACACACACGTCAACCAATAAGAATTCGGCGGGGGTGGGTCATGGCAGAAGTGCATTGTGGGTCATGGGATGGTAACTGCTTTATGCCACTGCCGTAGCTATTGAAATGGATCATTTCATCATTGGCGGTAACTTATAAAAACTGAGAAGGGCTGAACAAAAATGGCACCCAAAAGGAAATCCTGTACTGCAGATTACAAGCTGGACGTAGTGAAATATGCAGCAGAAAACGACAAGAGGAAGCAGTGCACACCTTTGGAGTTGGCAGAGTTGTTTAGAAGTGACATCGAGGAAGAAGATTTCATCGGATTTATCGATTAGGAGTGCCAGATTGTTTGGTAAACGTATAGCATGTTCTATTTGTTATAGTTATTCAAATGACTCTTACCATAATATGTTACGTTAACATACCAGGCACTTTCTCAGTTGGTTATTTATGCGTCATATAACCTACACTTATTCAGCCTATTGTTCACTATTTTTATTCATTTTTAAATTGCCTTTTAAATGTATATTCTTGTTGTTGGATTTTATCAAATAAATTTCCCCCAAAAATGTGATTTATACTCCAGTGCGACGTATATATGTTTTTTTCCTTCTTCATTATGCATTATCGGCTGGTGCGACGTATACTCCGGAGTGATTTATAATCCAAAAACTACGGTACCAATAAGAACCGGTGTACAGAATCTTATTGTATCTTATGAGCTACATAAATCTTGCCTGAAACTAATTATTCAAACTCATGTCCAAATGAGCTAACCAAAATTTTAGAAACAGCTCTCAGCACAATGTAGTGCCATTCATGTTGTACATGCTCATATGTATCCATGCAGAACTCCGCAGAGAAAAGTGTTATTTAAAGATTTTATGTAGGGTAATAAAAACAACGGTTAATATTTGCCTTTTTTGTGTAAACCACAATCGATCGTCACTTCAGAAACTGTGTTTCTGGCCCAATAACAATACCATAATTTGCCTTATGACAATAAATTGAGGAGAAGGTACCATACACTCCAGCTCTTTCTTTGTTCATCCAAACTGGGAATTAAAAAAAAAACACCCTAGTGAAGCTGACTGATACAGAAATAGAACAGAGCAGCTTTTTTTTTTAAACAAGCCGTAGAGACGTACGCATGAGCGGCGTGCTCCTGTTCTGCACGATGGTCCATCCCTCCTGAGCCTCTAACAGGATGGGCATGATCCTGATGTTGTGGCGGTAGTGAAGGCGCTGGGGAATGTCCTCCTTTCGGTACACTGCCATGTAGGGGTTAGCATCCGCCAGCTTGTTGTACACCTCGTCCAGCTTCCCTGCAAGGCATAATGTGATATCGCTGGGGTCAGCAGTGTCATTTCAATCAACCCAACAACCTTACTGATTTGAACGGTCAGAAATGTCCAGTTTTAACCATTCAGAAGACCTAAAAAAACCTAGAGAAATATAATAACTGAAGATGGCACAGTTATTATCATTAGACAAATGTTAAATAATGTTAGACTGGATTGTGGTCATGTTTTAAACCAATCTTGCTTAAACATTACACATGTGCGCTTGTCAATTTCCTAAAGGTGTGTACTAAATTTAGTAGTGGTTGGTCTAAACACCCTAAAGCTACAGCGACCATTTCTAGAGCGCGTTGAGTTGTGTGACAAATTTCATGTCGATCCCGGATGGGGGTAAGACTTTGAGGTTTAATACCAGTGCCACCATTTGGTGTGACAAATAATAGTACAGAGAACAGAAGAAATGTGTGTTTTGTTTAAGCAAATACATTAACTCTCTTTTTTTATTTCCTTTTTTGTATTTTTTTCTATTTTTATTTTCTTTTATTTTCTTTTTTCTTTTTCTTTATTGAGACAATGATTATTTATGTATTAATTATTTGTTTTCTTACTATGGTATATTATTTATTTATTATGTATTTGTTCACGGTTCTGTTACACAGAACAAGGAAATGGGATAAAATTGCAATGGTATGAAAAGGGGTAGGATTAAATAAACTCTGCTTCTTCCTACTATTTTTCAGACGTGCTGTAACAAAACAACTGGAAATGTGCGATTAATTACATTGTATCGTATGCATGTTCAAAATAAACAGAAACTGAATTGAACTACTTCCATCCATTCTTTTTTCAACCGCTTGTCCCTTGCAGAGGGGTGCTGGAGCCTATCTCAGCTGCACTTGTTGAAAACTGAGAGATTAAACAAACAATTCTGCTCTGATATTTTCTTGATATTTTCTGGTTAGTAATCTGCTCCAAGACTGAAGACTGACTTGTACAAAACCAGATGTAGGTAGTAACACGCTACATTTACTCAGTTACATTCACTTAAGTAACCCATCCATCTATCCATTTTCTACCACTTGTCCCTTTTTGAGGTCGCGGGGGGGTGGGGGGGATGGATGGAGCCTATCTCAGCTGCATTCGGGCGGAAGGCCAAATCATTTCTGCCATGAGAAAACATGTATATCCAATAATCCCAGATACCACCAAAATTTTAAGATTAAACACATTTTATCGAAATCGATTATAGTTTTGAGTGCAGAAAAATGTGAAATACATATAAATGGTCAAAGAAATGGATGAGATCAATGTAACCTTTAGTAAAGCCTCAAAATATTATCGGCCTGCCGTTATTACCGGCTGATAAATGCTTTAAAATGGAATATCGGAAATTATCAGTATATGTTTCAAAATGATCAGTATCGGTTTCAAAAAGTAAAGTATATTACTTTTTAAAACGCTGCTGTGTACACGGACGTAGGAAGAAGTATAGAGCGCCAATAAACCTTAAAGGCACTGCTTTTGTGTGCCGGCCCTGTCGCATAACGTCTACGGCTCTTCACACGAACAAGTGAATGCAACGCATACTTGGTCAACAGCCATACAGGTCACACTGAGGGTGGCCGTATAAACAACTTTAATACTGTTGCAAATATGCGCCACACTGTGAACCCACACCAAACAAGAATGACAAGCACATTTCGGGAGAATATCCGCACCATAACACAACAGAACAAATACCCACAACCCCTTGCAACACTAACTCTTCCAGGACGCTACAATATACACCCCCCGCTACCCTCCACCCCCCACCTCAACCCCCAACCCCACCCACCTCAACCTGCTCATGCTCTCTTAAGGAGGGCATGTGCCAAATTCCAAGCTGCTGTTTTAAGGCATGTTAAAAAAAAAAGAATGCACTTTGTGACTTCAAAAATAACTATGGCAGTGGTATGTTGGCATTTTTTTCCATTACTTGAGTTGATTTATTTTGGAAAACCTTGTTACATTGTCTAATGCATCCAGCAGGGCACCACAACACAATTTGGCATAATCATGTGTTAATTCCACAACTGTGTAAATCGGTATCAGTTGATATCGGTATTGGTAATTAAGATTTCGACAATATCGGAATATCGGATATCGGCAAAAAAGCCATTATCGGACATCCCTAGTAAAGACTCTTGTTGGCGAAGACAACGATAAGCGGAGAGGAATGCACACTGGCAAGAGCCACGCGAGTGCCACTTTTGTGATTTGCTATGATTTAATCTGGAATTCTGTAGTGTTCCTCACCATCTTTATGGTAATTTTCTTTGACATTTAATTTTATCTTTATTTCTTCAATTTTATTTCTATTTTTGCAACAAAAAAAAAGACTCAGTGACCAACACGTGAGATTATTTGCTTGGGTACTAAATTCCGTGTAACGGATTACAGTAGCTTGCTATGTGCAATGTTTTGCCGAACAATAACCAAGTTGGTGTAGAAAAACCAGGCCAATATTGTCGAAAATGTTCATAAAAAACCGAATCATCAAAAAAGGGGGTGTACAAAAACTGTACATGAAGTGTTAGTTACCTTCCCTGGGCAGTATCCCCACCACAGGACTCTTGTCCACCCACGTGTACAGGTCTCGGCTCACATACTCATCTAGTTCTATGATCTTGTCGGCGAAAAGTTGCGTCATGCCGTGATCGCTTGTCACGATCAGGTTGACCTTCTCATAAAGCCCCGCCTTCTTCATTTCGTTCCTCAGGAAGCCCAGCTTTTCGTCCACATCGGCGATGACAGCGTCCATGAGGGAACTCTCCGGTCCAAATTCGTGTCCACTTTCGTCCGGCTCCTCCCAGTACAGAACCCCAAAATCCACCGCCTCCTCTTCCGGGGCCGAAAACCACTGGATGATGCGTTCCACACGCGTCTCGAAGGGAACGGAAACGTTGTACGGAAGGTAGCGTGTTGGGAACGTCTCCTGGATCTTCACGTCAGATCCGGGCCACATGGCGGCGCCGCTCCGTCCTCCAGATTTTTGAACGGTGACCCAAAGGGGCACGGCCTGCTCCCACCACAAGGGGTCATACATGCTGTCCGTGTCCATGGAGAAGGAGCGGTTGAGGACCGGGTCGTACATATCGTTACCCACGATGCCGTGCGTCTCGGCGTAGAGGCCTGTCACCAGGCTGTAGTGGTTGGGGAGCGTCTTGGTGATGTACACATTCTCCACCTGCTCCACTGTCACGCCTTCCTGCATTAGCAGGTGGAAGTTTGGCGTGGGGACACGGTCCACATAGTCCCAGCGAAAGCCGTCAAAGGACACCAGGAGCAGTTTGGCACGCTCTGATGGGCGGTGGGGAGAAACCAGGGGTGGCAGGAGGGCGCACAGAAGGAGCAGAGAAGCTCCATGGAGCATCATCATGTGAAGAGAGCAAGCTGCAAACAAGAGAGTAGGAAGTCAACATATAATGTACACAATTTACTGGAATAAATACGGTAATACCACATTTTATCTCCTGGAAAAAGCTTCTGTTTACACTGCCAGCAGCGGCACGTTGTTCAGGGGGTTCTACCTCTGGAAAAGATGGGCTGCTGGGTCGTTAAGACAAGTCACACGCATGGTTAACTGTTGCACGCATGGAATTCCTTGAATTTCAACTGCGAGCATACAACAGCTGTTGTTCTGCGCTGCTGGTACTCGGATGCCACACTAGAAACAGGCAAAATGATGAGCCTGAGGCGTCAATAGTCGCCATCCTGATTTACAGGAAAGGGTAGGGAGTGAGGACTAACTTAAAATAATGGCGGCCACCAGGATTGCTTGTATGGGGATGGCGGGCATTTCTTCAATATTTTTCCATTGAGCAACATATGACGGGTTGCACCAGCGTATCACTGCTCTCGTCTGCGCTGCAAAATAATCATTTCTGAGGCAAGGTAAACCCATCCTCCCTTTTGTTTAACCAGTTGTAAAGTTTTGAGACAAACTCTTGGCCTTTTACATTGCCATTTAAAAAAAAAAAGATTACTACCTATATGTTTATATACAGTATATGTTTTTATTATTATTTACTATCTGTTTATATTTTATTTTATTTCTGATCATTATTATTATTATTATTACTAATTAATGCATGGGTGTCAAACTCTGGCCCGCGAACCAAATTTGGCCCGCCGTGTAATTTCACTTGGCCCTTGAGGCAATATCAAATTAACATTAGAGCTGGCCCGCCGCTGTAAAACCGCATTCACCGTTAATACTCTTACTTGCCAACCCTCCCGATTTTCCCGGCAGACTCCCGAAGTTCAGTGCCCCGCCCGAATTTCATCCGGGACAACAGTATTTGGGGTGGACTTTAAAGGCACTGCCTTTGGCGTTCTCTACAACCTGTCTCCACGTTCGCTTTTTCTCCATACAAACAGCGTGCCGGTCCAGTCACATAATATGTGCGCTTATACACACACACACACACACACAAGTGAATGCAAGGTATACTTGGTCAACAGCCATACAGGTCACACTGAGGGTGGCCGTATGAACAACTTTTACACTGTTACAATTATGCGCCACACTGTGAACCCACACCAAACAAGAATGACAAATTTCGGGAGAACATCCGCACCGTAACACAACATAAACAAAACAGAACAAATACCCAGAACGCCTTGCAGCACTAACTTTTCCGGGACGCTACAATATACACCCCCCACTATCACCAAACCCCGTCCACCTCAACCCCACTGCTGAAAAGAGGCATTCAATTCTTATTTGAATTTTATTTGATATGCCATTGATATTTTTTAATTATTATTATTTGAAACTCGATTTTGCATGTCACTATAAAGTTATATAAGCCTTGCTTGTTCAATATTCAATGCAAAACTTGTTTGGGTCCCTATTAAAAGGTTAATTTGTTCAACCGAGGCCCACGGCTGTGTTCGGTTTTAAATGTTGGCCCACTCTGTATTTGAGTTTCACACCCCTGAATTAATGTATTTAACTTTGATTTATTTAACTGATTAATCTGTAAATTTTATTATTACTTTGTTCTGTTTTCTTGCTGTTTTTTTCTTTTGGGTGGCGGGGGTTGGCATTGTTGGGATATAAACAAAAAATATTTTGACATTTAGGGCAGAAAATAGATATATGATGTATGCAAATATTATGTAATGCAGTGGTTCTCAAATGGGGGTATGCGTACCCCTGGGGGTACTTGAAGGTATGCTAAGGGGTACATGAGGTTTTTTTTATCCATCCATCCATCCATTTCTACCGCTTATTCCCTTTCGGGGTCGCGGGGGGCGCTGGCGCCTATCTCAGCTACAATCGGACGGAAGGCGGGGTACACCCTGGACAAGTCGCCACCTCATCGCAGGGCCAACACAGACAGACAGACAACATTCACACTCACATTCACACACTAGGGCCAATTTAGTGTTGCCAATCAACCTATCCCCAGGTGCATGTCTTTGGAAGTGGGAGGAAGCCGGAGTACCCGGAGGGAACCCACGCAACAATTCAAAAATCCTTTATAAATATATTTATTGAATAATACAAAATATGAATGTAAGTTCATAAACTGTGAAAATAAATGCAAGAATTGACAGCTATATATTGTGGACATGTTCTATAAATATTGATGTTAAAGATTAATTTTTTTGTGAAGATATGTTTAGAATGAAGTTCATGAATCCAGATGGATCTCTATTACAATCCCCAAAGAGGGCACTTAAAGTTGATGATTACTTCTATGTGTAGAAATCTTTATTTGTAATTGAATCACTTGTTTATTTTTCAACAAGTTTTTAGTTATTTTTATCTTTTTTTCCAAATAGTTCAAGAAAGACCACTACAAATGAGCAATATTTTGCACTGTTATACAATTTAATAATGATGACATAGTGCTGTATTTTACTTCTTTATCTATTTTTTTTTAACCAAAAATGCTTTGCTCTGATTAGGGGGTACTTGAATTTAAAAAATGTTCACAGGGGGTACATCACTGAAAAAAGGATGAGAACCACTGGTGTAATGGATAGGAAAGTCTGATGCTGGATGTCAATAAAAATTAAATGAAAAAATAATAATAATACATAAATATTGGCGACTGAGGAGCAACCTGAAGCAGATCAGGTGTTTTATTGGAATTCATTTTAAAGTACAGTAATATCTTGGGTTTTGTATGCCCCACTTTTTGTATGATTTGGTTTTCAACAAAAACAAAAAAGCCAAAAAACTCTGTTCAAGAAGTTTTCATACACCGTGAAATACATAGCGAAATACCTCCAAATGTGTGTGTGGAGGTTTCCCTCTTGTGGGTTCTCCTAATCGCAATATACCTTCTTGGGAGCCTGGGAGTCTAGTTTGAACAATGTTTTATTTTGGCTACACACACCAGGTCAGCACTCTGCTCTGCAACTTTTTAGTCCGTGTCTGCTGTGTGAGTACGCCAGGCCATCACTCCGCTCGGCGACTTTCCAGTCTCTCTTGTCTCGGCGTGGTCTCGCGTGTATGTGTGCCCGCTCGCTCCAACTCCCTCACAGGTGTCCCGGCCCGGCTGCTGCTGATAAGCATGGCAGGTGATTGAATGATCAGTCCCAGCTGGGTAATCTAATCACCTGTGCTTTGAGGCCAGTCTTTACACACCCCGCTCCACGCCAGGCTCGCAGACCACACCCCCCTCCACAGTAGAGAATTTCATTAATCTTTCAGAAAAGGATCAACTGATTATATTTTGGGCCTGATCTGAATCGTTTCTACAACGTTACCTCACGTTTAAGTTACGGGTTTCTTTGTGGTATAGTGGTCCCACAGGGACCAAGATGGCAGTTGCGCTACATACAAATAACTGAAAAAGACACAAGCAGATTTTTAACTAACTTTTAGGAAATGTCCAAAATGGATAAAACACAAGCGACTATATTTTGGGCTGATTCGGATTATTGTCTGGATTCAGGATGTTTTTTACTTTTGGGTCCTGGCAGATGTCTGCACTCTCCGAGTGCTTTTCTACGTCTCTATTAAAAGGGTTTTGTGTTCATATTTTTAGGCGTTTGGAACGGATTGAGTTATTTCTAATAGGTACATTTGCTTTAGTTTTCATATGATTTGGTTTTCATCTGAATTTTAAAAGGGAAACTACACTTTTTCAGAATTATTGTTAATGTGTGTTCTAAACTGTAAGATATGCATCGTACGAGATAGCTAACAATGCATCTAATAGTAGTTATGTATTTCGCCCATGAAGGCCTCTAAAAAAACATCCAAAAACCGACAAAAATATTAGCCAAGTAATAGCGACATTGGTATTATATGCGGTAACACCTAGGAACTTTTTTTAGCGGCGCAGTTATCACAGAGAGGTAAATATCTGATGCTATTGAGATATACTGAGCCTGAAAACTGGTGAAGGTTAATTCTCAATTATAAATTATGCTTCACACTCGTATAATAAATGGTTATGGCCATAAACCGAGAGATTGGTCAACTTTAATATCCAACTTATACCTGAAGATGGCGAGAAAGAAACAAAAAGACGCTTGTTTGCTCCCACTTTTTTTTTTTTTTTTTACTGATTAGGGATTATGGTATAATTCATCATCTAATTGGGGAACATAGGTCTTGTGCTGAAAAATATGAATTCCATCAGTTGGCATCCCACTGAGAGCGGACATTGTAAGGTAAATGATTGTTTTATTATATTCATACGAAACCCAAAACCAAGTTGACACCTTGTGTAAATCGTAAATAAAAACAGAATACAATGATTTGCAAATCCTTTTCCACATATATTTAATTGAATAGAGTGCAAAGACAAGATATTTAATGTTCGACCAGAGAAACTTATTTTTTGTTGCAAATAATCATTAACTTAGAATTTAATGGTAGCAACACCACTGTATTACATGGCCTTTCTGTTTAACAACACTCAGTAAACGTTTGGGAACTGAGGAGACCAATTTTTGAAGTTTTTCAGGTGGAATTATTTCCCATTCTTGCTTGATGTACAGCTTAAGTTGTTCAACAGTCCGAAGTCTCCATTGTTGTATTTTAGGGCTTCATATTGCGCCACACATTTTCGATGGGAGACAGGTCTGGACTATATGCAGGCCAGTCTAGTACCCATTCTCTTTTACTATGAAACCACGTTGTTGTAACATGTGGCTTGGCATTGTCTTGCTGAAATAAGCAAGGGCGTCCATGAGAACGTTGCTTGGATGGCAACATATGTTGCTCCAAAATCTGTATGTACCTTTCAGCATTAATGGTGCCTTCACAGATGTGTAAGTTACCCATGCCTTGGCCACTAAAACACCTCCATACTATCACAGATGCTGGTTTTTAAACTTTGCGCCTATAGCAATCCGGATGGTTCTTTTCCTCTTTGGTCCGGAAGACACGATGTCCACAGTTTCCAAAAACTATTTGAAATATGGACTTGTCAGACTCTTTTTGTCAGAACATTTCTCTATTTTTCAGTCTATCTTAGATGGCTTTGCATAGTAGAATTTTAACTTGCACTTCCAGATGCAGCGACCAACTGCAGTTACTGGCAGCGGTTTTATGAAATGTTCCTGAGCCAATGTGGTGATATCCTTTACACACCAATGTCGCTTTTTGATGCTGTACCGCCGAGGGATCGAAAGTCTGTCATATCATTGCTTACGTGCAGTTATTTCTCAAGATTCTATGAAAGTTTTGATGACATTATGGACCGTAGCTGGTGAAATCCCTAAAGTCCTTGCAATAGCTGGTTGAGAAATGTTTTTAAACTGTATGACAATTTGCTCACGCATTTGTTCACAAAGTGGTGACCCTCGCCCCATTCTTGTTTGTGAAAGACTGAGCATTTCATGGAAGCTGCTTTTATACTCAATCATGGCATCCACCTGTTCACAATTAGCCTGTACACCTGTGGCATGTTCCAAATAAGTGTTTGATGAGCATTCTTCAACTTTCTCATCTTTTTTGCCACTTGTGCCAGCTCTTTTGAAACATGTTGCAGGCATCAAATTTCAAATGAGCTAATATTTGCAAAAAATAAAGTTTTCCAGTTTGAACGTTAAGTATCTTGTCTTTGCAGTCTATTCAATTGAATATACTGTAGGTTGAAAAGGATTTGCAAATCATTGTATTTTGTTTTTATTTACGATTTAATTTACACAATGTGACAACTTCACTAGTTTAGGGGTTTGTAATATGTATATCTTGTTTAACACTTAGTAAAACTGCTACATGATGCTTAATGTTTCACTAGAGCTGGATCTGCTTATTACAAAGCTTCTAAAACTTGCAGCTCATCCTCCTTATATTCATGCTCAAAAATGGAAATTTGGGGATAATCATTTGTCCTAAAGTAGTAGTCGTCGTCTCTCACAAAGTCTGCCATGATTAGTAGTAGTTGTTGTTGTAGGTAATAGTGGTATGTGGTATGCTCTGCCGCGGTAATGTTTGAAATTACCAACATGCGGTAAATCTTACATGTTATTATGAGTGTGCCAGTTACATACATACAGCATTTATATTAAACATTAATTGAAGATTTTGTATGTTTTTTAGAGCGCTTTATCCTCACCACCATGGCCGAAAATCAAATAAGTTTGTTCCAAGTACTGAAGGACGGGAGGAAAAGGAATGGCAGGACGACACAAGAAGCTAACTGCTAAAGTTTCAATGTAAAGTTGGGGTAATGGATCCAGATGTTGATACTATTGACACCTAGTATAGCATCCGTATAGAAACCATACTAGTTGTTTTTATTTGTCTTGTTCTCATTACTTTTTTGGTGGCTTTGTTATCCTTTACAAACTCAGGGAGTAAGTCTGTGGATACAGGAAAGCTTTGAGCACAAAACACAAATTATTTCCATGGGAGCAAATAGTTTTGTTTGCTTTTGTTTAGTTCTTGTGCACTCGCCACTTTATTCTGTTAAAAATAGTGTAAAGAGCATTCATTACCACACAGTTAAGTTGTCATCTAGTTTACAACAATAGTAGAATTTATAAATTTCATAACATAAGTTTTATAAACGTGTTGTATTCAGAAATCGGATCATATCTGAGGCCAAAAAAAATCAAATTCAGATCGGATATCACCATAGTTTTAATTATGTGTGTAGTTTTGCACAAAAAACAACTACTGAAGAATTTCTTTCACATGAATTAGTTTTTGTACAAAACTTGCATTAAATTAAATTCAACATTGATTTCTAAAAGTCTAAAAATCTTTTTACATAGATTAAAAAAAAAAAGAATGAAAAAAAGTTTTAATGTCCAACCCTAACCCTAACCCTAACCCTAACTGTCCACATCTTTAATAATATATAAAAATAACCATCTAACAAACAACGGTTAACTTATTTTTACACTTGAACCACCCATTTTGAATTTAATTAGTATAGTTTTTCAGTATATCAGACAATTAATATAAAAAAGGCATTCCAACTAATTTGCCGGATTCGCCAAGTTTGAACAGGAACGTCAACCTGCAGCGGCACATCTTTCATCCTCCGGTGTTTTAGCTTAAATTAAAAAGGTGATTCATTGTGGTGATAACACATAAAGCTCATATTCTGCCTGTGCAAAGAGATGCTAAAAGAGGGGCATTAGTGCTTGCGCCAAAAAAAAAACTATTTTTGAACAATTTCTTTCTCATGAATTAGTTTTTGTACAAAACAAGCATTAAATTAAATTCAACATTGATTAAAAAAGTCAAAAAATTGTTTTACATTGATGAAAAAAAGAGTGAAAAAAAGCTGTAATGTTGGGGGTCCACAAAATGTTTAATAATATATTAAGATAACCCGCTAACATTAACAACGTTTAACTTATTTTTACACTTTAACAACCATGGATGGATGGACAACCCATGTTGAATTGAATTAGTCTAGTTTTTCAGTTTTAGACAATTCATAAAAAACGTCAATCTACCTAATTTGCCGGATTCACTAAGTTTGAACAAAAACGTTTAACTGCAGCTTGCAGCGGCACACCTTTTATCCTCAGGTGTTTTTAGATTAAATTTAAAAAAGTGATCCATTGTGGTGATAACATATAAAGCTCATGTTCTGCCTGTGCAAAGAGATGCTATAAGAGAGGCTAAAAATAGCTACAGCCGTGGTCAAAAATTTACATACACTTGTAAAGAACATAATGTCATGGCTGTCTTGAGTTTCCAATCATTTTTACAACTGTCATTTTTTTGGTGATAGAGTGATTGGAGCACATACTTGTTGGTCACAAAAAAAAACATTCATGAAGTTTGGTTCTTTTGGGAATTTATTATGGGTCTACAGAAAATGTGACCAAATCTGCTGGGTCAAAAGTATACATACAGCAATGTTTATATTTGGTTACATGTCCCTTGGCAATAAGGCGCTTTTGGTAACAATCCACGAGCTTCTGCCACACTTCTGGTTAAATTTTTGACCACTACGCTTGACAAAATCGGTGCAGTTCAGCTACATTTGTTGGTTTTCTGACATGGACTTGCTTTTTCAGCATTGTCCACATGTTTAAGTCAGGACTTTGGGAAGGCCATTCTAAAACCTTAATTTTAGCCTGATTTAGCCATTCCTTTACCACTTTTGACATGTGTGAAACTACCACCACCATGCTTGACGTTATGTGTGGTGTTCCTGGGATTAAAGACCTCGCCTTTTCTCCTCCAAACATATTGCTGGGCATTGTGGCCAAACAGCTCAATTTTTGTTTCATCTGACATCACATGGACAAAAATAAGACCTTACGGAGGAAAGTTCTGTGGTCAGATAAAACAAAAATGTCGCTGTTTGGCCTCAACACCCAGCAATATGTTTGGAGGAGAAAAGGCGAGGCCTTTAATCCCAGGAACACCACACATACTGTCAAGCATGGTGGTGGTTGTGTTGTACTCTGGGGGCCTGTTTTTCTGCCAATGGAACTGGTGCTTTACAGAGCGTAAACGAGACAATGAAAAAGGAGGATTACCTCCAAAATCTTCGGGACAACCTAAAATAATCCGCCCAGAGGTTGGGTCTTGGGCGCAGTTGGGTGTTCCAACAGGACAATGACTTCAAACACATGTCAAAAGTTATAAAGGAATGTCTAAATCAGGCTAGAATTAACGTTTTAGAATGGTCCTGACTTAAATGAGTAGACAATGCTGAAGAAGCAAGTCCATGCCAGAAAACCATCTGCACCAATTTTGTCAAGAGGAATGGCCAAAAATTCAACCAGAAGTTGCCAGAAGCTTGTGGATGGCTACCAAAAGCACCTTATTGCAGTGAAACTTGCCAAGGGACATGTAACCAAATATTAACATTGCTGTATGTATACTTTTGACCCAGCAGATTTGGTCACATTTTCAGTAGACCCATAATCAATTCATAGAAGAACCAAACTTCATGAATGTTTTTTGGGACCAACATGTATGTGCTCCAATCACTCTATCACCAAAAAATAAGAATTGTAGAAATGATTGGAAACTCAAGACATCCATGACATTGTGTTCTTTACAAGTTTATGTAAACTTTTGACCACGACTGTATATGTGGCTATCATTAGTGCTGGCACAAAAAACAAACTATTGAACAATGTCTTTCACATGAATGAGTTTTTTTTTTACAAAACATGCATTAAATTAAATTCAACATTGATTAAAAAAGTTTTAAATTGTTTTTAGATTAATAAAAAAATGAGCAAAAAAAAGTGGTATTTTTGGGGATCCACAAAATCTTTAATACATAAAAATAACCATCTAACATTAACAATACTTAACTTATTTTTACACTTGAACCACCCAAATTGATTTCAAAGGCCTACTGAAACCCACTACTACCGACCACGCAGTCTGATAGTTTATACATCAATGATGAAATTCTTAACATTGCAACACATGCCAATATGGCCAGTATAGTTTACTAAATTGCAATTTAAAATTTCGCGCGAAAGTATCATGCTAAAATGTTGCGGTATGATGACGCGTGCGCGTGACGTCATGCATTGTAGAGTACATTTTGTTCCAGCACCGTTCACAGCTATAAGTCGTCTCTTTTCATCGAATAATTCCACAGTATTATGGACGTCTGTGTTGCTGAATCTTTTGCAATTTGTTCAATGAATAATGGAGGCGTCAAAGAAGAAAGCTGTAGGTGGGAAGCGGTGTATTGCGGCCGCCTTTAGCAACACAAACACAGCCGGTGTTTTATCGTTTACATTCCCGAAAGATGACGGTGAAGCTTTACTATGGAACAGAGCGGTCAAGCGAACATGGTTGGATTGGACCACACACACACACAAAGTACAGTGTATTATGCAGCTATCATTTCGAAAGATCGTGTTTCAAAGAGGGTCCCTTGCGAAAGCCAGAGATAGGCATCGCCACCACCCGTCGACTTGTGCTTAAAGAAAGGTGCGCGGCCGACTTTCAGGTTGTACAGGTACGACCATATAATCTCATTAAAACACTAGTAACACAATAAGCAGATAAGGGATATTCCAGAAATATCCTAGTAAATTTCTCTAATAACATCTGAATCGCTCCCACTGTATAGTCTTTTTTTAATTTGGTATTTTTTCATAGTCCTTCACTTTCACTTTTCTCATCCAAGAATCTTTCATCCTCGCTCAAATGAATGGGGAAATCGTCGCTTTCTCGGTCCGAATCGCTCTCGCTGCTAATGGCCATGATTGTAAACAATGTTCAGATGTGAGGAGCTCCACAACCCGTGACGTCACGCGCATATCGTCTGCTACTTCCGGTAGAGGCAAGGCTTTTTTATTAGCGACCAAAAGTTCCAAATTTTATCGTGGATGTTCTCGACTAAATCCTTTCAGCAAAAATATGGCAATATCGCGAAATGATCAAGTATGACACATAGAATGGACCTGATATCCCCGTTTAAATAAGAAAATCTCATTTCAGTAGGCCTTTAATTAGTCTAGCTTTTCTAGTATATCAGACAATTAATATAAAACAGCAATCTACCTAATTTGGCGGATTTACTAGGTCTGAACAGGAACGTCTACATGCAGCGGCACACCTTTTATCCTCAAGTGTTTTTTAGCTTAACTTAAACAAGTGATACATTGTGGTGATAAGACATAAAGCTCATATTCTGCCTGTGCAAAGAGATACTATAGGAAGGGCTAAAAACAGCTATATGTTGCTATCATTAATGCTTGCACAAAAAAACTACTATTAAACAATTTATTTCACAGGAATGAGTTTTTGTACAAAACATGCATTAAATTAAATTCAAAAGTCCAAAAATCGTTTTATATAGATAAAAATAGAGTTGGAAAAAAAGTTGTAATGATGGGGGTACACAAAATGTTTAATAATATACAAAACTAACCAAGGGTGTCAACGTATAGTTGAGGGCCGGATCAGGCCCGCCAACAGGTTTAATCCGGCCTGCGGGATTAGTTTGCGAAGTATAAAAATTAACATGAAATTTTAAGGAAAGAAACAGCTGTTCTAAATATGTCCACTGGATGTCGCAACAGCGATTCTTTGTAACTTTGTAGATGATGCTACATAGTTACAAAATAAACCACATGATGTTAGTACATCAGTCGTTGAAAATGATCAAACAACATAAACAACATAGTGTAACTTGATTTTGATATCATTTTTTTATCTTGATACATTGAAAATTAACACCAATGAGTTGACTGATGGGGCAGCACAGTGGAAAAGGGTTAGTGCATCTGCCTCACGATACGAAGGTCCTGAGTAGCCCTGGGTTCAATCCCGGGCACGGGATCTTTCTGTACGGAGTTTGCATGTTCTCCCCGTGACCGCGTGGGTTCCCTTCGGGTACTCCGGCTTCCTCCCACCTCCAAAGACATAAACCTGGGGATAGGTTGATTGACAACACTAAATGGTCCCTAGTGTGTGAATGTGAGCGTGAATGTTGTCTGTGTTGGTCCTGTGATGAGGTGGTGATTTGTCTAGGGTGTAGCCCGCCTTTATCCCGAATGCAGCTGAGATAGGCTCGAGCGACCCCCCGTGACCCCAAAAGGAAAAAGCGGTAGAAAATGGATGGGTGGATGGAGTTGACTGATGAACATTATCACAACATTTATTCAGAAAATATAAATAACAACAAATAAAGTATATATACTATTAAAGGCCTATTGAAACCCACTACTACCCACCACTTAGTCTGATAGTTTATATATCAATGATGAAATATTAACATTGCAACACATGCCAATACGGCCTTTTTAGTTTACTAAATTGCCATTTTAAATTTCCCGGGAGTTTTTTCTTGAAAACGTTGCGTAATGATGACATGTACGCTTGACGTCACGGGCTGTTAGGAAATATGAGCGCTGCACACACACACAGCTAAAAGTCGTCTGCTTTAACCGCATAATTACACAGTATTTTAGACATCTGTGTTGCTGAATCCTTTGCAATTTGTTCAATTAATATTGGAGAAGTCAAAGTAGAAAGATGGAGTTGGGAAGCTTTGGCCTTTAGCCACACAAACACACTGTGATTCCGCGTTTAAAATTCACGGAGGTGAAACTTTAATATGGATCACAGCGAACATGGATCCAAACCAAATGTTAACTAGCAGGTATCGGTGAGAAAATTGTGGTAAAAGGTCGCTTCTTACCGGAGATCAGCTGAGCTTGTGCCGCCCATAAAGCTGCTGTCAACTTCCCTGATACTCTGGCATCAAGACACCCGTGGACACACACCTCCGACTATCAGGTACTGTTAAACTCACTAAAACACTAGCAACACAATAGAAAGATAAGGGATTTCCCAGAATTATCCTAGTAAATGTGTCTAAAAACATCTGAGTCCGTCCCAATGCATTCGCGTTTTTTGTTTGTTTGTTTTTTTCTAGTCCGTCGCTATCAATATCCTCAAATACAAATTTTTCATCCTCGCTCAAATTAATGGGGAAATTGTCGTTTTCTCGGTCCGAATAGCACTTTTTGTTGGAGGCTCCCATTAAAAGCAATGTGAATATGTGAGTAGCCATTACATGTGACGTCATCGTCTGCGACTTCCGGAAGAGACAGGGCTTTTCTCCAGTTGTGAACTTTATCGTGGATGTGCTCTACTAAATCCATTCAGCAAAAATATGACAATATCGCAAAATGATCAAGTATGACACATAGAATGGACCTGCTATCCCCGTTTGAATAAGAAAATCTCATTTCAGTAGGCCATTAACCACAACAGGTAACTGTAAAAAAAACAACAAAAAACAACAACATTATGATTTATACAATTTCAGAATGTGCTTGTTCTATTTTTAAACAAAGAAAACAATATGTAGTTATCTTTATTTTTCAGTTATCGTGCCGTGATTTTACCACTTTGTGGTAGATCTTTCAGTTTGTTATCCCTGATCAAACATTAACGTAGAACTTATTTTTACACTTGAAGTTAAAGTTAAAGTCAAAGTACCAAGGATTGTCTCACACACACTAGGTATGGTGAAATGTATCCTCTGCATTTGACCCATCCCCTTGATCACCCCCTGGGACAGGGGTAGAGAACCTATTGCTCTAGAGCCAGATGCGGCTCTTTTGATGACTGAGTCTGGCTCTCAAATAAATCTTAGCTGACATTGCTTAAAACGATAAGTAATTAATAATTCCGCCGGAAATCACAGTGTTAAAAATAACGTTCAAATTATAAAAAATTATCATGCATTTTTGTCTTACCATCCATTTTCTATCGCACCTGTTCAAGAAGTCGCTTTAATTGTAAGAAATATTTATTATTGGTTAGCTTTAGGATAACAATGTTATTATCTTGGGGACTGCGTGGCGAAGTTGGGACAGCGGCTGTGCCAGCAATCTGAGGGTTACTGGTTCAATCCCCACCTTCTACCATCTTGGTCACAACTGTTGTGTCCTTGAGCAAGACATTTCACCCTTGCTCCTGATGGGTACTGGTTAGCGCCTTACATGGCAGCTCCCGCCATCAGTGTGAATGGGTGAATGTGGAAATACTGTCAAAGCGCATTGGGCTCCTTAAAAAGGGGTAGAAAAACGCTATACAAGTACAACCATTTACCTTTTTTTTTACCATTTTTAAAAAGAATAAGAGACCTATTATTCTTTAAAAATGTTGGTCTTAAAAATGCACGCATTTAGTTGTATTCAGTGTTTAAAAAAAAGATTAAATGGCTCTCACGGAAATACATTTTGAAATATTTGGCCTTTCATGGCTCTCTCAGCCAAAAAGGTTCCCGACCCCTGCCCTGGGAGGGGCACCCTATTGAATTGAATAGAACCACCCTATTGAATTGAATTAGTCTAGTTTCTCCAGTATATAAGACAATTCATATAAAACGGCCATCCACCTAATTTGCCGAATTCGCTAAGTTTTAACAGAAATGTCTACCTGCAGCTTGCAGCGGCACACCTTTTACCCTCAGGTGTTTTTTTATCTTGAAATATTCCATGGCACCATTACACTACTTTAATTTCCTGCCGCACACACACTGCCACAGTATGACACATACACATATACATCCGACAGAGAGAACTCATTCTATCAGGACGACAAAGGTTAGTTGGCAACATTCACGTTAGATGAAAGGCACGTCATCGATGACGGTGATGTCATCGATAACGACAACAAATGCATCGACGCAAAGGACAACACACACATGCGCAATTTCTTGCTGGTGACAATTGCTCATCTGTGCACGGCAGCCTGCACCACAAGCCAGCTGTACATGTAAGGGAGAAAATTATGTAGGCCTGTTGCAAAACAAAACAAAAAACAACACAGAATCACGAGCTTACCTTCGCTATATCAGATCCCGCACTGGGCTGGACTGTGTGTCTGCGCACTGAGATAAACAGCCTCAACCCTGCTGAGAGCCGGAAGGAAGTCCCGCCTTCCAGCCGCTTTCTCTTATTTGCCTCTTTATTTTGTGCGCAAACCAGATGACAGCGACAATGCAGCCAGGCGGCCCCTGCAAGTGACTTCATGCATTTGGAGGGGGAAAAAAAAGAGTCCTCAAATGCACCGTGATGGACAATGACGTCATTACAGCATCAGGGGGTAGAGGAGGTGCATCGCATTTTCTTATTTTGGGGATAGGTTGATTGGCAACACTAAATTGGCCCTAGTGTGTGAATGTGAGTGTGAATGTTGGTCTGTCTATCTGTGTTGGCCCTGCAATGAGGTAGCGACTTGTCCAGGGTGTACCCCGCCTTCCGTCCAATTGTAGCTGAGATAGGCGCCAGCGCCCCCCGCGACCCCGAAAGGGAATAAGCGGTAGAAAATGGATGGATGGATGAATACTATTATTTCTCAATGGTTTGTAAATGTTGCAGTTAATAAATAAATGTTTATGAAAATAAATAAAAAAATACATCCACAACAGTTAGAACACGTATTGAATGATAGACGTGTTATAGTCCTGAAGATATTAAGTACAACCTGTAAATTGTCAATATTGAATTTCAAAAATATTTAAAGGCCATACCTCAAAATAGTCTGAATAAAGCATATCATCTTTTTCAGAAAAAATAAAATAAAATAAAGGTGCATCGCAGTTTTTAACGAAGACCACTTTGCTCGCAGTATTTTTAGTCCTTAAAGGTGAAACGTCACACTAAACGCCCAGGGAGGGAAAATAACATAATAATATTTTCAAAGTCTATCGTTTAAAATGAATAGTTGCAAATCTAACACTCGTCAGTGATGTCATTCTTGTGTCAGTGTGTCAACGTTCCCATTGCAGTACTGTGGGCATCCACAAGATGTCCCTCAAATCCTGTCTCAGTGGGGCATGGCGGATTAAAAAAAGTGACGCATTGTGGTGGTGATAACAAATAAAGCTCATATTCTGGCCTTTGCAAAGAGATGCTAAAAGAGGGGCTAAAAAATAGCTAAATGTGGCTATCATTAGTGCTGACTGCGTCGTTTCGAAGCTCACTGTCTTTCAGGCCTAACTTACAACATATATATATATATATATATATATATATATATATATATATATATATATACATATATATATATATATATATATATATATATATATATATATATATATATATATATATATGCAAAAACATTAACAGGCTTAGACCGTTTTTTTTTTATTTTTTTTTATTTTAATCTTCTATTTTTTTCTCCCATTCCACTTGTTATACTGTATCTCACCTTTTTTGTAAGGGGCGCTGGAAGCCGGCAGACCCGTCAGCCATCCTGTTCTGTCTCCCTGAAATGTGTCTAATTTTGAATGGGATTGTGCTGAAAATTTTAATTTTCCTGAAGGAATAAATAAAGTACTATCTAATCTAATCTAATCTAATCCATAAAGTTGGTTTAGTTCAGGGGTGTCAAACTCTTTTTAACTCAGGGAGCTGCATGGAGGAATATCTGTGCACACGCGGGCCGGACTATTAAAATCATGGCATTAAAATTGAAAAATAAAGTCAACTTGAAAGTGTTTTCTTTGTCTTACTTTGGCCAAAAATAGGACAAACACATTCTGAAAATATTACAATTAAAATATAGAAAAAATACTGGAAGAGGTAAAGTTTAGACTCATGGAGGAAAAAAGAAAGTGAATGAATTTTTATAACTGAATACATTTAGGTAGGTAGGTCTTTATTGTCATTGCAGAAGTACAACGAAACTTTGTTTTCAGCACACACACGTTCAAGATTGGACAATCAAACAGTGTACAGGGTTGCAGAACAGGAAGGCTGATGGGTCGCCACAAGGTGCCCCATAAAAGATGGGAAAAACGTAAACACTGGGGAAAGATGGGTAAAAAAAAATACAATCTAGACTGGGCACCTAAGGGGGCCCAGTCTGGTGTAGGGAAAAAAACCTCCATAGCAAAGCACATATACATATTACAACATACATCTCGAGATATCTAGCAACAGAGGGGAGGGAGTGTGGGCCACGGTGACAGGCTGCAGCTCTTCAGGTGCTGTCCATCACCCCTAAGGGATTCAAGCTGGATGGGGGCTTGGGTATATGTGTGTGGCGTATATTTTTGTGAATGCATGTGTGTGTGTAAGCCTGCCGCGCGGCTCTGTTTCATGGCTTTGGTGTCGTGCAGTCGCTAGTCAGTCGAAAGTCAAAAACAACAGGTGTGTGTGTGTCTATGAGAGACATTTACATATGCATAGAAAATTGTTTTCTTTTGTATTATTTTTTTAATGAATTAAGTAAAGTTTATGACAACATTTTTCCAAAACACAATATAAAATGTGAGATATAACAGGATAATGCATACATTTACCATTTGTTTTCAAAACACTTACAAAAAAGTGGACCCCAAAAATTTACCGTGGGACCCCATTTTGAAATTTTCTAGCGCCAACACTGATTGAGTATTGGTGCGTGAGAAACATTTGATAAATATATAACTGCTGCACTTTATATACTTCTGTACTGTAAATGAAGCTGCTAAAATACTGTAACTTGACCACCCATTGATTTGTATCTCACATACCCTCTATGTATTGTACTTGTATTATAAATTGTTTATCATTATGTAATTGTATTATTGTTGTGTATTTTCAAGCCTGGATAATTTTATTGTGGATGTTAGATACACCATAAAAGGACTACAGATGGAAATTAGCATGGTGCTAAATCTATTGCAGCCATCTTTTTAATGTAACTGAACATTGTCTTTCAAATAAACAAATAAAAACAAACAATAACCCTGACATGAGATAAGCGAGATACACGCTGGTAAAGGACCCATAGCCTCCAGATGACAAAAAAAATTCACTAACAAGTTCTCTTTGTGTATTTTTTGCTCCTAAAAATGAATCTGACAGGCATTTCCCATAATATCAGTTACTGTTTGAGTAATGGGCAGATAACTAACTGTAGTGCGCCTTTCCATCACCAGACTCAATATGACCCTCTTGGTGTGATGTAATTGCACGGATAGTGTGGATAAAGGCATGTAAAGCTATTATTTTGATAACTTAATTGCATGTTTTTGTCCCCCTGGTCCAGGATTACTTCAAAATTGGTATGGTTAGCATGATGAGCAAAACCGAGAAAAAAAAAGAATCCACATTGCTCTTCCATTTCCTCTTCCATAGATACCACAACCTTTGTTCCCTGTGCACTTTCAGCATTTTTTAAAGCAACTTGAAGAAAAAAAATCAGTGGAATAGGATGCACAATAGAACACTGGCGGCTTGTTTTCTTTTTCTCTTGTTTTTGAGTGCTATTTTAGTTTGTGCTCTTCTTTCTCTGTTTTTCTGCAGGTTTTGATTCAGTCTTTCTCCCCTCGAGGGTGCTCCTGATTTTTGGGATCTGCATTTGGCTTTTGCATTTTTCATTCCATACTCTGACCAAAACCCTTTTTCTTCAAAGTCAGAATCATTAAATTGACGACTGAAATATACACTCCTCTTACTTGGTCTGTCCCATTTAGTGCGAGTCAATTTGAGTGGAGAAGTCCATATTTTCCTAATATTCCCATCGTTTGGAAATATATGCAGGCTGACCCATACTTGCCAACCTTGAGACCTCCGAATTCGGGAAATGGGGGGTGGGGGGTGTTGAGGTGGGCGGGGTTTGGTGGTAGCGGGGTGTATATTGTAGCGTACCGGAAGAGTTAGTGCTGCAAGGGATTCTGGGTATTTGTTCTGTTGTGTTTATGTTGTGTTACGGTGAGGATATTCTCCCGAAATGTGTTTGTCATTCTTGTTTAGTGTGGGTTCACAGTGTGGCGCATATTTGTAACAGTGTTAAAGTTGTTTATACGGCCACCCTCAGTGTGACCTGTATGGCTGTTGATCAAGTATGCGTTGCGTTGACCCATGTGTGCGCTTGTAAAAGCCTCATATATTATCTGACTGAGCCGAAAGGCTGTTTGAATGGAGGAAAAGCAGACGTAACGACAGGTTGTAGGAGATGTTAAAGGCAGTGCCTTCAAGGCATTCCCCCAATATTGTTGTCCGGGTGGAAATTGGGATAAATCAGAGAGAATGGTTGTCCCGGTAGGTTTTCGGGAGGGTCACTGAAATTAAGGAGTCTCCCGGAAAAATCGGGAGGGTTGGCAAGTATGGGCTGACTCCTTATTTAATTGTATTGTTATTTATTAGACGTTTGTGATAATTCCTTCACATTCGCAACAAAAATAACATGATTCTGTATGAAGATGCTACCATACCACAAACTAAGCAATAGGAACTTTCCTCCCGTCTTGTGCAGGCGGATGCAGGCCCCGCTCACAATTTGGAGCGAATTTGGCTTTCCAAAATGTGCTCATACTAATTATAAAACAAGCCTAAAATCACTACTGTCTATTTTGGGGATATGTTTACTTGTTCACATTATTTCCAGGTCCAGAAATATGAAATAAGTGCAAATGTTGTCATTGAAGGAACCCTTTAAATTGATGAGCCGTTGTGTGCCACACAAGGTACCTAATGCTGTGATTGCTGAAACTATCTACGGTTTATGGGGTTTATTTTTGACTGCATTGGAAAGAAATACGGATAATTTTTGTCTTCAAGATATATATCCTAACCGTCTTAAAGATAACTTCTATTTTTAGAAAGGTAAAAGAAAATAGGTTTCTTAAATGTGGCTATGGAGCAAAAAAATTACACAAAATTTACACCAAACATAGCCAATACATCTTATCAGAGTTTGTCTCTCTAGGAGAGGCAAAGTCGGACACACTCTCTGTCACCTGTGGTGTCCCTCAAGGATCAGTCCTCGGCCCCACCCTTTTCACACTGTACATGCTCCCTCTTGGCCCTGTCATCAGCCAGCACGGAATATCATTCCACTGCTATGCCGATGACACTCAACTCTACTTGAAAACAAACCCAAACTCCTCTGCAGCCCTGCTATCATCCACACTTACCAACTGCCTGGAGGAGATAAAGGCGTGGATGAAACACAATTTTCTTCAACTAAACAGCTCCAAAACTGAAGCCATTCTGGTCGGCACCCCACATCAGACTCAGTCGTACACCATCACCAGCATCACCTTCTCCGGCCACGACATTCACCTCTCACCCTCAGTCACTAATCTGGGTGTTAAAATGGACCCTCACCTGACCTTTGAAGCTCAAATCAAACAACTGTGCAAGACCTGCTTCTACCACCTCAGGAACATTGCAAAACTCCGCCCCTCACTCACTCTCTCTGATGCCGAGAAGCTCGTCCACACATTTGTCTCCTCCAGGCTCGACTACTGCAACGCACTTCTTGTCAGGATCCCCAGCAAGAACATCCAGAAGCTGCAGTACATACAAAATAGTGCTGCAAGGATCCTGATGAGAGTGCGGAAACATGACCACATCACACCAACTCTCAAATCCCCTCACTGGCTGCCTGTTCCATTCAGGATTGAATTCAAAATCTCCCTACTAACCCACCAGTGCCTCCATGGAAATGCCCCCCTATACCTCAAGGAACTGCTCACCCCCAAATCCTCCACACGACACCTCCGCTCCATACAGGCTAACCTCCTCCAACCTCCACGGACAAAGCTTCGAACAATGGGAGACCGGGCTTTCTGCTCCGCTGCTTCCAGTCTGTGGAACGCTCTCCCTGACAACATGAGGGCACCTCAGACTGTGGATGCTTTTAAAAAAGGTTTAAAAACCCATCTTTTAAAAAAAGCCTTTCTATAGACATGCATGCTGGATGTAGCCTTTGGGCTGTTTCTAGTTTTATATTTTATTTATTTTTTATTATTACTATTTTTTTTACACTGTGGCAATTTGAGGTTTTTTGCTCAACGTAAAGTGCTTTTTACAAATAAAATCTATTATTTATTATTATTATCTCGACCACAAGGAAGTGTGTTAAATGCAGATTGAAATCATTGGAGCCTTGACTGTTGGCCAATACCGATAATAACCTGATGCGATATCAACAGAAATCATAGTACATACATATTTTAAAGTGTGAAATTTTAGAAAAGCTTTGATCAAATTAAATTAGTCAAAGAGAACAATGAAAGGTATAAAAACACTAACCCTAAGGCATAATGGTACATACTTTTAATATGTTTGTCAAAATCTGGCTGTTCTGCTGCCGCCTATCTTCTTTTTGTTGGACTGCCTGGTTTCTGGGTCACAGGATGTGGCCACCTTTGCGCACACCTGATAATCATTTCCTCCTGACTACTTAAGCTCTCCAGTCCCTTCACTCTGCGCCAGTATATTTCTTGGTGTTTCACCCTTCCAGTTCCTCAACATATCCTCTGCTTTGGCTCCACTCACGCTCCACGTTCCCTGTGGCTTAGTCCCGGCATTGCAGTTGTCGTGTTAATTGTTATTCTCCACACTTGTGTGCCTTAAGTGTGCATCCTTAGTAATTTTTCCTCATTCCTTTTTGAGTGCTGTTTTTGTTAAAACTCTTATTTAATTTTCTTCTCTGTGTTGGGGTCCTACTCGTGACAAATCTACTGGCCAACATGCACCCCGCAGAGAAAGAACCTTCCACTTTGCGCTTTCTGGCTTTGGGCAGACTCTTGACAATCACGGTCGCCTTCCAGACACTGTGACCCATCCGGTTTTCCTGGTGAGTCTGGCCGCTGTGGACAGTTTCTTCATCCGTGTTCATTTTAATCTCAGGGCATTCAATCAATAGCAACTGGACTGTTTGGTTTGTTTTAGAAGACGCTTCGCCTCTCATCCGAGTAAGCTTGGTCAGTTCAAGCTCAAAGACTTAGATTGGTGAGATCCGGTCTTAGATTTAAATTGGTTTGATCTAGTCAGGCGGCTGGTGCCAATATCTTAGCTCATAGATTTAGGCCCAATCCCAATAAACCCCCTCACCCTAGCTTTTTTACCCTATCCCAACATTTTGCGCGTTCCCGTGACGGTAGTGGTGTCCCAATGACTCTTTGCATGTAGGGGTAGTGGGCATAACGAGGAGTGGGGGTTATGAATCTAGCCCTTCAGAGTGAGGCATTTCAGATGTTGACACACTCAGGTAGGGCTAGAGAAAAATGCACAATTTCTGCATAAGTTATATAACATTACATGTTAATTTGGAACGTTAGTTTGTAATGTTAGCCAGCTAGCCACAATGGCTAAAATACTAAATAATAATACTAAAATACTATAACTTTAAAGCTTGCAAATGTGAAAACCGTCACATACCTTAAAAAAATTCACAAGAGACAACAGTCGTGGATGCGGCTTCTTTTTTTTGTAAATCTTTGTTTATTCATCAACCAAAGCATGATGAATGTAAAAAACCAAAAACAATCTCAGCTGTTGTCTCCATTGCTGTCGGGTTAGCTGTGTAATGGTGGGACGAGAAGGTTGTACAGTAAACCGCTACTAATGAAGTAATGTGGTATTAATAAATTATGACTCAGAGACAAATATATTCTACATACAAATGCACATACATATTTATATACACACAATTATACATACAATATATACACACATACATATATTCATTGATTAATACATACAAACATACATACGCACACACATTGGCGCTTACCCACATAAATAGGTACCTACGCTCCCACATACATACACAAATACAGTACATACATACACACTCACAGTATATACATCCACACACACATTCACTGTACAAACATACATTTACACATACTGTACACACAGTCATGCATATAATCACGTGTCATCTAACATATAAAAATGTTGTTCCACTATGCTAAACTGGGTAATACAAGGCACACTCCTTGAGGTGCAGGTAGACAGCTGAATCTTGGCCTGAAGAGTTTGCCCATCTATGGTGTGCCATGAGTCGGCTTGGTGGTTGTTTTGTTTCCCAAATATATGAATCAGTTCATTAATCCTTACACTGGATAGCATATAGCAGATTGTCTGTGTGTGTGTTGGGTGTCCAGTCTTTAGGATGCATTAGTCTCTGTCTCAAAGTATTACCTGGTTTGAAGTATATTGGAATGTTGTGTTGGTTAAAAATTATTTAGAGTTTCTGATCCATGTGGAATGGCAATATTTCGCATCTTGTCACCTTTTTCCCTCCTCATTCACTCTGTTGTTGTTATTTCTGGAACTGGATGCACTTTTCACAAACGACCAGCTGTGATAACCACAGGTTTTAAGGGGTTCCCTCAAATGCCTATGCTCGTTTTCTTTGGCCTGTGGGCGGTAGATCATTATCAGCACTATGTTGTAGGGTTCTGATAACGGCCAGTTTGTGTTCCAGTGAGTCAAAAAGTAGGTATTGATCGGTATGCGTGGGTTTTCGGTCAACCCTGACATGGAGGCCGGTGTTTTTTCCAATGAGGACATCACAGCCCAAAAAAGACAACTTACTGTCTTTGACATCCTCACGTGTGAACTTCATGTTTTTGTCCACTGAGTTAATCTCCCTGTAAAGGTTTGCTACTATTGGGGCTAAAGGTGATCCCATGGCAAAACCATGTTTGTACCAACAAAAACATGGTTGTGCCATGGGATCACCATTTTCTACGACTAAATTATGTCATCCAGACAAAGAACTGATTCAGTCAGTGTGTCAAGAGTGGTAATTTTGTCACGGGTAGCAAGTTCGTTCTTGATGCAACGATTTAATCCCTTGCGAAAAATGTTGCATAAAGCGGCGTCACCAAATCTGCTCTCTACAGCTAGGATACAAAAGTCCATGGAGTATGCAGTTACAGAGAGAGCACGGAGTACCGAGTGCACAGGAGGAAGTGAAGTTTATTTATATAGTACTTTTCTCTAGAGACTCAACGCGCTTTACATAGTGAAACCCATTATCTATATCTTTTTAAGCTACATTTAAACCAGTGTGGGTGGTACTGGGAGCAGGTGGGTAAAGTGTCATTCACAAAGACACAACGGCAGTGACTAGGATGGCAGAAGTGAGGATCAAACCTGAAACCCTCAAGCTGCTGACACGGCCACCCTACCAACTGAACCACGCCACCTTAGCTCAAGCAATTAACGGCATTGTCAAATAGCAGGCTGATGATAAAAGCTATCTTGGTGTGGTCAGTGGAATAGGAACCAGGCTGCTGGAAAAAAACTAAATAAACACTACACTGGTTAGAGGTGACTGCCATGCCATTCCTGGTTGCCACAGATCACATGAACCTGGCTTACATAAGGACTGCTGAAAGACTAAACTCCCGCCAAGCACGTTTTTTACACGCTTCCACCTGCGTGCATACCTGATACTCAATTCCTCTGGACTAATTAAGCTCTCTAGTTCCTTCATTCGGCGCCAGCAGATTTACTGATGTTTCACCATTCAAGTCGTGTAAATCTCCTTTGCTTTGGCTCCATTCACGCTCCTTGTTTCCTGTAGCTCGGTCCGAGCGTTGGGGTAGTAGTTAACTGTTATTCTCCAATCTCCACACCTGTGTGTCTTAAGTGTGCATCCTTAGTAATTGTTATTCATTCCTTTTTGAGTCCTCTTTTTGTTATTATTCTTATTTATTTTTTTTCTCTGTGTTGGGGTCCAAAGCCGATCATGACTAATCTACGGCACAACATGGACCTCGCAGAGAAAGAACGCCTCAACTCTGCGCTTATTGGCTTTGGACAGACTCTTGACAATCACGACCAGCTGCTGCGTAATTTGACGGTCGCCTTCCAGACGCTGTCGGCCAAAGTCGGCACTCTCAGCCATGTGTGCTTTTTCCATTTCTCATACCTTAAATGTACATCTTTAGTAACTTCTTTACCCATTCCTTTTCGAGTGCTCTTTTTTATTATTGTTATTTATTTTTCTTCTTTGCGTTGGGATTTTACTCCAGCTAAACTAAATTAAGCTGATCATAAAACATTGATTGATTGATTGATTGATTGATTGATTGATTGATTGATTGAAACTTGTATTAGTAGATTGTACAGTACAGTACAATTGACCACTAAAGGGTAACACCCAAATAGGTTTTTCAACTTGTTTAAGCCGGGGACCACGTAAATCAATTCTTTGGTAGTATAGAATGTTAGAAAATATTAAATCAAATTAAATTTCTTAGAGAACAATGGTAGGTATGAAAACACTAGCATTTTGACATTTTTAGTGCTTTGAAGTGGAGTATTAATTTGTGTTCATAATAATAAATTACATTAAGATCATGACACATAAAATGTAATGATCAGGTGTTTGTTAGTGGATACTTTCTAATAATATTATGCCTTGGAGACTTTGTAAGTGCAAATAATATGCAACTAAAAATATTTGATATTTGTTTTATTGTCAAATGTTGTGTTTTCGATTGCAATATTGTTTAATTAAGGACAATTATTTCGAAAGTCTAACCTGTTTGATTAGTTGTTGTGTACAAGATGTGATCGCTCCCAGTAGTCTATTGCCTACCATGTTTACCTTATGTAAATGACTTGACTAAATTAAAAGAAAAGACCTAACTTGTGTGGTTACTGGAGGACATTTAGATGATGACTGGCTATCCAGCTTTGCACAGGTAAACACGCTGCAGGACTGATAATATTGGAGATTATTTTGGATATTTTAAATGCAAGTCACTATCATCCGGAGCTATTTTAAATTTTTTTGCTGCTCTTGCAATTTTAATATTAGATCAAGAGATCCTATACTCTTAAGGTTTTCCCAAATTCATCATTCTTTTCGGGTCAATATTGGAACGTTTAAAAGTTTGTTGGATGCACTTTGGCTTTTAAGTGCTTTTGTACTTTACAGATACCATGCCTTCAACTTCAGGTAGTGTGTGCTGCGTTAAAGTGTGGCTTTGGATATGGCGTCCGTTAGAGCGCAGGCCAATGATTTGAAGATATACGATACATATATTAATCTCTCTCAGGGTTAGATCTGTCTTGATATCGGATGATGTGGCTGGGGTCAGAGGTTATACAATTACATGTGCTCTTCCTAACCCCTTCTTTGCACAGCTTTCTTGTTTAAATGACAACAAATGTGTCACAACATAACTAAGTTCAGTGAATTGTATTTTTTTAAGCACAGAGATGTTTTCCTGCACTTGTCATGTCTGTAATGTTTAAAAATATATATCAATAGAACAATTCAACCACAAGCAAAGATGACCACTCTGTGGTAAAGGATGGAAGAGACAGGAAATGGTGTGAATGATATCTTTCTGACTTGTGCGGCCTGAGTTGCTGTCCTTTCAGCTGACTGCGTGCTTTTATGCATGTGTACCCTTCTGGGTGCATTCATGTCCGTGCATACATGAAGAGTTTTTTTTGTGTTTTTTTTGGTGTGTTTGTTAGGCCTTTTGTGTTTTTCTTTTTGTGCTCTCTCGTGCCCGTTTCACTCATGTGATGTTTTACACAAAAGCCTCTGCATTTAGTTTAAAAGCTTCTGCTTTTGTTTTGGGATAGTATTTACAATTGATCCAAAATGCCTTGAAATTACTCTATTTATTAGAAAATTATATTTTTGTATCTTTGCACTTATGACCTCGATATTTTTTTTTAAAGTAAGTGAGTAACTTCAACACTTTTTATTGCTCTTCAAAGGCATGAAGATATCCTGGTTGTCTATATAAATGATAGATTGGCACTTTCACACCAGGAAATAAATACACTTAGGGACCAGCACTAAATATAACTATTTGCAATAAATATCATTAATTTTACTTGAATGAGAGGGACAAACGATGGAAAATGGATTGATGAATGGACGAATGCTCACCTTTCATGCATGTAAGTAAATTCCGTAAAAAAAACCTTCTGGGGTTGCTCTTTACCATTTGCATCAATTCTGATCAAGATTTCATCTTTGTGGCAAATTGTCAGCCTCAACATTAAAGTTTGTCACCATGCCCCGTCAACATCCTGTGGCGTAGTCTAGCTTGCTTGGCGATAAGTGACATTACGTCCGGAAAAGTCTGCTGACGCTTACTGCTGCTTCCGCAAAAAAGCTAAGTACTATCGTTCTGTCTGTGTGCTTCTAATTGTTTTGAAGCTTTCTTAATTCATTCTCAAACATTATCAAGCTTGCAAAGCACCCACTTTCTGTCTCACCGCCCCTCTCTCAGCAAGCTAGCTGACTTTGAGGTCCGAGAGCCAGCTCCAGCTCGTGGTGCCCAAGACCAGACTTAAAACCAGGGGAGACAGGGCCTTCTCTGTGGTCGGCCCTAAGCTCTTGAACACTCTGCCCCTCCATGTTCAAACTGCTTCCACAGTGGAGTGTTTTAAGTCTCGTCTTGAGACCCACTTTTATTCCCTGTCCTCTGTTGTCCTGTGTTTTTTTTATACATTTTGATTTCTATTTTTCTGTTTTAATTTATTTTACCCTTAAAAATTGTTTTTAATCATATTTATTTTTATATTGGTTTTATATTTATTTATTTTTTGTTTTTATTCAGTCACTGTTGGAGCATAATATTGTTTTTAATGTTGTTTTTAACATGGCTGTGCAGCACTTTGGAAACGTTCTTGTTGTTTAAATGTGCTATATAAATAAAGTGGATTGGATTGGATTGCTAAGATAACAAAGCTAAGCTAGTCACGGCTCAAAGCAACTACACTCCAAAGGCGTCTGCTACTCTTTGCCTATTGCTCCAAAGACAGCAAGAACTCGACTCGATGAAAGAAACAACCTAGGTATCTGCTAAGTTAATGAAGCTTAGCTTGTCGCGGTCGAAAGCAACCATGCTCCGAAAGCATCTGCTCCCTCACGCTGCGGCCATTTCTCCGAAGACAGCAATAACTCGACTCTGTGAAAGAAATAACTTGAGTATGGCTCCCTGCTCTTCGTGCACCGTTCTCATGGATAGGTTGGCCCCACTAAAGAACTGTGTCTGCCAGTTAGAGTAATTTTGTAACTTTATACACTGCAGACACATTTGCTAATGTTAGCTGTAGCGAGCTGGCTAGCCCAGCTCGTAGCAGCCCTGAGCGGCCTACAAGCCACGGTGAACCGGTTGAGGCGCATAATAAATTTAGGCCTATAGCTACCCCAATACCCTAGTCTACCGGGCACCACACCTTAGTCATAGGGGACTCCATCACCCGGAACAAACAGCTTAGTAAACCAGCCATAATTAAATGTGTTACAGGGGCAAGAGCACCTAAAATTAAAGCTAGTCTTAGGGAGCTGACACGCAACAGGCCTAGTAAACACGTACGACTATCACACCACTAGCTATGCAAACATAGTTGTACACGTCGGCTCAAATGACATTAGGATGCGACAGTTAAAGATTACAAAGCGGAAAATAGCTAGGACTTGTAAACTCGCTAGACAGATGTCTCGGCATTGGGTAATTATCTCTGGCCCCCTGTCTGCGAGAGGCAGTGATGAGAGGTATAGCAGATTAGTCTTGCTGAACAAGTGGCTCCTAGTTTTTGTAGACGGACTAACGTTTCTTGATAATTGGCCCTCTTTCTTGACCAAACCGGGCTTGCTGAGGGGGGACAGCCTTCACCCTAACTGGGAAGGTGCCATATCACTCTCTCCAGAAATATTGACCACTATTTTAGTCAGGCTTGATTAACTACTGTCAGAGTTGGTTTGTGACGAACCCCAAGATGCAGAGAAGGAGGCAGGCATGGAGTGAGAAAACATGATTTAATCTTTAAATAATAAATAATAACCACTAAGAAAGCTAGCATGGGATCTTGAAAATAACAGGAGCTTAGCATGGAAGCTAGCAAAAACAAATAGGGCTTAGCAAGGAGGCTAGCATGAATAGAACCGGGAACAGAAGTCGTTACGTGTTGTATAAAGACAAATTGGAAGCAGGGAACAAAAAACAGTAAGCTACGAACATCTAACCAAATATAGCTTACCGCTACGCTACAAAGATACGAAACAACACGACAAGAGCGACAATACATGACATGTAGCAACGACAATAATCCAGCAACTGATTGGAGGACAAAAACAGGCTCAAATAGAAGCGGGCTGATTGACACCAGGTGTGCACAGGTGCCAATCAGCCGCAGCTGACTGGACACAGCACTCAGGGAGACAAACAGGAAGCTGAACCAAAATAATAGTGCTGACAGGAACTAAGGACAGAACATACTAAACACACACAGAGTAAAAACTCAAACTCAAACAAACTGTCAGGGACAAGCCTGACAGTAGCCCCCCCTCCCATAACGAATACCAGACGTTTTAGGAACCCTCCCCCCCAGAAAAAAAAACAGTCCAAAGTCACGGGAGGGTGGAGGGAGGACAAGGCGGTGGGCAGCCAGGCCAAGTGTCCCCGCACCCAGCGGGGAAGAGTCAGGTGGCGACCGCGAATAGAACGCTGCTGCAATTGGTGAGGCGGTCGCCCATGAAACGACCACCTCTGTGGCCGACAAGAGTATGGTGGCCCCTTCTGCTGGCCCACCGGACAGGACGGTGGTAGCGCCCCCTGCTGCTGGCCCACCGGACAGGATGGTGGTGGCACCCCCTGCTGCCGGCCCACCGGAGAGGATGGTGGCGCCCAATGCTGCTGGCCCACCGGAAAAAATTGTGGCGCCCCCTGCTGCTGGCCCACCGGAGAGGATGGTGGTGGCGCCCCCTGCTGCTGGCCCACTGGAGAGGATGGTCGCGCCCCCTGCTGCTGGCCCACCGGAGTGCGTGGTGGAGTCTGCCGGCCCACCGGAGTGCGTGGTGGCGTCTGCTGGCCCAACGGAGTGCGTGGTGGCGTCTGTTGACCCACTTGAGTGCGTGGTGGCGTCTGCTGGCCCACCGAAGTGCGTGGTGGCGTCTGCTGACCCACTGGAGTGTGTGGTGGCGCCATAGGTTGCAGACCCACCGGAAATGATGGTGGCGTCTGCCTGCCCACCGGAGATGATGGTGGTGTCTGTTGCAGACCCACTCGAGATGATGGCGCCGTCTTTTGCAGACCCACTTGAGATGATGGTGCCGTCTGTTGCAGACCCACGGAAGATGATGGTGCCGTCTGTTGCAGACCCACGAAAGATGATGGCGCCGTAGTTTGCAGACCCACTAGGACGAGAAGTAACTGTGCCTCCCCAGCTGCACAGCTTATTCTAGCCCCCCCCCCTCAAGGGACGGATCCCAGACGTCCACCGAAAAGCCAACATAGGACAGGGATGGGTCGGAGGGATTGCAAAATGAGGCAAAGTGTTTCCTCGATTTTACCATCGATTCTAAAACTTTGTTAAGTCTCTCTGCCATAGACATCTCTGCGGGGTTTGAATTTGGCTGGATTATTCTGTCAGAGTAAGTTTGTGACGAACCCCAAGATGCTGAGAAGGAGGCAGGTATGGAGTGACAAAACAGGATTTAATCTTTAAATAATAAAACAAGAACAAAACCAAAAGGGTACAAACAAAAAGCGCGCACGAGGCCGATAACCAACTAAGAAAGCTAGAATGGAAGCTAAAAAATAAAAGGAGCTTAGCATGGAAGCTAGCAAAAACAAATAGGGCTTAGCATGGAGGCTAGCATAACCAGAACCGAGAACAGAAGTTTGTCACACCTATGGATCTTGTTTTGTCTTGTTATGTTTTTGATTTTGGACAATCAGTCACGTTTTGCACTTCCTGGTTTTGTTTGTTTCCATGCCAACCTCATTAGTTTTATCCTAGTCACACCCCTGCCCTCAGTCCCGCACCTGTTCCTAATTATCACAGCCACTACTTAAATCATTTTCTTTCTGTCCATCGATCTGGGATTTTTGCATTCTGCTTCATGCCACATTTCTATCACAAACCTCCACGCCTTGCCACGCTGCTAAACATTTGGACCACGCCACGTAAGATCTATGTATTCTTTCGCCTAAGTGCTGTTTTTTGTTAACGTTTTAGCATATATTATTATCCGCCATCGAGCGTGCTTTTTGTTTTGCCTTTTGTATTTAAATAACCAATAAAAATGTACTTACATTCATGCCTGATTCGTCCCACATCATCCTTGCATCGAGGAAGCACAAACACCCACAGCTCAAGCCTGACAGAAAAATCCCAGCAAGAGGGCTTCCTCGCAAATGATGTGGAAGAAATACTCCTCACGGAAGCGGACAAGCAGGAGATGTTCCTTCGGCTCGTCGCGGACGCTCACCCATGGGCGCACGAGGACGAAGAGGAGTTGGGCGAGGAAGAGCTTCTTCCCGGCGCGGTGGAAGCATGGAGCCAACTTCTGGCGAAAGTGGCGGATGCAGAGGACCGCTTCCGCCCCCACTCACGGGTCAGCCGGATGTCCTCCCCAGCACCTGGCTCATCGCGCGGTGACGACACACCACCTGGGACGCGAGCGCCCCGGCGGCGGTCCGGAGCAGCGCACAGGCACGCGCAGAAGAGGGACCGGACTTGTCCCTCAACGCTGTCTGACAGGTTCGCACCGTGCGGCTTTTCCTCCCCTACCAAGGCACACATTTTTTTTTCTGCAGATAATCAAAATAAGTCCAAAGTTCATGCCACGCCCCCCAGGACTCAAGCCCCCCCCAAGCCACAAGAATTTTTTTCAAAAAATCAAACTAAGACAAATAAAAGAAAAGGACAATTTAGAGAATTTAAAGGGGAAGATTCTGCCTTCCTCCTCACTGCCCTCCACCCTCCCCAAAAGACTGTTCCAGACCATGCTGAAAGTGTCTGGCAGCCACTCCTTGAGGGGGAGACTGGGGCTGGGAGCTTGTTGGTTGATTCTGCCCAGTGCATTGCCAAGCCACAGCGACCAGCAAGTTCCCCACTTCCATTTGTTCAACCTGCCAAGCCACAGCGGCCAACACGGCCCCCTCCACCAGTCCTTCGGCCTGCTAAGCCGCAGCTTCCAGCGAGGCCACCTGCGTCAAGTCCAAGACCAAGTCCACGTCCAGCTCCAAGACCGAGTCCACGTCAAAGTCCAAGTCCGATGCTAGCACCAAGTCCAAGGCTAGCACCACGACCTGCTCCACGGCTAGCACCGCGACCAAGTCCAAGGCTAGCGCCACGACCTGCTCCACGTCAAAGTCCTCGTCCACGGCTGGTACCAGTGCCTGCTCCGCGTCGCCAAGCGCCGCCAGTGCCTGCTCCGCGTCGCCAAGCGCCGCCAGTGCCCGCTCCGCGACCAAGTCCACAGCCAAGTCCAAGTCCACAGCCAAGACCAAGTCCACAGCCAAGACCAAGTCCACAGCCAAGACCAAGTCCACAGCCAAGTCCAAGTCCACAGCCAAGTCCAAGTCCACAGCCAAGTCCAAGTCCACAGCCAAGTCCAAGTCCACAGCCACGTCCAAGTCCACAGCCAAGTCCACGTCGACAGCCTCCTTGTTGGCCACACTTGTGGCCGCTACGTGGTCGTCCGCCACGCCAAGGGGGTCGGCCACGGATATGGCCGTTCCCGGGTCGCCCACCTCGGTCTTCCATGCGTCGCCGCCACCTGACCTTGCCCCGTTGGATACGGGGACACGTGGTTGGCGATCCACCGCCATGTCCCCCTCCCGCCCTCCCATGACTCTCGATCATAGTTTTTTGCTTTTTGTTTTTGGACATCTGGGAGCTGTCTTTAACGGGGGGGCTCTGTCACACCTATGGATCTTGTTTTGTCTTGTTATGTTTTTGATTTTGGACAATCAGTCACGTTTTGCACTTCCTGGTTTTGTTTGTTTCCATGCCAACCTCATTAGTTTTATCCTAGTCACGCCCCTGCCCTCAGTCCCGCACCTGTTCCTAATTATCACAGCCACTACTTAAATCATTTTCTTTCTGTCCATCGGTCTGGGATTTTTGCATTCTGCTTCATGCCACATTTCTATCACAAACCTCCACGCCTTGCCACGCTGCTAAACATTTGGACCACGCCACGTAAGATCTATGTATTCTTTCGCCTAAGTGCTGTTCTTTGTTAACGTTTTAGCATATATTATTATCCGCCATCGAGCGTGCTTTTTGTTTTGCCTTTTGTATTTAAATAACCAATAAAAATGTACTTACATTCATGCCTGATTCGTCCCACATCATCCTTGCATCGAGGAAGCACAAACACCCACAGCTCAAGCCTTACAAAGTTGTTACGTGTTGTATAAAGACAAATTGGGAGCAGGGAACAAAAAACGGTAAGCTACAAACATCTAACGAAATATAGCTTACCGCTACGCTACAAAGATATGACACGACACGACAGGAGCGACAATACATGACATGTAGCCACGACAATAATCCAGCAACTGACTGTAGGACAAAAACAGGCTCAAATAGAAGCGGGCCGATTGACACCAGATGTGGCCAGGTGCCAATCAGCCGCAGCTGAGGGGACACAGCACTCAGGAAGACAAACAGGAAGCTGAACCAAAATAAGAGTGCTGACAGGAACTAAGGACAGAACATACTAAACACACACAGAAGAAAAACTAAAACACAAACAAACTGTCACGGGCAAGCCTGACAACTACACTAGAGCAAGCTCGGACACAGCCAATCACAGGGTCTGTTAGTCCAGGTGGGAAGTCCAGTAAGCTAGAACTAACCAGCGTCAGGCTGGAAAATTCCTGCACACATTGGATTTCTCTTAGAATAATACACAACTCACATAATGTTTTGTCTGTAGTGACTGTGCCAGAGGTAAACATGCATTCTACTGAGGTGGCAAATTATGATGCGTTCAATCTATCACAGCACCAAGCAAATAATCTCAAGATCTCCATCATTTCAATTCCTATATGTGATCAAAATTATTCAAGGCACACTACACAAAATAAACGTAATGTTATCTATATCAATACTACAGATACCATTAACAAAAATTCCTCAAAACAGCCCACTACCTTGGTAGCTTATATGGGCTTTTTACACATCAGATCATTATCTCCCAAAACGTTATTAGTTATTGAGGTCATTAGAGACCACAATTTCAACCTCATTGGTCTCACAAAAGTTGGCTAAAACCAGAATAATCTGTCTCTTTTTGAAGATATAACATTAGAGGAACTCCTGCGACTTGTAAATTGGACAAAACAAACAACATATTTAATTGAAAATTATCAAGTGGCTGTTTGTAATATTAGGGCGATCAGTGCTAAATATTATGATCTTATCACTTTCCTCTGGCGCTGTTCCCCTAGCGACTCAGTAAAGAATCTGGGTATTATCTTCGACCCAACTGTCTCATTCGAGTCACACATTAAGAGTGTTATAACAGCCTTCTTTCATCTCCGTAATATCGCCAGAAATTATCCCATTTTGTCCACCACCGACGCTGCAGATCATTATTCATGTGTTCGTTACGTCTTGTCTTGATTACTGTAACGTATTATTTTCGGGTCTCCCTATTTCTAGCATTAAAATATTACAGTTGGTACAAAATGTGGCTACTAGACTTTTGACAAGAACAAGAAAGTTTGATCATATTACATATTACTGGCTCATCTGCACTGACTTCCTGTGCACTTAAGATGTGACTACTTTAAGGTTTTACTACTTACGTATAAAATACTCAACGGTCTCGCTCCATCTTATCTTGCTGATTGTATTGTACCATATGTCCGGGCCAGAAATCTGCGTTCAAAGAACTCTGGCTTATTGGTGATTCCTAGAGCCCCCCCAAAAGTCTGCAGGCTTTAGAGCGTTTTCTGTTCGGGCTCAAATACTCTGGAATGCCCCTACCTGGGTACAGTCCTGCCTTACAGAAGCTACCTCAGTATCTATGGTCCCTTCCGAGGTTTTTCCATGTTCCCTTCTGGTTGAGTTTTTCTTGCCATGATGTGGGATCTGAATTGAGGATGTTGTTGTGGCTTGTGCAGCCCTTTGATACATTTGTGAATAAGGCCTATATAAGTCAACTTTGATTGATTGATCAATATTGATTTATTGATCCGTCTAGTGTCTGTGATTTTGACTCATTTGGTCAAATTGGCAAAAGTAGAAATGATTAATTTCAAATACAATATCTATTTACTGTTTTGTAAATCTTTTTTTCAATATTATGAGAGCCCTCTAGATATAAAATAATACCGTTTTATCACCTTTACACTCTTTTAATCCAATATAGTAATGCTGCTTGAGGCTGAGCCAATCATTGGCCAACATATTGAAACATTTGGTCTCATCTAGCAGCCAATACTGCTGTAGTATGACATTTTAGTTCATTCAGCCATTGTTGTTCTTAAAAATGACACATTCAAGGGACCTGCAGTAAAAACGATGTAATATGATTATACATTTTACAAATATAAACAATGTAATAGCACTTCCAATAGGGTCTTTGCACCTCGATATAATAATGCATCATGTGCAACCAAAACTGTGTTTGTTTAGAGATGCACCACACAGTACGCTGCCAACATGTATTATGTGCTGAGCTGAGTCCACCCACTAGGCCACCATTTCTAGTCTCCCCCCACTCCCTTCCTTTATTTTTTTTTTCAATTTGCCGCACTTTTATTATTGTTATTATTTTTTTATTCCATCATTATTTTTTAAAACTTTTTATTGGACCATTTTTACCGTATTGCTTTTGCACTATCTTGTTTAGCTCATTTATTGTTTACGTTCTTTGTTTGTTTTTTGCTATATGCTTTTTAACCTGTAAAGCACTTTGGTTCAATTTAAAAATTGTTGTAAATGTGCTATATAAATAAAGTTGCCTTGCCTATATAATGATCAATAATAAACAAACAAAAATAAACACACACTGTATAAAAGTGACTGCAGCTACAATGTGTGCTTGTATTGGAAATGTATTCCATTCTTAAGGGGTGCAAAAAATAGATCTCCTTTACCCCAATTCTAAGATAATTCATAATTTTCCAAAATTTACAAAAAAATACATTTTTTTTTATGAGAATCATTTTTTTTAAAATACGTGTTCAAGCCATCTCCATGCAACCAGAATGAACTTTTTGTAACCTCTAATCTGTTTTGAAAAAGGTATTATACCAAAGATTACATTGCAAACGGTTTGAATCGAAAATCGATTCTGTATTATAGTCACCCCCAGGAATCAGAACCTAAAGTTTTTATTCCGTCTATAATTTGTGTAGCAGTCTACAAAACGCCTACTAAGCATGAAAAACGCTTGTATTATAAGTGAGTTTGTTTTCTTACCATTTATGGCTATTTCTGGTCAATAGTGAATAAACCTCAAACAGAATGATGGATTCCCTCCAAGGTGTTGATTATAGTATGACGTACGATTGGTGAAAAATGCGCAGCACGCAATTCTTTCGGCGTTGTTCTGGCACCACGTTCACATGTATGGTCCTTTTGTGTGTTTTATTTGCAACAATACAGTCCTACATTACCCAGATGCACCGAGAGGCAGGCTGCTGTTATGCGATTGCTTTGCACCGAGCACATAGCGAGAGGGGGGCGGGGTCGACACCAAAGGCCGCAGCCAATCAGGGGCAGCTTGTCATGGATGTCAATCACGCAGCCATGACGCTAGTATTTACATGGAGACAGTGTCAGCCAATGAGGAGTCAGCACGGGAGAAGATTTGGCCGTGGCTGGCCAATGGCGTGGCGGGACTCACACGGTTTTTTTTTTAGGCAGGGAGGGAGTGCATAATAATCAACGTATTAGCCAAGGTGCTTTTTACATATCGATCGATCTATTGCAAGCTACTTGGAATCCTCACAGCGTGTGGACTTTTTGGGACTTTACATCTCTCTTGGTGTTTTGCCTTGCCGGGTCGTTGACGAGCAACATGCCGAAGAGGAAGGTGAGTTTTTTCTTCACAATTTAAGCAGTTGAAAAAAAAACAAGCACTGAGGGTGCAGGGATAGCTAAGAGACGTCATTTTGCTTTAATTTATCTATACTTTCGTGGTTTTCATTCACATTTAGCTGTTTTTATTTTTCTTTTTTTGTCTGTCTTCGTGGACAGTGCACAATGTCACGGGGACACGACGAGAGGATAAATGCATAAATGGGCTGATGGCGGTCATGTGACCATTCCAAACGTTTAAGATAATAATTTTAAGAAATTACTATATAAACGAAGGCCGCCGTGGATGTGATTCAATAAGCATCGGCATCGAGGGTGGATGCTACCATTGTGTGCGAGTGTGCGCGTGAACGTGTCCGTGCGTGTACGTGTCTGCGTGTGTGCGAGATTGTGTATGAGAGGACAGGGGAAAAGGGGGTGGGGGCGGTGGGGGTATTTTGGGCCCATCCTAATCCATCACTGGCACCTCCTGGCTGCCCCACATCAAGTTAGGGATGATTGCATCCATGCTGCCCAATACGCACTGTGGCACTTATATTTTTGGCCTTCACTCAGTTGCCTTGTGGTTAGAGAGTCTAGGTCAGTGGTTCTTAACCTGGGTTCGATCGAACCCTAGGGGTTCGGTGAGTCGGCCTCAGGGGTTCGGCGGAGGTCAAACCACACCCGACTCATCGTGTAAATACAAACTTCTCCCTATCGGTGTATTACGGATACGGCAACAGCTGACTGATTTTTGCAGCTGTCTGATTGCTTGTGGGTTTATGCACTGTATTAGTTTTGTTGTTTGAACAAGGTCCTTGCACGGTTCATTTTGTGCACCAGTTAAAAAAACTTTAGTATGGGGAACATATTCACCATTAATTTGTTGTCTATTAATATGCAAATTAGTAACATATTGGCTCTTAACTAGTCATTATTAAGTACTTAATAATGCATTATTCGGCATGGCCTTATTATAACCCTGACCCTGATCCTAACCCAATAACTCTAGTCTTTGTTACTTAGAATATGTTCCCCATACTAAAGTGTTACCAAAAACATAACTTTGTCTTGAATTTACCATTTTATTTTTCACTAAAGTAGGGTTCAGTGAATGCGTACATGAAACTGGTGGGGTTCGGTACCTACAACAAGGTTAAGAACCACTTGTCTAAGTCGTGAGGTCAAACCCCAAAGTCATACCAAAGACAATAAAAATGGGACCCATTACCTCCCTGCATCAAAGGTAAGAATTGGGGGTTAAATCACCAAACATGATTCCCGAGCACGGCTGCTGCTCACTGCTCCCCTCACCTCCCAGGGGGTGGAACAAGGGGATGGGTTAAATGCAGAGGATAATCTCACCACACCTAGAGTGTGTGTGACAATCGTTGGCACGTTAACTTTTTAAGAGGGGTTAGTGCGTCTGCCTCACGATACGAAAGTCCTGTGTAGTCCTGGGTTCAATCCTGGGCTCGGGATCTTTCTATGTGGAGTTCGCATGTACACCTCGTGACTGCATGGGTTCCCTTTGGGTACTCCGGCTTCCTCCCACCGCCAAAGACATGCACCTGGGGATAGGTTGATTGGCAACATTAAATTGACCTTAGTGTGTGAATGTGAGTGTGAATGTTGTCTGTCTATCTGTGTTGGCCCTGCGATGAGGTGGCGACTTGTCCAGGGTGTACCACGCCTTCCGCCCGGTTGTAGCTGAGACAGGCAGCAGCGCACCCCGCCACCCCAAAGGGAATAGGCGGTAGAAAATGGATGGATGGATAGTAAACAAATGCCTGTGAAAATTACAATTTCCTTATATTTCACAGAATTACCTGTTATTTCAAAGTAAATAGTAGGGGTGTCAAACATACGGCCCGGTTTTATCGAGCCCGCGGGATGAGTTTGCTAAGTATAAAAATGAGCTGAAATGTTTGACTGAAAGAAACCGCTGTTCTAAACGTGTCCACTAGATGTCACAATAGCAATTCTTTGTGTCTTTGTAGATGATGCTTACTATGTAAAAAACAAAAACAAAACACATGATGTTAGTACATCAGTTGAGGAAAATGAGTAAACTACATAAATAATATCCTGTAATTAGATTTTGATATGATTATTTAATCTTGATACATTGAAAATTAACACAAATTAGTTGACTGATTAACATTATCAGATATTAATTCAGAAAGTATAAACAAGGACAAATAAAGATAGAATACTAATAACCGCAACATGTAAGTGTAAAAAAACAACAACATTATGATTTGTACATTTTCAGAATGTGCTTGTTCTATTTTTAAACAAAGAAAACAACATGAAGTTGTCTTTATTTTTAAGTTATCGTGCCGTGAATTTACCAGTTTGGCCCACTTAGGAGTGGATTTTTCTCCATGTGGCCCCCGATCTAAAATGAGTTTGACACCACTGTGTTATACTGTAGCTTAATAAATATTGTGTCCTAAGGGGTTCCGTAGACTGCGTTGCACACTCTTGCACAGTAACTGTCATTATGCTGTTAAAACGAGAGAAATTAACAATAAAACTACAATTGTAATTATTGTAATTACTATTAAATTACAACTGTGGAGTTATAGCATTTAGTTGTAACTTTATTGTAAGCAACTGAAAAATGTAGCTTGGCAGTTACTGTAAATGTTATACAGTAATGCAATTACAAGCCAATATTTTGCTGTGAATTTACATTGAACATTTTACAGCGCAGCTCAACCGCAAAAAGACAGTGGCTATTGGAAGAAGACACAGAGAAGCTATTATTGCCGAAATATGAAAATGATTGCGTATAACCACATTTTAAAACTTTAACAACGATTCAGGAACATTTGCATGACATTTTTTTCTTATTGTCCCCATGGCTGTTTATTAGCAAGTACTACATATTACACAAAACAGCAACAATAATGTTGTAATAGCGATGCAGAGACAGATAAAGCTGCTCATAATTCAAATGCGGCTACTGTCATTGAGTTCATTTTTTAAAAGAACTACGTCAGGATGTTGCTTACAGCCACAGCTGCTATTATCATGCACCCTGTGGCCATAGGATTCTGACAGGTAATTGGAGCATTTAGCCCCCGATATACCTCAAGTATATTGCGATGATGTAGCAACCGTTCTGTGTGTTTGTAACAGAACTTAAAAAATAGTTTGTCTTAGTCGGATACATTGTGGTCGTCTACCACCCTATACTTATTTTTGTACTTTCCAACGTTGCTCAGAGGGAGACATTTGCCTCAGGGGTTATCGGCCGTCCTGTGGGGGCGCTATGTGGTCATGGTGTGATGGCTCCTGTGATAGTGTTTACTCACATGTCTCCTCTGTACTCAGCCATGCATTCATATAGTTGCATATGTGTGTGTGTTTGTGTGCGTGTGTGTTTGTGTTTGATATTTGTGTCCATGCGTGCGTATGTGATAATGGGTGATTTGGTCCATCGGGGTACTGTTTTTAACTTTGTAAAGCACTTTGCCTTGCATTTCTTTTATGTTTTAAAAGCGCTTTCTAAATAAAGATTGATTGATTGATTGATTGATTGATACACTTAGCGAGTTATCATACTTTTCCTTCATATTTAAAATGTTTGGCCTTAGCTGTCACTATTTTAACCTTTCCTCCATCTCTTATCGTGGATCCTACAGTCTTCTGAGGGTCCTGAGGGCAAAGAGGCCTCCAAAGTCACAAAACAAGAGGTAAACCTTGCCGTGTGTTTGTGTTTGTGTTTGTGTGTGTGTGTGCAGTGCTGGCAAGATGTATGTCTGCATGATGATTTGGCCTCATCCTGAAAAGCCGTACTGTACATGCAGTCAGCAAGAAGATCAGCTGAAGATAAGACTGTTCTTGTACAACTGATATGTCTCCTCTCTCTTTCTGTCACTGTCTCTCTCTCTCTCATTGATCATCTTTTGCTCCGGTAGCCCACCAGAAAGTCAGAGAGATTGTCAGCGGTAAGTTTGGTCCCCCGCAGCCTCGCTATCTTCACTTCCATCCTCTCCTTCCTCCCGCATCCAGTCCACAAGGCCCAGTAACACAAGCTCGGTTTTGAGTCCTCCACGGGTTTCACACACCGTCTACAATTGTCTCGTATTCTTGTCTTATTGCTGTTGTCTTTAGTCCAATCGTGGTCCAATGTGGTGTATTATCCCTGCGGATAATGAAGGCTGCATGATTATGTGTTTTAATTCATCAAAACTAACTATGTACCAATTATTTAACTAATCAGAGGTTAAACGGGAGCCTTGAATCTTAATTCTACTTTCAAAAAGACATTTTGAAGTTTCACAGAGACACTTTTGTGCTCATAGTGCACACAGCAAGGTCCAATGGCAGAAGCCCATTGGGACGGCCAGTCTCAGGTCCACAACAGTGATCTCTGACCTCACAGGCAGACAAAATGTCCACAGACAACTCCAGAATTTTGTCAAAAGTCTTCCTCAAAGATGTGGAAGTCTGTCTCTTTGCAAAGGTAGTAGATATGTGAGCATTGCAGTCTAGCATCATGCAGCCTCACCACAATGCTTCTGTTTTTATATGTGTGGAACTCTTTCCATGGTGTTTGTGCATGTGTATTTTTATGTACTGTTGCATGTTCCTTGGTTTCACCTTTGTAGCCTTTTAACTTACCTTTTTTAACAATTAAAATAACTGATATGCTGTTTTAATCATAGTAATACGCTACAAAGAAAGTAGGGATGTAACAATTTGAAAATGTCATGTCATGGTTATTGTGACCAAAATTATCACGGTAATCAATATTATTTCAAGGTGTGCTCAAAAAGTACTTTTACACACACACATACGTTTTTTTTTTTTTTTTAAACGTTTATGTATTAGCAGTATGACTGTGAGTTTTTGAAAGTGTGGTCATCAATCACATGTTTTACAATCATTAAAATTGGTTCTTGAACAGAGTTCGTAAATAGAAAAGTCCATATATTATAGAACATTTCTCAACAAGAAACAATGTAAACATGAATAATGTCTTCCAGCCTCGACGAAAGTCCATATTTTGGTTAAAGTTTGTACACTTTGAACACAATATAAAGCGCTATACCTTGCTGTATATCAAACAAATATAACAAGGGGGTGATGGATTAACTTTGTATTTATTTACAAAGTCCAAACAACTTGCTGAACTGCTTTCATTTGCAGCCTGCTGACACGCACACACACACTGTCACTAGCCCTGTGGTGCACTCACAGTTTGAAATACCCAAATTCCATAACTTTAACAGCTATGTCATTACAATTATTTTGGGGAAAAACTTAAGTCGACTTTACCTTGTCAATTAATCATTATTTGCAGCAAAAGGGAGCGGCAGGGGTGCATCCACAACACTGCTGATACTTCTGGAATATTTCAAATATCACATCACTATTCCATTTCTTTCTTTGGACTCATGTCATGCTAACAAAACTAGAAAATGTTGTAAAAAGGCTAAAAAACACTAAGTTGCACAGTAGCTAACAGATGCACTATGCTGACTGAATGAGCACTGGAGATCTATCAGCTCTTCAACAATGGATGTGGACAAAATAGCTGCCCTGAGAGGGACAACATGTGTGGATGAAACCTACATACACTGAGACAATGTTCGTACACCAAAGCATATTTTTATTCAATATGTGGTTCGTGAATTGAAAAGTTTTTACATTGAGGGGTTTGTAAATCAATGTTCCTCTGTACTAATTGTTGTAAATTTTTTCCACGGTTTATCATTATACTGGAAAGCGTTACGTCCATGAAAGCCTGTCATTATTACTTCTATAATTAGGAAAATGTTGCATATTAAAGAATCTGTATCATCTTTATTGTGGATAGCGGTCAATTTGAGGAATCCCTAATCTTAGATGAGTTTCTTAGTAGTGCCTTCAGCTTAATTTACAAGTAGAACGAAAGTTACTTACAAAAAAACTAATTATAGCAACAAGCTGGCTCAGTCTTAACAAGGTTCTGTTGATTCTGCAGAAGCCTGCACCACCAAAGCCCGAGGCCAAGCCCAAGAAGGTCATCTTCAAGGTAAGAAAATAAAAACACATACACAACCTGTCATGCAACAATGTACCGATAACTCAAATAAATAACTACTATTTTTTCGCTGAAGTGAAGTGAATTTATATTTATATAGCGCTTTTCTCTAGTGACTCAAAGCGCTTTACATAGTAAACCCAATATCTAAGTTAAATTTAAACCAGTGTGGGTGGCACCAGGGGCGCCGCTAGGGATTTTGGGCCCCATGAAAATAATCTTTACAGGGCCCCCAACACATAATTTCATATAATTTCATCATCATTAGGGGCCTCTCTGGACCCCCCTCCATCATTGGCCCCTAGAATCCGTCTCCTAATTTACTGACGAATTTATGAATCAGAAACAATACAAAAAGGATGCCGTTGTAAGTTAATAATAATAACACAGACACTTGTAAACGTGTTGGCATAGTAGCTAATGCTAACGATGCTGGCATTATTTTACAACAACAGCATGTACAAATATGCATGAAAACACCCCTACAGACATCACACATGGGATGGTTTACTGGTAGTAAATATGAATTGTTTAAGTTATACTGTTAAACTTACAAACGTTGCTTGGAGTAATGAATGAAGAATCCATACCAGTAAAAACGCAATGGATGGCAGGAAGACTGAATGCCACTTCTACCTCAGCTGTAGAAAGCACCAAATGGAAGGACCTTGCAGCACCTGCAAAGAGCGAATTTGTCCAAGAGATGGCGCCGTAGCACAAACAGTAAAACACCTTCTCAGTGTTGTTGCTTGTTTTTTTGTTTGTTTTTTATAACATTATTTTCGTTTTGTATGTCAGCCAAGAACAATACATAAATCTTTATAAAAAAAGGAAAAAAGTAGCGGCTTTTAGTCAGGAATTTACAGTACATACAGTTAGTTGTTTGAGCAAATCAAAGTCAAAAGTAAACAATAACTAAACCAAAGCAAAAACTGCTATCCATTACTCATCTAAATCCTTTGTTTTTGCTTTTCAAGTCATCCTCTGTCCTGCGAATTATACCCTGAATTTGTAACATGAACGAGCCAAAAAGGATTTAGCAAAAATCAAAAATATGTATCTAATCACTCTAGTGTTGATCATATACTGGTATTTCCCTTTGTATCAACACCACCGATTTATGAATCGATGCAACCTCTCCTTATGCGTCGTGTAGCCTGTCTGCTACAAACTAACACAGCACTCTTACATTTTCCTCTCTCGACTCGTAGTAATCTACTTTCCTGTTAATAGCTGCTTACTATATGCTGTAACATGATTGCATCTATACTTTCAAAGTTTATTAAGATCTTATTTCTTGTGTTGCTTCAACATAGCTAAGCGGCAAGATGAGTAATTAGCGTGCCTCCTTCTGGCTTGCTCTTACTTGCCATGTAACATGTTTAAATAGCAGTTTAGTTTTCACAAAGAAGGTGTGTTTTTTTTAACTTGGGGGAGTGGCTCCACACTGTGCATGGATATACAACTGTGTATGGAAATACACAGTTAGTTGCCCGCCACCTCTGTCAGCCAAAGGACCACAAAATAAAAAAAGGATCAGCCCGAGAGGATAAGCTTTTTAAAGATTTGTGATTGGCATTGACTTTTATATGAAAATTGCCCTATTCCTAAAATTCAGTAAATAATTGTAGTAAATAATAATAGTTTAAGATTCATTACGTTTTTTCAATCTGATTTTCGAGTGTTTCTCTGATAGTGGGCCGGGAATGTCCATCCATCCATCCATCCATCTTCTTCCGCTTATCCAAGGTCGGGTCACGGGGGCAGCAGCCTAGGCAGGGAAGCCCAGACTTCCCTCTCCACAGCCACTTCGTCTAGCTCTTCCCGGGGGATCCCGAGGTGTTCCCAGGCCAGCTGGGAGACATAGTCTTCCCAACGTGTCCTGGGTCTTCCCCGTGGCCTCCTACCGGATGGACGTGCCCTAAACACCTCCCTAGGGAGGCGTTCGGGTGGCATCCTGACCAGATGCCCGAACCACCTCATCTGGCTCCTCTCGATGTGGAGGAGCAGCGGCTTTACTTTGAGTTCCTATCGAATGACAGAGCTTCTCACCCTATCTCTAAGGGAGAGCCCCGCAACTCGGCGGAGGGCACTCACTTCGGCCGCTTGTACCCTAGTGTATTAGATTCTGCAACTAGTGTTTGGATCCCATTGTACGCAATATCTGAAGAGCATGGAAAAAAGCATTTCACTTTGGTGTAGTCTGCATGTGACGAATAAACTTTGAACTTTGAACCCTGAACCTTGAACCCCTTGAGCGTCACAGTGAGATGTTGCAAGCAGCAGAATATTTTTATTATTATTTGTGTCTACACTCTAGTATTCATGTTAGAACATTGCACATGCCTGCAGCTAGGTCGCAACAGTGTTCAATCAACAGTTGGTGCCCTGTTCTACCCAGTAGAAGTAGTAAGTACATAGGAACACATGCGGACAGAGCTAAAGAGATGAAGAAATTTGTGATAGGAATACAAAGAAAATTAACGAGGATATACATAGAGTATACATATACATACATACTATATTATATAGTTTTATATATGTATATATATACATAAACATACATTCTACACAGACGTCACCGTATGTTGGTTTATTGTGTAAACTCAGCAAGAACAACAACGTGTAACAACAATATATTAACTTCTCAAAAAAAGTTTGTCCCACAGGGGGTCATGACTGAAAATATTTCAGAATCCCTTACTGTAATGTATTGATTGTTGAGAAGGTTGAGAAAATAAGTATGTCAACATGTAAAAGCGGCCTAGTGACAGTTTTGGGAATGCACATTTATTGACGATCTAGCGATATTTACGTTTCACGTGTGCTGCAACCTGTTTCGGCAGCAGACTTAGCATCAGCATCCAAAATTATTTTTTCCCTTGCTGGGTTTTGCCACAGAGAAAAATCCAAACACAGCGTGATTGACAAAAGTCTTGATTTGCAAAACTCTTGACTAAGCTTTGAATGATTTGATTTGATGCCCTTTGTGCAGAAGGTGGTGGATGAAAAGGGGGCAAAGGCGAAGAAAAGCACCACCAAGGGGAAGAAGGAAGATGGCCCAGCCCAGAATGGAGATGCCAAAGATAATGAGGTATGCAAATCAATATTTATAACATCCAAGAAGGCCATTGGTAATGTTTAATAAATATTGTGTCAATTTGTGTTTGAAAACATATTCTGTATGCACACATGCGCGTGCGCATAGATCTTTGTGTGTCGTCCGTCTGTCAGTGTGTCTTCCGTCAGAAGCACGGCTCCCTCCTTGACATCAGTGCGAGGGCAGAGTGAAACAGTCAGCGTTAAGGGTATGGTCGTGTGTTCCTAACCCACACTTGTGTGCGAGTGTGTGCTGTACTAACTCATGCTAAACACTAAATTAATAACAATTGCCAAACAGACACCTTTTTAACTGAAATGTGGAACGGTTCAGTTTAGAGTTTGTTTTAGTTTGGAAATATTGAACTTTGCAAGAAGATCTAAGGTGAGCTCATGTAAAGAAAAAGGCTGGTGTCATTGCATTTCTGAAAGAGGATGTTTGTCCGATGTCCAATTGCTCTGATGTTTGCTTGCATGCAGCGCACAGCCACTAGGGGACATATTTTCATGTCAGTTGTTCCTCTATTTTTGTTCGTAGTCCGTTCCAGAAGGTCAGACAAAGACCAAATTGTAAATCATGTTCATCAAATTAATCTGTTGCTGACACCCAAACCTATGAACACAAAACACATTTATAGAGAATAACAATAGTTTTACATACAGAAAACTACGCAAAATACATATGAAGACTCTTGTTAGCAAATTCGGCGGTGAGAGGGAGGAGGGGAGACCGAGTTATTTCTTGAATTCCATAGTGTTTTTCAAGGGGTGGGGGAGATAGTAAATTCTTAGATGCATTACATTTGGGACGTTGACAATTCTGAATCGATGGAGAACCGTCCAAATATCGATTATTGTAGTATGGTTAAAAAAGTAATACGGATAGTTGTAAGATGATGAACTTGTCAGGGACTTTACAGAGGAAGGACACAAAGGGAACGTTTGCAGAGAAGATGCTGGTGAGTTTATTACCAGGCAAGGGTCGATACACGAAGGACAGTCCATTACAGCAAAGGTATCCAAAAGGTGGCAGGCAGAAGACAAGATCCAAAAACAAGCAGTGGTTGATAACAATACTGATCAGGACTGAGAATGCTGGGACGTAACAAGCAAGGGGATATATATGGAGCTTATGATGACCCAGGATAGGGAACACCTGGGCAGATACAGACAGACAATGATTAGGAACACGTCGGTGGATACAGAGAAGCACAGTGGTCCCAAAGGTTGGTGTAGCCAACCAATAATAATGATAAATGTTACTTATATAGCGCTTTTAGAAGGAACTCAGAGACGCTTACCCCATAATCAAAATAAAACATGATCATAATCATAAAAGCACACACATAAAAGTATTAAAATAACCTGAATCAACATAAAAATGGGCAAAACCAAAAATAACTTTGTGTTGTGAGATGGTTTGTCCAGTTTAAAAGGAGTTTTGAATAGCTGGGTTTTTAATAGTCTTTTGAACATTGTAGGATTATGACATGAAAGGGTGGAAATGGAGAAAGAGTTCCAGAGGGTGAGGGCAGTGATGGAGAAGGCACGGTCCCCCCAGGTTTGATGTTGGGATCTATGAAGAGGGGACAACAGGTGATTGTTGGTGGAACGTAGGTGTCTAACAGGAATGTGAGGGCTGCGGAAGTCAGAGAGATTGAACGGGCTGTAGAGGGCATTATGGGTCAGGAGAAGGATTTTGAACTGAATGCGTTGCGAGATAGGTAGCCAGTAAAGTTCCTGTAGGACGGGGTGATGTGGTCACAGCAACGGGTATGAGTGAGGAAGCATGCAGCCAAATTTTGGATGAGTTGAAGTTTTTGGAGGACTTTAAAAGCTGAACCATAGAGGATGCTGTTGCAGTAATCCAGTCTGGAGGTGTTGAAGGCATGACTGAGTGTTTCAGCAGTAGAGAAGGAAAGGAGGGGTCGGAGACGGCCAATATTCCTGAGGTGGAGGTATGCTGTTTTAGTGATATGTTTGACATGATCTTCAAATTAAATGTTATTGTCCAAGATGAGACCAAGATGGAAAACATGGCAGAGCTCTTACATCAACGGCCGGCTCCTGACGGTCCTGGGGAACATCAGGATGAGCAGAATGATAGCTGGAGGTGATAACCCGAGAAAGGGCCCACTGACATTCCTCTGGGCCCTTATCCCTCCCAGTTCACCATGTACTGAAGACCACGCCCACAGCGTCGAACAGTAAAAAGCTTCTTGACGGTGTAAACTGGGCCAACCTCCATGAGCTTGGCACACATACAGTAGGTGGGCAGGTGGAGGGCATCATTGGGCTGGACTTGGCAGGCTATACTTGACCAACATGAAACAATGGTAAACTCACTTGGACCTGGGAAGCTTAAGACAGACACACACTGGGTTATTAATTTTGATACCGGAAAGGGTCTAACAAACCTGGGTGCGAGTTTCTTGGACTCTATATGAAGAGGGAGGTTTTTGGAGCATAGCCAACATTTCTGGCCCACATCATAGGCTGGGGGGCAGGTGCTCTTTTGTGGTCAGCGGCATCCTTGTAGGTCTGTGACTGGCGCAGAAGTTTGTTGCAAGCCTGTTCCCAGGTTTCCTTACAGCGTTGCATTAAGGCCAATGCAGAGGGAACTGTAGAGTCTGCAATTGGCAAGGAGAATAGAGAGGGCTGATGACCAAAATTAACAGGATGAAGGGTGTTATGGGTCAACTCCATTCATACAAGTTGTTTGACCCATGCCAAGGAATTCTGAGATGCTAGGCACTGTACTTTGGTCTTCAGTACTTGGTTAAACGTGTCTGCTTGACTGTTGGACTGGCGGTGGAACCCAAAAGACAGGCTGAACGTTCACCCCAGCCTGGCACAGAACTCTTTCCAAAAAAGCAAGACAAATTGGGTACATGGTCGGACACAACATCCTGAGAGAAACCAGAGGTACAGAATATATGATTAAGTAATACCTCGGCTGTTTCTTTGGCTGAGGAGATTTGGACAAATATTGGGGGGGGGGGGGTATAAAATAGTCAGGAAGTTTCATGAATACAAAGGATCATGGGTATTTGTTGTGTTGCGTTTATGTTGTGTTACTGTGAGGATGTTCTCCCGAAATGTGTTTGTCGTTCTTAAATGGTGTGGCTTCAAAGCGTGGCGCATATTACTAAGAGTGTTAAAATTGTTTATGTCACAACCATTAGTGTACTCTGTGTCACCCAGTATGCCTTGCAGTCGTGTGCGTGTTGCCGCGGAAGTCACACACAACATGACGCTGGACTGACAAGCAGATCGTGTATGATGTATAAGGCGACAAAGCCAATGGCTTCATAGCACGCACTAATACTTATTGGCTGGGTGACTGCCGGTAGTCATTCAAGAGAATAATAAATGGCTCTTTGAATGACAAAGGATACCGATCCCAGAACCATCTATATCAAATATCTCCGGATGGTTTAACCGCCACCCACCCGAATCAAATTAAAATCTATTTTTTCGTCATGTCAACCGCCCGACACATACACACAATGTATATCCCATATATACGGTCGTGCTCAAAAGTTTACATACACTTGTAAAGAACACATAATGTCATGGCTGTCTTGACTTTCCAATAATTTCTACAACTCTTTTTTTTGTGATTGAGTGATTGGAACACATACTTGTTGGTCACAAAAAACATTCATGAAGTTTGGTTCTTTTATCAATTTATTATTGCTTTACTGAAAATGTGACAAAATCTGCTGGCTCAAAAGTATACATACAGCATTGTTAATATTTGGTTACATGTCCCTTGGCAAGTTTCACTCCAATAAGGTGCTTTTGGTAGCCATCCGCAAGCTTCTGTAAGCTTTTGGTTGAATATTTGACCACTCCTCTTGACAAAATTGGTGCAGTTCAGCTACATTGGTTGGTTTTCTGATATGGACTTGTTTTTTCAGCATTGTCCACACGTTTAAGTCAGGACTTCGGAAAGGCCATTCTAAAACCTTCATTCTTACCTGATTTAGCCATTCTTTTACCACTTTTTACGTGTGTTTGGGGTCATTGTCCTGTTGGAACACCCAACTTTGCCCAAGACCCAACCTCCTGGCTGATGATTTTAGGTTGTCCTGAAGAATTTGGAGGTAATCTTCCTTTTTTTTTGTCTTATTTACTCTCTGTAAAGCACCAGTTCCATTGGCAGCAAAACAGGCCCAGAGCATAATGCTACCACCACCATGATTGACGGTAGGCATGGTGTTCCTTGAATTAAAGGCTTCACTTTTTCTCCTTCAAACATCCATCCATTGATTTTCTACCGCTTATTCCCTTTGGGGCTGCGGGGGGCGCTGTTGCCTATCTCAGCTACAATCGGGCGGAAGGCGGGGTACACCCTGGACAAGTCGCCACCTCATCGCAGGGCCAACACAGATAGACAGACAACATTCACACTCACATTCACACACTAGGGCCAATTTAGTGTTTCCAATCAACCTATCCCCAGATGCATGTCTTTGGAAGTGGGAGGAAGCCGGAGTACCCAGAAGGAACCCACGCATTCACGGGAAGGACATGCAAACTCCACACAGTAAGATCCCGAGCCCGGGTTTGAACCCAGGACTACTCAGGACCTTCGATTTGTGAAACATATTGCTAGATATTGTGGCCAAACAGCTCAATTTTTTTTTCATTTGACCACAGAACTTTTCTTCAGAAGGTCTTATCTTTGTCCATGTGATGTCAGATGAAACAAAAATTGAGCTGTCATGCCATGCGTGTTTGCGAGAGGAGCGGGTGTCGGGTGAAGTGTGCCGCCATGCTCGAGAGGTTGTGGCAGCGGTGTCGAGAGGCTAAAGAGAGAGGCGAGGCGTGCGAGCGTGTTTAGGGGTTAAAATGCGTTCCAGTTGGCAAGTCTGTTGGTCACCCTCTGGGTGGGCGTGTCACTCATGTCATATTAATACATTTTTGTTTCTAATATATTTGCGTTCAACTAGGGCTCGGCGATATATCGAATATACTCGATACATCGCGGGTTTGTCTCTCTGTGATATAGAAAATGATTATCATGATATTCGACTATACGTTCTCACACAGTTGCTTTTAACTGCAGGCATTACACTACAGGCATTTTGCACTCTTTCTTGTCTCTCCTTCTTACAGAGACGTAAAACAAGCGTACCTTCTTACATACGTCACATACTGTCATGCGTGCAACGTCATACGCCCTCGCCAAGCAGACAGGTAGCGGCATGGTAAGGTTAGCTGTGGTGCTATTGGTAATACGAGAGAAAGATGGTGCGAATGTGGTAACAAATGAAGGAATAATTAATTCCCAAGAAAAACAGCAGGGAGTCCATCGTCTGGCGGTGGTTTGGCTTCAAGCAAGTATGCGGCAAAAGCGTTACTACAAAAAGTAGCACCACTGCTAATGCGTTGCATCATTTGAAAAGTCACCCGCAGAGAATGAAGAGTGCTTGAAACTCTGCATGTCAACATCTCCGTTTGGTGCCACATTCACAAAAGGCCCAAGCAACCATTTCCACGTCAACACCGTATGAAAAAAATAGTCAACAACAGAAGGAGATAACGTCCGGAGTAACTTACCGCATTGCGAAGGACATACACTATTTGATTTCTTATTATGCAGCTCATTTTTATTTGGCAGTTATTGAAATATCTTGTGCTACATCATGCATAAAAGTGCACTTTATTAGTTTTAAACTATTGTAGTGGTGTTCTGCACAAAAAGTGCACTTTAATTTAGTTGTGTTTTGATATGTCATCTTAGTGACATCATGCACAAAAGTGCACTCATAGCTTGTTTTAAAATGTCTCTGACAATCTTGCACTTTCTGTTTTGGAAATTACATTATTTTTTGTGCCACTGTTAAAAAACTGAAAGTTTAAAATGAGCATACAGTATATCAATGCATTAAAAACAAGAATGTTTTAATGTACACACATAGAATCATCATACTGCTTTGATTATATGCATCAAGCGTTAATTCATGGCTGAGGCAAAATATCGAGATACATATCATGTATCGTGACATGGCCTAAAAATATCGAGATATTGATAAAAAGACATATTGCCCAGCCCTACGTTCAACCAGTAAGGTCCCATAGATCGACTGGTCGATCGCGATCGACGGGTTGGCGACCTCTGGATTAAAGCCAGCTATAACAGACTGAACAGCCACACATAACTTGAATTACTTCAACTTTAATTTTGATTTCCCCTCTGGGATTGATAAAGTATCTCTGATTCTGATTCTGATTTACGCTGGACGCATCACTGACAACAATGCAATATGAAGTATAAACGATAAAACATTGAATATTGTGAGAAAGTGAAAGTTCAACTCCTACCTTGTTTCTTTCCCTGACGACCTCCTTAAAGTTTTGTAATCAAGCAAAAATATCATCATTATGCACGGTAATTAATTTAAATATGCCTCATTTGAAATCATATATACGTGTTTTATAATGTCCACAAAATTCAATTAGAAGGAGGTGATGTGTGTGTGATCTTGTGTTGACTTAATTTGTTGGTTATAGTTAATTTACATGATGAGTGGGAAACATTTTTTGGATTGGGTCTGTATATTGACGCACTTTCAAATGAAATTTGTTGTCACTGACCATAAATTCTATATTCGCCCACAAGTGGGTAGCAATATCACTCCAACATAATCTATAGTGCACTAAATAGGCAAAAACACACTGCAAGCCAATCATTTAGTTAAACTTGTGATGTCTCGTGGACCGCACTGATCGACTATAGGAAAACCACAGCAACAAAAAATGTAGTCAAAAATAGAATAATTCGAAAAAGTGGTCGTACGCAAAATCTGGTAAACTGTGATAAAAGTACTTAAACTGTTGCAGGAAATGAGGTGGAGTGAAGTTGAAACAATGAAAACAGCAATTTAACAAAGTATTTGCAGTGTTCCCAAAAGGCCATTTTGTGACTCGTGACTTTTATCTCTTCAACTTCTCCTCCCTGCAGGCAAGTGATGCAGCTGAGGAGGCAACTGAGGAGAAGGAGTGAAGTTAAAAGGACGCCACTTGTACCTGCCTCGTTCTCCACGGTGGCAAAGTTTTGTTTTCTTTCTAACCGACAATTTTTTGTACCATACTGATTTTTTGTAGACTTGTGATTCAATGGTAGAGATGAACGACCAGCATCCCTAAATACCTTTTATGTCCACACTACTTTTGACTTCCTCTTGCTACACCACAGTACGTTCTCACTATTACGCTATGCGGCAACATCAAGTGTGTGTTATTTTTTTTATGATTAGACAGCTGCAGATGTTCTCCATTCTGACCGCTAAAGTTGCTTTCCCTTTTATTGTATCCGGGAGGAAGTGTTGTTTGAATGCAGAGCACTGAAGGAACAAAAAAAACTGAGAACATCTGCAGCATTTTAACAGTTTATGGTTTTTAGAACGGCCCGTAGCTCCTTTTGTATGCTCCTTTACTCCTTCCCAAATGTTCAATTTTCCTGCCGCAGAGTGACATAGCAATAAGCAGCGGTGCTTGTGTTCCACTGGCCGAGCGCCTCAATTGGCTTCACCGGGGTATTCATTCTGTTCGCAGAGTATTTTCAAATAAAATAAGTTGACTAATTGTTTTTTCTCTGTGACTTTAACTTTTTATTGTGTACTTAATTTTGCATCATTAGCAAACTGTGTGACAATTCAACTTTTTCAAAAATTCCAGCAAAAAAAGGTAAATGTAGTAGTAACCATAGACCTGGAAATGGATATAGCAAAACAACACTCTTCTTGCTGCTTAGTATGAAATTGCAAAGCGCTTTTGTCTCTGTACTGTACATCATTTGTGATCAAAGTTAAGGATTATCATGTTGTGTGGTTCACTTCTTGTTACACTTATTTGATGACAGTGAAGAATGTTCAAACATAAATGCAAACAAATTAGAGGTGGGCCCTCGCTATTCAATCTCAGAGTACTGCCATGGGTATTCCAAAGGGCCTTTTGACAAAGTCAGTGCTTGTGCGGCGATGTATCTCTCTTTTGTTGTGTGTGTGTGACAGGTTGTTGGGGTGCCATGTGGCCGAGACAAACACAACTGCTGTGTCAGGAAATGAAAGGTCAGCATTTGCTCGTGCCGCGCCTCCACCCCAAACCATACCGTTGCTTTGTTACACAGCTAAGTCTTCATTCACACTTGCCGCATGTTAGTTTTTACGATGAGGGTGAAACAAAAATGACAAAAGATACTGTGTAAAAAAATCTATTGCTGGTGGTCACATTGTCCGGAATTGTACAGTAGCTACTGTGAGAGCCGGGATGTCACCAATACACAAATACTGAGAGAATCACAATGTGTTACCCGAACATGAAAATTGCTGTATTGCAGGGATGGGCAGTAACATCCTTCATATAGCAAAGCTACCTGACTTAACTACATTTCCCAGTAGCTTGGCGGTAGCTTCTCTACTTTTTTAACAAGTAGTGATATCTGTAGTTAACTATATTTAGACCCATGTAGCGAGGTAGCTTTCACCAAAGCTACAAAGAGAGAAAATGAACTGTGAATCCAGGCAAAAAAAAAAAAAAAAATACAGAGAAAACACAATGACCTGATGATGAATGAGAACATCCATATGTACGGAGAAAATCCATGATGATTGGTTGGTGCTCGTATGATGAATCCCAATTGGCTATCGTTTGTGTAAAACACTATGGACAGGACAATCAGAGGCAAGATAATGCGGGTTATCGAAACCAGGATGCAATATCGTAACAGTCAGGCACTCACGTCACATGACGACGAGGGAGTCGGAGACAGAGGGACGCTTCAAACTGACGACTCAAAAAATATATACAGTCGCGATCAAAAGTTTACATACACTTGTAAAGAAAATAATGTCATGGCTGTCTTTAAGTTTCCAATCATTTCTACAACTCTTATTGTTTTGTGATAAAGTGATTGGAGCACATAGTTGTTGGTCACAAAAAATATTCACGAAGTTTGGTTCTTTCATGAATTTATTATGGGTCTACTGAAAATGTGACCGTATCTGCTGGGTCAAAAGTATACATACAGCAATGTTAATATTTGGCTACATGTCCCTTGGCAAGTTTCACTGCAATAAGGCACTTTTGGTAGCCATCCACAAGCTTCTGGTTGAATTTTTGACCACTCCTCTTGACAAAATTGTTGCAGTTCAGCTAAATGTGTTGGTTTTCTGACATGGACCTGTTTCTTCAGCATTGTCCACAGGTTTAAGTCTGAACTTTGGGAAGGCCATTCTAAAACCTTAATTCTAGCCTGACTTAGCCATTCCGTTACCACTTTGGACATGTGTTTGGGGTCATTGTCCTGTTGGAACACCCAACTGCACCCAAGACCAAACCTTTGGGCTGATGATTTTAGGTTGTCTTGAAGAATTTGGAGGCAAACCTTTTTCATTGTCCCATTTACTCTCTGTAAAGCACCAGTTCCATTGGCAACAAAACAGACCCAAAGCAAAATACTATTACCACCATGCTTGGCAATAGGTATGGTGTTCCTGGGATTAAAAGGCCTTACCTTTTCTCCTTCAAACATATTGCTGGGTAGTGTGGCCAAACAGCTAAATTTTTGTTTCATCTGACCACCTAACTTTCCTCCAGAAGGTTTTGTCTTTTTCCATGTGATGTTAGATGAAACAAAAATTGAGCTGTATGGCCACAATACCTAACAATATGTTTGGAGGAGAAAGGGTGAGGCCTTTATTTCCAGGAACACTGCCCGATGTCAAGCATGGTGGTGGTAGTATTATGCTCTGGACCTGTTTTTCCGCCAATGAAACTGGTGCTTTACAGACTGCAAAAAGTCAGTGTTCAAAAACAAGAAAAAAAATACAAAAATAAGGGGTATTTTACTTGAACTAAGCAAAATTATCTGCCAATAGAACAAGAAAATTTGGCTTGTCAAGACTTTCCAAAACAAGTAAAATTAGCTAACTTCAATGGACCCAAACATACCTTAAAATAAGTATATTCTCACTTATAACAAGTGCACTTTTCTTAGTAAAAAAAAAAAGAGACCTTTTTGCTCAATATGTTGAAAAATATTCTTAAATTAAATAAACGCTAGTGCCATTATCTTTACATAACGATATGCGCTCGGCGTCATGATTTTTTTTTTAAGCTTGAAGTAAGAAAATATTACTTTAAAAAAGTAGTTTTACTGTCCAAACAGGGGCTATGGTGTGGTTTGTTTTCCCGGAATGCAAAGGGAGGTGACAGGACACGGCGTGAAGGTAAAGACATATTTAATCTATTACCATAAAAAAGTGCAAACAAAAGGCGCGCACAAGGCGGAGAACAAACTTGGTTAAGAAAACAAAAACTAGCACAAAGGCAGAATTATGGGTATAGGAACGAAAGACACTAACTGTGGCATTAAAAAACAAAAATTTACTTGCGGTGACGTGATCAGGGCAGCATGAACTATGACATGAAACAGGCATGAAAAAGAGTGGTCATAAACGGGGGGATGACGCTAGAACGAAAAACTGAAAAACCAGGCTTAAATAATAATGACATGATTGAAACAGGTGCGTGAATCCAACACGTGAGACAGGTGAAACTAATTGGTCACCATGGTGACAAAACAAGGGGGGTGAAAAAACAGGAACTAATGGAGTCTTGAAGTAACAGAACATAACTAAATAAAAACATGATCACAAGACCTGCAATGAGGTGGCGACTTGTCCAGGGTGTACGCCGCCTTCCGCCTGATTGAAACTGAGATAGGCACCAGCGACCCCCGCGCCCCCAAGGGAATAAGCGGTAGAAAATGGATGACATTTATACTTGTGAGTGTTGATGACACAGCTTTGCAACAGTTGATATTCTAGTTTCAAGCATGTTTTTCTCAATATAGGTCATCAAATCTCAGCAACAAGCTGTAATATCTTACTGAGATCATTTAGGACCAAAACCCTTAAAACAACTAATAAACTCTAACATGAAATCTGCTTAGTTAGAAGAATTATCTTATCAGACAGAAAATAAGCATATATTACCCTTATTTGAGATATTTCATCTTACTTAGATTTCAGTTTTTGCTGTGCAGAGAATAAATGGGACAATGAAAAAGGAGGATTACCTCCAAATTCTTCAAGACATCCTAAAATCATCAGCCCAAAGGTTTGGTATTGGGTGCAGTTGGATGTTCCAACAGGACAATGACCCCAAACACACGTCAAAGGTGGTAAAGGAATGGCTAAATCAGACTAGCATTAAGGTTTTAGAATAGCCTTCCCAGAGTTCTGACTTAAACCTGTGGACAATGCTGAAGAAACAAGCCCATGTCAAAGAACCAACAAATTTACCTGAACTGCACCAATTTTGTCAAGAGGAGTGGTCAAAAATTCAACCAGAAGCTTGAGGCTGGCTACCAAAAGCGCCTTATTACAGTGAAACTTGCCAAGGGACATGTAACCAAATATCAACATTGCGGTATGTATACTTTTGACTCGGCAGATTTTGTCACATTTTCAGTAGACCCATAATAAATTCATAAAAGAACCAAACTTCATGAATGTTTTTTGTGACCAACAAGTATGTGTTCCAATCACTCTACCACAAAAAAACAAGAGTTGTAGAAAATATTGGAAACTCTAGACAGCCATGACATTATGTTCTTTACAAGTGTATGTAAACTTTTGACCGTGACTGTATGTACGTGTACTTGATAATGGTAGAGGGATTTTCTCCTGCAGATTGGATTTTTCCTTTAGTGATGAAGATGACGTGCAGGAAACCAACAATAATGCGTGTTCTTGGCCATATTCAGACAAATGTATGCATTTAGAGAAAACAACGCCCAAAACCTTAGATTTTAGTTGTTTACTCTGTAAACCAAAACCATAACAGCTCTCTTCATCTAAGACATCCAACACAACTTTAGGAACACACAATAAGGTGAGTTGAGTTCATGGAAAGTTTAAATGCACATAACCATTAAAAACTGTCCCCAAACAACACAAGTCCTTGTATTTTGTCAAGATATAGATAGATGCTGTTTTTTTGTTTTTTACTGTAGGTGGAGGAAATTAATAACATTATAAGGAGTGGGCTAAAGAAAATGCAAACTAAAATAAGTACATACAGTGGGGTGCAGGTCCCCAGCTAAATGACAGATAATTTATATTAATATAAATATTAATTATATAAGGTACAATATTATTATTATAAAAGGTCCATTAATATTAATGGACCTTGATCGGGTCCATTTGTACACATGTAGGCCCATAGATAAAATCACATGTACTGTACATAGGTATTCACAGCCTTTGCACAACACTTTGTTGATGCACCATTGGCAGCAATTACAGCTTCAACCTCTAAAGGACTTAATGGCCACATGCGTGGACAGCACCTTTTAGCTCTTATTTCCAAAATTGTGTACATTACTGAATTAGGGTCTTATGCCGACATATGGACACTTATACCACTATCTGGTGGTGTCAGATGAGTATACCATAAAATGGAATTTGGAAAAAAAAAGTGTAAAAATAAAAGTTAGCATGTTACTACACATGAAGTACACATTTGTTACTTATGGACTAAAGTACATCATATAAAAAGAGGATTTTTAGTTTTTTTCTAATTAGGTTCCAATAAGCCCAAATAGCAAAGAGAAATAAAAAAAATCCCTTTTTTATACGATGCCACAAGCTTGGCACACCTTTCTTTGGGCAGTTTCGCCCATTCCTTTTTTCAGCACCTCCCAAGTTCCAACAAATTCGATGAGAAGCTTTGGTTTTCATTTAAAAATGGTGAAAACAGGAAAGTGGTTAAAACTTGATTCTGAAGTGAATACGCTGCGGCTCCCTCAGTAAATCAAGTTTGAGACCTTTGCCCCGGAGGGATGGTGAAGTAAGTTTACTGTCTCTAAACTTTTGAATACACATTTACAATTGTTCAATGCATCAATACTTTATGTTCAACAATGAGCTGAATGATACATTTCACAACAAGCTTGGTATTCAAACAGTCCTCTTCACCATTTATACATTTTCTCTGCTTACCCACCGTCTCAACAGGGAAGGCCGGACTACTAAGTCTCCTTCCACATCTTCCAGTTTTACCGGGGCACACTGAGGCCTTCCCACAACAGCTGTGGCAGACGTAACACCTACAGCTGTAATTTTCGTGATGTATGTACAATGTATTGTCATGTGATGGGTCAGCATAAAATATGTACTTGTTTTGTCAATGAAAGTTGAGAATTTAGGATTTATCACAGAAAGAGAAATGTGATGACAGAGCAACACTTGAACATAGACTCACTGGTAGACATAGAGAGAGGCTGCCTCCATGTGGCCATGGGGTTCAGCACTGCTTGTACCAGGGATTCTTAATCTTTTTTTACCTTTGGGCCCCACTTTTCCATTACAGAGGGGCCTGGGGCCCACTCAAAAATCAATACCGAATTACTAATCTTACTCTTGATTTTAATCGTATTCAATAATTATATTTGATATACTTAGTTTACATCCCTGTCAAATTATATGAAACTATGTGTTAATCACAAAGATTACTGTTTATTTAGCACATTAACCTCAGGCTTAGGTCAGGCTGATTAGGAAAAATAAGTACTAACCAGGGCAGCACGGTGGAGCAGGGGTTAGTGCGTCTGCCTCACAACACGAAGGCCCTGAGTAGTCCTGGGTTCAATCCCAGGCTCGAGATCTTTCTGTATGGAGTTTGCATGTTCTCCCTGTGAATGCGTGGGTTCCCTCTGGGTAATCTGGCTTCCTCCCACTTCCAAAGACATGCACCTGGGGATAGGTTGATTGGCAACACTAAATTGGCCCTAGTGTGTGAATGTGAGTGTGAAAGTTGTCTGTCTATCTGTGTTAGCCCTGCGATGAGGTGGCGAGTTGTTCAGGGTGTACACCGCCTTTCGCCAGATTGTAGCTGAGATAGGCACCAGCGCCCCCCGCGACCCCCAAAGGGAATAAGCGGTATGTATGTGGAATTTCATTTTGGAATGGATTAACCAAATAAATCAAACAAAGCACCATAATGATTCAGTTTAAGAGACTGTTCAAAGTACAAGTGTTCACAAAGTACACAGAACTAGAATTATGATGAACATCTTGAACCCTTTTTTTCCTTTTTTTTTAATTGAGACAAAGACTATATGTGTATTTAATTTATGTTTGCTTACTATGGTATATTATTTATTTATTATGTATTTGTTCACTGTACTGTTACAGAGAACAAGGAAATTGGATAAAATTGCTATGGCATAAAAAGGGTTAGGATTAAATAAACTCTGCTTCTTCCTACTCCTTTTCGGACATGCTGTATTGAAACAACTGGATGATGCATTATACATTGTATCATATGCATGTTCGACTTAAACTGAAACTGAACTAAACCACTGAAGTCATAATTTGTGTGCGTAAAAAAACATTCGATGTGACTTTAGCTCCAGACTTTTTCTGTTTGTTTGGTCATGTCATTACTAACACAAGTGGTGGGAAAAGTGTATTACAACTGAGTATCGCCGCGGCCCATACAAACCACAGCTGAGAAGCAGATATTTTTTGGCGGCCCTTTAGTTGGCGGTCGCGGCCCAACAAAGGGATTATGCTATACATTTTACACAATAATATTAGGTCAAATGGCCTCTGCTTGATTTAAAGTACACACCATATATATATCTAATATAGAAATATCAGTTACAGGGAACAAAACTGAATAGTGTATTGGTGCTCTGACTTTTATTGTATTATCACTAATGCGCAGCTTTTCTTACAGCCACACACATTGTTGTTTCCCTGTGTAGTTAGTAGCATATCGTTCGACAACAATGCACGTGATATGTGCCAGATGTTTCCCACCAGTTTGCTCATATCAATTTTACTTCTTACCATTAAATCTCTGTTTCTTTTTTCATTGCAGTCTTGGAGGTAAATCACTTGAATGTGTACAATGATACTGCATGTCTGTCAATGATTTATGCACTTGTGTGCATGTTATAAACAAAAATAACAACTGATTTGTGAAAAATGTAGTACTAAGCTTAATAATAATACAGTATACAGCAATAAAATACTAATATATGATAACAATAACAACAAAGTACAGTTGTTACCACTTATTCCCTTTGTTTACATACAATTGTTTAGCAAAAATAACACAATAGTGCAAAATAACTGAAGAAAAGCTAAATCTTCAAATGACTTTCATTCAAATCCTTTGGATCTTGTGCCTGCAAAGATCTCCTCTATGGTGACTGATAGGGACATGACTCTTCAAACACAGTCAAAGAAGAGTCAAAGAGAAGGTGCAAATCAAAATCCTGCAATCAAATAAACACTCAATACATGAGCAGGATTTCCATATAATATTTTAAAATATTATGGAGCAGCTACCCCTGCCGATGAATGGGCTTTCCACGCAGCCTGTGCAGCACAGCACTGTATGGGAAGACCAACAAGGTCCAGCTCCCTTTCAGTAGCCTGAAAATCTAATTTAAAACATTCGCCTGGTCGTACAACACTTAAAACCTTTAGCATATCTTTATGTGGAATTTCCTTTTGGAATGGATTAACCAAAATCACGAGAGGCTTTTCTCTATCGTGACTCCAAGCACTCTAAAGTGGCATCAGCGAGCATCATGGTGCGAACTGGCAGGAAGTGGTGGGCTCAGGAAAGCCTGGAGGTAGCTGAGTCTCGGCTGAGACATAGGGCCCTGGTGGTCACAGTGGCAACAGGCTGTGCTGGGATGGGAGCCTTCCCCCAACCTCACTATGAGAAGGCACGTGGTAAGGACAAACACCAGCTAGTCCTGAAGGAGGTGCGTGCACAGGGTTGAGGAGGAATGAACCAGAAGGATGGTGGGTATGCAGCAGCAGGGAGCATGGACAAGGTGGGAGGGTGCACTGGAGAGGAGGGTGACGTGGTCTGAGATCAGGCTGGCTGAACCCCAGCGCATTAAGTTCATGGTTCAAGCTGTCTACGATGTCCTACCCAGCCCAGCCAATTTCCATCTCTGGGGCACGAATGACTCTCCAGCCTGTGTGCTGTGCTCCAGGAAAGGCTCGTTGGAGCACAACCCAAGCAGCTGCTCAAAAGCTCTGGGGAAGGCGGCACGACCAAGTGGTGAAGACCGTTGCTGAAGCCGTGGCCAAAAACAACAGCCACAAGCAACCACTTGGCAATAGGAGAATTGCCTTTGTCAGGGCTGGAGAGCAGCCACAGTCACAGCCCAAACCAACAGCCGGGTTCCTCACCTCAGCATTGGACTGGGATCTCCGAGTGGACTTGGGCAAGCAGCTCAAGTTTCCAGACTACGTCACAACAACTTCGTTGAAGCCAGACATCTTGCTTACATCAGTATCTTCACGGCATGTGCTACTGATAGAGCTGACAATTCCTTGGGAGGATCGCATAGAGGAGGAAAACGAGCGGAAGCGGGCAAAGTACCAGGAGCTAGTCAAGCAATGCCGCAATGGAGGCTGGAAGGCACGCTGTGAGCCTATTGAAGTGGGGTGTAGAGGCTTTGCTGGCCGCTCTCTATGCAAAGTCTTCACACTACTTGGCATCACAGGTGATGGGAAAAGGAAGGTCATCAAGGCCACCATGGAGGCAGCAGAGAGAGCCTCAAGATGACTTTAGATCAGGAGGAGCGAACTGTGTGCCAATGCTACTGGGACAAAAGCTGGGGTCTGATCAACCCTGTCTGGGTCACCTGAGGGAGGGGGTTTGATGTTGAAAGACCCGAAACCCCCAGTTATCTCAGGCATATAACTGATGATGTGTCCCAGTGCATCTGAGGATGTATCTGACAATCATTTCCATATAATATTGTAAAGTATTATGGCCAAGTGTGCAAAGAAGACATTCAAAAAATAAAAATCTCTCTGTGCATCCTGATCATGTCTTTAGAGACCGACATCTGTCAGCTCCTTTGGTTGTCTTCAATATGTGTTTAGTTCCGAGAACTTGGCCTGCCTTTCTCTCGTCTTCTTCTGGTTGTTTAGTGAAATTTTTGGCATTTGAAACAGTTTGCCTTTTGTTTTTTAATATTGCATCATTTATGATTGCGACATTTTTCAATCTGCAGCATTTTCTCTTTGCATTTGTTTTATGGTGTTTGTTTATTTTTGGTTTTGAATAATTTCTGTGTTCGGAACATTTTGGTGTGTTTTTCCCTCGTCAGTCACCGTACAAATACGTAAAAGGCTAATCTACTTTATCGGTGCCATTTGTGTCTCCCGGACATACCATTTTTAAAGTGTATAAAATTGCAAAACTCACAGTTTTTTACTAAGTAAACTGTCCTGCATTTATAAGTGTGTTATATTTCAGGTAGGAGCATCCAAACTGGGAATCTTACCTTTATAGGGAAACTCTGACTATGTTTCCATATACTTTGGGTCAGAGGAAGCATCCTACAATCCATTAAAACACCTTAATCTGGTCGTGTTTGGCTTTTGAAATGTCGGACTAACACACCTAAATTACGCAATTGAAAACCAGATCTGTTGAGTGAGTGTGTGCTAGCGCAGGGGACCCTTTGTATCACTCATGAGCCAGTCTCAACACGCGGGTATACAACCCAGAAAGGAATCCTTTTGAATCAAAACATATGCAACAACTGGAATTAGTTAGAATGAGCAGAACTGAACACTCTGAAGTGCATCTATGAGTGAAAAAAAACCCTGGAAATACAATATATTTAAAAAGGTAGCTTGGGAAATGGAGAATGCCGGTGTTCTGTCGATGTCTGCAACCCGTCGTCATGGAGCATACACGTACAAACGCAGATGTTTCAAGTATTTTCCTAAAATGAAATACCCATCAAAAGCAACTGCCTCCTGGGCTGGGCTGGTTCTAGGTTGGCTAATATGAGGGGGCAGTCAGAAATGTGAGGGGAGAATAATGTGTACACTCTACTCCATCATGCTCTCGCACTATTTTTCTGTATCAAGACAGAGGTAACTGTTGTATTGTAAGGTAGCATGAAGGAGAGAGACGGACAAAGACGTGCAGTGTTTACTTCCTTTTCTCAGAACTCTTCTTCGTTGGTACATACAACAGGCAGTCTGTAATTCTACACGCTACTGCCACCTATCGGAATGATATGTAACTACACTTAGTATGACTATACCACATATCCCGCTTTTTAAGAACAGCATACCTGCAATAAACCATATTTTGAATGAGCAATTCAAGTAAACAGTACTGACTTGTAAACCATTAGACTACTAACTAAAATGATCTTTCAAAGCATATGAGATAATGTTAGGGATATTGCATATAAACAATTAACCAAAAGTGCATTTACAACTGTGTACTTTAAATAGCTTTTCAGAATTTCCACGGATTGTTTTGTAACAAATTAACAATACATTAACCAACAGTCAAACAAGACTTTTCTCAAATCTCAACTCTTTCTTTTTTCTCACCTTATACAAAATATATTTATAGGTTTCTTCAATACTTTCAATACCTATTTCAATACCAATTTGTTTTCTTCTTTTGTTGCTAATACAACCAAACCTGTGAAAGTGCAACAGTAAAATTTTAAGGTGAAAATGTGAAATGTAACAATCATTAACAATCTATTACACACCCAACTTGCCCCTCTAAAAAAACTCAGGGTACATAGTCCTCATGCCAAGCAGGAGGGTGAATCCGTCTGCGACCCCGCTGGGGAATGGGAGACGCTCGAGTAGGCGGGGCAGCAGGAGGAGGCAGGGCAGCAGGAGAAGGCGTGTAAACATCCTCTGGCTGGACCACAGGCTGTGTGTGTGTAGCAGGGGCTTGGACAGACGCAGGTGACAGGTGCATGGCATTCCATACTCTACCGTCAGACAGTTCATACATCGCAGGGCCTCTCTGAGCCACGACCTGGAAGGGCTGTGTGAATTTGAAGTGTCCCTTCTTTGTGATCCCAGGCTGCCTAACACGAACATAGGATCCACGCCGGAATATAGGAGACTGTGCACCTCGACGCTCATCAGTATATCTTTTCACTTTGGCTTGCTTCAGCGCCACGGTGTGTTTCAAGGTGTCACGCCGAGCAGAGGCAGGAGGCGGCGGGAGACCTTTAATGTTCAGGTTTGTGCGGAAAGGACGGCCATGCAGAAGCTCAGCAGGAGATATTTGAGTCACTGCATGGGGAGTGGCACGGTATGTTAGAAGGAAATCAGTGACAAAGGGCTTCCAGGGTTTACCCTCAATGTCAGCTGTTTGGAGACAGTCTTTAAACACCCTGTTCCACCTCTCGACCTCTCCGTTGCTCTGAGGATAGTAGACAGAACTGCGGCGGTGTGTAATGCCTTGGGCCGCTAAGTAAGCCTCAAACTCAGCAGATACAAAGGAGGAGCCGTTGTCAGTGACTAGTTCGAGGGGGTTACCCTCACGGCTGAAGACGGTGGACAGGAAGGTTATAACGGTACTGGATGTTACATCTGATGTGAAGGCCACTTCTGGCCATTTGCTATAATAGTCCACTAAAGTGATAGCAAAGCGGCAGTCAGGAGAAGCAGAGTGAAATGGACCCACTATGTCCATAGCAAGTTTTTCCCAGGCAGCATTGGGAAAGGCAACAGGTTGCAAAGGAGCAGCACGTGTCTTTGCTGTTTTGTCATGTTGGGAGTAGGTGGCACACGATGGCAGTCTCAACATCAGAGTCCATTCCAGGCCAGCAGTAGAGTTCTCTCAGTCTCTGTTTGGTTCTGACTATACCTTGGTGAGCACTGTGAGCCAGGTGTATAAGTTGTGACTGAAGAGCTGAGGGAATCACCACACGGTGAGTGCCACGTAGCAGGTAGCCATCCAGCTCAGCCAACTCAGTACGTACACGGTAATAAGGTAACAGGGCTGAGTCCAGGCCCTTAGGAGTGTGTGGCCACCGTTCGCGAATGTGCTTGGTGACCTGCTGTAAAACAGGACAGTCTGTGTAGGCAGTGCGTAACTGGTCAGCTGTAAGAGAGGTAAGGTCAACAGTCACTAGCGCTATAGTGTCTTCCTCCAACTCCAGTTGGTCAAGGACAGGCAGGGGTAGGCGTGACAGACAGTCCGCTACAACATTGTCACGGCCAGGTTTGTATTCCACGGTGTAGTTAAACCACATGAGGCGGGCAGACCACCTCGCTATCCTCATGCCTGCTCTTCCGAAGCCTTTTGTGGATAGGAGAGTTGTCAGAGGGCTGTGATCCGTGCGCAGGGTAAAGTGTCTCCCCCACAGGTAAGTACGCCATCGCTCAGCTGCCCACACACAGGCTAGAGCCTCTTTTTCAATGATGGAGTAGTTTCGTTCACTGGGAGTAAGGGCTCTGGATGCAAAAGCAACAGTCAATTCGGCGTCCCCGTGCATTTGTGTAAGCACGGCGCCTATGCCGTAGTCACAGGCATCTGTAGTGACTAGTGTTGGGAGAGTGGGGTCGAACAGCGCAAGTGCCGGGCTTGTAGCAATCAGTTCTTTGAGTCGGGTAAAAGCCTGTTGTGCAGTATCAGACCATTGGAACGGTGCGTCCCCTCTCAGGAGAGCACGGAGAGGCTCCACCACAGAAGCATAGCCGGGGATGAACTTGGAATACCACCCGGTGAGGACCAGGAAGGAATGGAGTGCGGTAGCATCCTCATGCCCTAAATAGAACAGTTCGGTTAATCTGAAAAGACACTTATCCATATTCAGCTTCAGGCCACTGCTGTGTAGGCGGTGCAGCACAGCCTTTAGCCTTCTGTCATTCAGCCCTGGGGTGTTGGCATACACTACAATGTAATCTAAGTAACACTGTACACCATCCAGGCCAGACAGGATCTGCGACATCATTCGCTGGAATGCACTAGGAGCCGAGGCAAGACCGAATGGAACCTTTGTAAAGCGAAAAAGTCCATCATGTGTGATAAAGCTGGTAAGGTCTCTGCTCTCATGGTGGAGTGGTACCTGATGATATGCGTTTTCGAGGTCAATGGATGAGAACATGCGTGCTCCTCGCAGCTCATGGAACACCTCCTCGATGCGTGGCAAGGGGTGGCTATCAATGACCACTGCCTTGTTAGGCTCACGGAGATCAGCACATATTCTGAGCCGGCCGGACTTCCGTTTCACTACCACAATGGGTGAAACCCACGGTGAGGAGTCGATGCGTTCAATCACTCCATCTTTCTCCAACCTCTGCAGCTCCTCTGAAACTTGCTCACGTACAGCGAAGGGTAGACGGCGTAGCTTCATCTGCACAGGCTGCACATCAGGTCTCACCTTGACTTTATGGACAAAGCCTTTAACTGTACCTGTACTCTCTGTATTGACAGCTGGTTCCATGTTAACAGCAGCGTAGTGCACTAGAACAGTAGCATTTGTAGTATGTGGTATTTTACTGGTAGTCACTTTACCATCTGATATACGTAAACGCAGTGCATTGAAAAGGTCCATGCCCAATATGGGTGTACCCGCTGGCACTACATGAATGCGTGTAGACGCACTATTCGCCTCGTAGGTCACCTTTAGTTCCAAACAACCAAGTACTTGTATTGGTTTCTGTGTGTAAGCGGTAAGTCTCTTTTCGGGCTTTGAAAGAGTCACATGACTGAAGTACTTTCTGTACACGTGTTCAGGGAGGATGGAAACGCCGGATCCAGTATCTACTATTAAATTAGCAGTGATTGTGGGACCGCTGCACGCCTCCAGGGAGACGGAGCCCATCAGCTTATTACACTGGGTCACATCAGTCTTATTAATTTGTCAATCAATCAATCAATGTTTATTTATATAGCCCCAAATCACAAATGTCTCAAAGGACTGCACAAATCATTACGACTACAACATCCTCGGAAGAACCCACAAAAGGGCAAGGAAAACTCACACCCAGTGGGCAGGGAGAATTCACATCCAGTGGGACGCCAGTGACAATGCTGACTATGAGAAACCTTGGAGAGGACCTCAGATGTGGGCAACCCCCCCCCCCTCTAGGGGACCGAAAGCAATGGATGTCGAGCGGGTCTAACATGATACTGTGAAAGTTCAATCCATAGTGGCTCCAACACAGCCGCGAGAGTTCAGTTCAAGCGGATCCAAGACAGCAGCGAGAGTCCCGTCCACAGGAAACCATCTCAAGCGGAGGCGGATCAGCAGCGTAGAGATGTCCCCAACCGATACAGGCGAGCGGTCCATCCTGGGTCCCGACGAGCGGTCCATCCTGGGTCTCGACTCTGGACAGCCAGTACTTCATCCATGGTCATCGGATCGGACCCCCTCCACAAGGGAAGGGGGGACATAGGAGAAAGAAAAGAAGCGGCAGATCAACTGGTCTAAAAAGGAGGTCTATTTAAAGGCTAGAGTATACAGATGAGTTTTAAGGTGAGACTTAAATGCTTCTACTGAGGTAGCATCTCGAACTGTTACCGGGAGGGCATTCCAGAGTACTGGAGCCCGAACGGAAAACGCTCTATAGCCCGCAGACTTTTTTTGGGCTCTAGGAATCACTAATAAGCCGGAGTCTTTTGAACGCAGATTTATTGCCTGGACATACGGTACAATACAATCGGCAAGATAGGCTGGAGCTAGACCGTGTAGTATTTTATACGTAAGTAGTAAAACCTTAAAGTCACATCTTAAATGCACAGGAAGCCAGTGCAGGTGAGCCAGTACAGGCGTAATATGATCAAACTTTCTTGTTCTTGTCAAAAGTCTAGCAGCCGCATTTTGTACCAACTGTAATCTTTTAATGCTAGACATGGGGAGACCCGAAAATAATACGTTACAGTAATCGAGACGAGACGTAACAAACGCATGGATAATGATCTCGGCGTCTTTAGTGGACAAAATGGAGCGAATTTTAGCGATATTACGGAGATGAAAGAAGGCCGTTTTAGTAACGCTTTTAATGTGTGACTCAAAGGAGAGAGTTAGGTCGAAGATAATACCCAGATTTTTTACAGAGTCACCTTGTTTTATTATTTGGTTGTCAAATGTTAAAGTTGTATTATTAAATAGAGGTCGGTGTCTAGCAGGACCGATAATCAGCATTTCCGTTTTTTTGGCATTAAGTTGCAAAAAGTTAGCGGACATCCATTGTTTAATTTCATTAAGACACGCTTCCAACTGACTACAGTCCGGCGTGTTGGTCAGCTTTAGGGGCATGTAGAGTTGGGTGTCATCAGCATAACAGTGAAAGCTAATACCATATTTGCGTATGACGTCACCCAGCGGCAGCATGTAGATGCTGAAGAGTACAGGGCCAAGGACCGAACCCTGGGGAACTCCACACGTTACCTTAACATAGTCCGAGGTCACACTGTTATGGGAGACGCACTGCATCCTATCAGTAAGATAAGAGTTAAACCATGACAGAGCTGAGTCTGACATACCAATTCGTGTTTTGATACGCTCTAATAAAATATTATGATCGACGGTATCGAAAGCAGCGCTAAGATCGAGGAGCAGCAACATAGATGACGCATCAGAGTCCATCGTTAGCAATAGATCATTAGTCAATTTTGCGAGGGCTGTCTCAGTCGAGTGATTTGCCCTGAAACCGGATTGAAAGGTTTCACATAGATTGTTAAACGCTAAGTGTTCATTTAGCTGCTCTGCAACAATTTTTTCGAGGATTTTCGAAATAAAGGGAAGGTGAGACACCGGTCGATAGTTTACCATGAGGTCAGGATCGAGGTTAGGTCTTTTAAGGAGAGGATGAATAACCGCTTTTTTGAATGCAAGGGGAACAGTGCCCGAGGAAAGTGATACGTTTATAATATTTAGCACTGATGGACCTAATAATACAAAAAGCTCCTTGATAAGTTTCCCAGGAAGTGGGTCAAGTAAACATGTTGTTTGTTTTATTCCATTTACACGTTGTAACAATCCTTCTAATGTTCCATCCATCCATCCATTTTCTACCGCTTATTCCCTTTCGGGTCGCGGGGGGGCGCTGGCGCCTATCTCTTATTTCATCAAAACGAGAGAAACTATTTTGGATATTTGCAGTATCCGCCGTATATACAGTCGTATCTGTGTTACTATAACCCCGTAGTAGCTGGGACGCATTGTCTTTAATCTCCTTTCTAATAAGTTCAATTTTCTTATTAAAGAACTTCATAAAGTCATCTGCCGAATGGGTGGAGCTACTGGAAGGAGTCCCTTGTTGGGTTAGCGATGCTACTGTACTAAACAAAAATTTTGGATCGTTTTTATTAATGCGGATGAGATTTGAGTAATAATTAGTTTTAGCTAAGGTAAGCATGCGTTTATAAGTTATTAAACTATCACTCCATGCTTGATGGTGCACCTCAAGTTTAGTCGTGCGCCATTTGCGTTCCAGCTTTCTACATAATAATTTCTGAGCTCTAGTTTCTTTAGTAAACCATGGCGTACGCCTTTTTGGAGCCTTTTTTAACTTCAGCGGTGCTATACTATCAATGGTTTCGCGCAGGGCGTTGTTAAAGTTGTTAGTGAGGTTATCAATAGAGCCCACATACTTTGGGAACGGTGCCATTACCGAGGGCAGTAGGTCAGCAAGAGTCATCGTTGTGGCCGTATTAATGTTGCGGCTGCTATAGCAGTTATTATTATTATTAGCTTGCCGAACATGAGTCTGAACTTCGAATTTTATAAGGTAATGATCGGACATTACTTTAGTATACGGGAGTATCATAACTTTGGAAACCGTGATACCTCTGACAAGCACTAGGTCTATCGTATTACCGCTGCGATGCGTCGGTTCATTTATTATTTGTGTAAGACCACAGCTATCAATTATAGTCTGGAGTGCCACGCACGGTGGGTCCAATGGGGTATTCATATGGATATTAAAGTCCCCCATTATAATTATATTATCGGCGTGCGTCACTAGATCAGCAACAAACTCTGAGAATTCACTAATAAAGTCCGAATAGGGCCCTGGGGGGCGGTAGATAATGGCCAGGCACAGAGGCAGAGGTGTGGCAGACTTCATAGAAAGCACCTCAAACGATTTATATTTATTATTTAAGTTAGGACTAAAGTTTAAGTTTTCGTTGTATATTAGTGCAACACCCCCTCCCCTTTTAAGGTGACGGGCAATATGCGCATTCATATAGTTAGGAGGGGATGCCTCATTTATCGCAAAAAAGTTGTCTGGTTTAAGCCAGGTTTCGCTAAGACCGATGACGTTAAGGTTGTTGTCTCTAATGACCTCATTGACTAATAACGTTTTGGGAGACAAAGATCTGATGTTTAGAAAGCCCATATTATAGGTAGTGGGCTGTTTTAAGGAGTTGTTGATAAAATTATCCGTAGTAGCAATATTAATAATGTTGCGTTTATTATGCACAGTGTACTTAAAATAATTACGACCATATCTAGGAATTGATATGACGGGAATTTTCAGATTGTCTACTTGGCGCTGCGATAAACTGAACGCATCATAATTTGCCACCTCAGTAGAACGCATGTCCAACTCTGACGTAGTCATAGACACAGTAGAAAAAACATTTTGTGAGTTGTGTATTATTCTACGAAAATTGCTATGTGTACAGGGATCATCCAGCCTGGCGCTGGCTAGTTCTAGCTTAACTGACTCCATACCCAGGCTAGCAGGCTCTGTAATTGCCTGTGACCGGGCTTGCTCTAGTGCAGTTAGTCAAATGTGGCTCAATGCGAAGTCTATGTTCCGAGACAAGAGGATAGCGCCTTCCTGGTTAGGGTGAAGGCCGTCTCTCCTCAGCAAGCCAGGTTTCCCCCAGAAAGAGGGCCAATTATCAATAAACGTAAATCCCTGTTGTCTACAGAAGCTATCCAGCCACTTGTTAAGAGAGACTAATCTGCTATATCTCTCATCATTGCCTCTCCCAGGCAGGGGGCCAGAGACAATTACTCGATGCCTGGACATCTTTCTGGCGAGATTACACTGTAACAGTATCAACATTCTCTGTCGATGTAGTGGACACTTCCGCCACGTTATGGGATGCAGACTTGCCTTTACAGACTTTAGCATAATGTCCTTTTTTATTACATTGTCTGCATGTAACTGATCTTGCTGGGCACTTGGGGTCGTTAGCTAGGTGGTTTATTGTACCACACCGGTAGCAACTCTTACCAGCAGCAACCACGTTGGAAGGAGGGCGGGAAGCGGAGAATGAAGGTCTCTGTGGACGTCTGTGTCGCCCACCGCGTGACGTAGACCCCCCACGCACCATGCCGACTTCTGCTGGTACCTCGTGGTGTGTAGTTAGCACCGCTTTAGCTCCAGCTACAGCATGTTCGATTTGACATGAAATTGTAATGGCTTTCTCCAAAGTCAGATTGTCCTCAAGCAGTAAACGTTCTCTTATCCTAGCATTGTTCGTTTTTTCAACAATCTGGTCCCTCATCATGTCTTCAGCAAGGGCGCCGAACTCGCACGTAGCAACGAGCTCACGCAGGGAAGCTGCAAACTCAGTAGTAGACTCACCGGTCCTCTGAGATCTCTGTCGGAACTTGTTTCTCTCCGCCACGTTTAACTTCGGTACAAAGTACTTTTTTAATGCTTTTAGAGCATCTTCATAAGAGTCACTATCAACTGGCAGCGTGTAAAAAATACGTTGCGCCTCTGTACCGACAGTGTGTATTAGCAAGGCGCGCTTCCTTTTATCTTCCATCTTGTCGGCGAGAGCTAAGACTTAGATGTCAAACATCCGTATCCACGTATCAAAGTGGACGGTAGGCACACCAGGGCTGTGTAAGAATGCCGGAGGTGGCGAAATACCGAGCAAGGCCATTATTTACTTTATCTTCGTCGCCAATATGTTGTATTGTGAGGTAGCATGAAGGAGAGAGCCGGACAACGACGTGCAGTGTTTACTTCCTTTTCTCAGAACTCTTCTTCGTTGGTACATACAACAGGTAGTCTGTAATTCTACACGCTACTGCCACCTATTGGAATGATATGTAACTACACTTAGTATGACTATACCACAGTAACATTGCCTTATTCATAGAATTTGGTTGTTAGTTACAATAAAGGCCTGATTTACTAAGATCCAAATACCACGCACTAAACAGTGAATGCAACCTATGAAATAGTGTGTACATAAGTGGCCGCATTTTGTGTCATTTACTAAGACTGTGTGTGCAATTCAAAAATGGTGCACACCGCCTTATTTAAATGAGGATTTTGCATATACTATGTGAGGCATCGCCTCATTTACAGTGTACTTAAAATAATTACGACCATATCTAGGAATTGATATGACGGGAATTTTCAGATTGTCTACTTGGCGCTGCGATAAACTGAACGCATCATAATTTGCCACCTCAGTAGAACGCATGTCCAACTCTGACGTAGTCATAGACACAGTAGAAAAAACATTTTGTGAGTTGTGTATTATTCTACGAAAATTGCTATGTGTACAGGGATCATCCAGCCTGGCGCTGGCTAGTTCTAGCTTAACTGACTCCATACCCAGGCTAGCAGGCTCTGTAATTGCCTGTGACCGGGCTTGCTCTAGTGCAGTTAGTCAAATGTGGCTCAATGCGAAGTCTATGTGCCGAGACAAGAGGATAGCGCCTTCCTGGTTAGGGTGAAGGCCGTCTCTCCTCAGCAAGCCAGGTTTGCCCCAGAAAGAGGGCCAATTATCAATAAACGTAAATCCCTGTTGTCTACAGAAGCTATCCAGCCACTTGTTAAGAGAGACTAATCTGATATATCTCTCATCATTGCCTCTCCCAGGCAGGGGGCCATTCATGTTAACATGAATGTTATCATATTATAAAACATGCATAAGACATGTACCATATTTATGGGCATTTTAGAAGAAGTCGTGCAGTGCATTTACATTGACATCATTTTTTTTTTTTTTTTTACAGCTAAAGGTGCATGGTGCAAGGTGCAAGGCTGCACTTAAGCTGTTATGCCCTGAAAGGGGATGGACCTGGAAAAGGTGGTCTAAAACGTGTCTGCTTCTCCTATATTCAGAGCATGCCCCTGGCGGTCAAAAATACAAGAAATATTTTATAACCCTATGTATCGCTTTGAGGAATGTCCACACACTATTGGACTTGGCCGAAACAACTGAGAGGCCCCACTGTAGGACAGCACTTCTGGCCCTGGAGCTCGTCAAGTACAACATCGATATTAGAGCACTCAACAAATCCAGACTACATGGGGAGGACTCCCTGACAGAGGCTGGTGCAGGCTACACCATCTTCTGGAAATGGGTCACTGAAGGCACTCGCCACATCCATGGAGTTGGTTTTGCTGTGAAGTTCCAACTGCTGCAGCGCATCCCAGAATCTCCCATCGGCATCAATGAAAGACTGATGGCATGGCGTATTCCCTCACTAAGGGACGCTTCGCCACCCTCATTAGCCAACTCTGGATGCTGAACACAACATCAAAGAGGACTTCTGCGGGGCACTTGAGTCCATCATACAGAAAACTCCAGCAACATATAAAGTCATTCTCCTGGGAGATTTCAATGTGAGAGTGGGCACAGAACACCTGATATGGAAGACAGTTGTTGGCCAACACGGAGTGGGGGAAATAAACAGCTTCTCTTCCTCTGTGCAGAACACCTCCTGGTCATCAACAACACCACCGTCCAGCAGAACAACCTGGGATTACCCCCGCTCAAAGCACTGGTATTTCCTGGACCAAGTACAAATGAGATGTTCTTTCCACCAGTCATGCGCGGAGCAGAATGCTGGACCTATCACCTCATGGTCAGAACCAAACTCCTCATGACCATCCAAACCCGTCGTCCAAGGACAGCCCCAAACCGGGAACTCAGCTGCACAGCAATAAACAGCTCTAGCACTATAGACAACCTCCAATGGCACCTTGCAAGCAACTTTAATCAGATCCCTGAGGAATCACTGACTGGCCAGCTCTGTGCAATGTCATCTATAGTGCAGCCTCAGTGGCGCCCTGCGACTCAAAGAAACACCACCAGGACTGGTTTGATTGCAACTTTGCCAAAATGCAACTACTCATACACTCCAAACACCAAACACATAAAGCCCTCCTCTCCTGCCCTGTATCTCCCTCCATGAAAGCCACCGTTGCTGCCACAAGATCCGCTACTGGTGGGGGCAGAAGGCTAACTAGATCCAGAACCTTGCAGAATGCAACAACACCAAGTGCTTTTATGATGCCATCAAAGCCTTCTATGGTCCAAGGAAGCTGACACTTGCCCCGTCCGCTCAGCTGATGGAACCACCCTTTCCAAGCACCGTCATGAGATCCTTGGCCAGGGGGGAAATCACTCTGAGACTCTCCTGAACCACACCAACCCTGTTGACCGCCACATCTTGGATGGACTCCCAAACCTCCCTCTTTAATCATGCACCTTGACTCGCCGCTATAGTACTGTGAAACCCGCCAAACCATCAGGGGCCTGAAGAACAACAAAAGCGCTGGACCTGATGGTATCTTGGCCGAGGTTTTTAATATGGCGGATATCTTCTTACACGTCGCCTGCAACTTTTCATTTTACACATGTGGGAACTTTAGACCCTCCCACAGGACTGGAAGGATGCCAACATTGTGGTCATCTACAAGAACAAAAGGTGTCAAAGCAGCCTGTAGGAACAGCCGTAGAATTTCCCACCTTACCATCGCAGGGAAAGTGTTGGCAAAGATCATGCTCAAGAGACTCGTGGAGCAGGTCCCAGAAGCTGCTCCACCGGATATACCATGTGGCGTCCGGAAGACAAGATCCACCACTGACATGGTCTTTGTCTTAACACAGTTAATGGAGAAGAGCATAGAGCAGTGCAAAGACCTATATGTAGCCTTTATCGACCTCAGCAAAGCATTTGACACCATAAACCGTGAAATGATCTGGAAACAACTGTCCAAACTTGGGCTACCACCCAAGTTTCTGTCCATCCTGCAGCAACTGCATGATTGGATGCAAGCCAAAGTCCTCACTGGAGAACTCCAATCAGAGTTATTCAATGTCAATGTTGAAGTGAAGCAAGGCTGTGTCCTGACACCAGTACTGTTTAATCTCCTCCTTTCTGCCATCACCTACCTCTTCCATCGTGGCCTGGTTCACGAAGACGGTGTTCACCTAGAATACCGCCTTGACGGGAGTCTTTTTAAAATTTGCCGTCTCCAAGCCTACAGCTCGACAAAGGTCTGCCAAATCTACGAGCTACAATACGTGGATGATTGTGCAGCGTTAACACACCGTTCATGCAGCATGCCCTCAACACAATTTCCACTCTGTACCAGTCCTTTGATCTCCAGGTCAACATTAAAAAAACTGAAGTCATATCCCAACTCACTACCCAACATGTGTCACCCCACAGCTTCTATATAAATGGTGTCCCACTTAAAACAGTTATTCACTTCACTTACCTTGACTCCACACTGTCCTCCCACTGCTTCCTCGACATAGATATAAATACCCGCATCAATAAAGCCTCATCAGCCTTTGGAAGCCTACGCAGCAGGGTTTTTGATAACCGCAACCTGAAGGTCAGCAGCAAGGTCAGCAGCAAGGTCACCGTCTACAATGCTGTACGTGTTTCCACTCAATTTTACGGTGCAGAAACATGGACTCCATACAGGCAGAAATTGCAAACTTGGAGGCCTCCACATCCGCTGCCTTCAGAAAATCCTTGGTTTGGCCTGGGAAGACAGAGTGAGATCCTGGAGAGCACCAAAGCCAGCAGTATGGAAGTAGATGTGGCCATAAGACACCTGCGGTGGCTAAGACACATTATATACTTGCCTGATCTCTGCCTGCCCCGCCAAGTCCTCTACGGCCAACTATATGAACCGAAGCATGCTGCTGGTGGACCAACGAGACGCTACAAAGTCCTTCTGAAGCACACTTCCATCAATACCATGCAGTTGAAACCCTGGCATGTGACCGCTTAGCTTGGCGGGCCACTTGTGCCAGAGTAACACAAGGTCTGAGAGATATGCCCAGCAACACCAGAGGAAAGCCGGCATTCCCCCAACATCGGGGCTCCCCTACTCCATCTGGGGATGGAAGTGCGGCTCACGCATCGGCCTCGACAGCCACATCAAGTGGCATCAGCGGCAAATCACTGAAACCCCCCTCCTCTCTATGGAGCCAGCGTCATCTTCATACATCAATGGACAGCTAAGACTGATGTGTATGTGTATGTGTGTGTGTTTAAGTGTTTGTATATATGGGTATATGTGTGTTTAAAATATATAAACATATGCATGCATATATGTATGTATATGTGAGTATGTAAGTATGTGTATGTGTGTGTGTCTAAGTGTTTGTATATATGGGTATATGTGTGTTTAAAATATATAAACATATGCATGCATATATTTATGTACATGTGAGTATGTAAGTATGTGTATGTGTGTGTGTATGTATGTATGTATGTATGTACAAAACCCAAAACCAGTGAAGTTGGCACGTTGTGTAATTCGTAAATAAAAACAGAATACAATGATTTGCAAATCCTTTTCTACTTATATTCAATTGAATTGACTGCAAAGACAAGCTTGTTATTGTTTGAACGAAGAAACTTAATTTTTTTGGGCAAATAATCATTAACTTAGAATTTAATGTAGGGCTGGGCGATATATCGATATACGTCTCAGTGCGATATAGAAAATAACTATATCGTAATATTCGAGTAGACGTTCTCATGCAGTTGTTTTTAGCTGCGGGCATTACACTACAGGCTCCCCTCGCTCTTTCCTGTGTCTCCTTCTCACAGACAAGCAGGCGCACATTCTTACATACGTCATATACTGTCACGTCATACGTCACATACGTATACGCCCTCGCCCAGCAGAGAGGTAGCGGCGTGGCTAACGTTAGCTGTGATGCTAGCGGATTGTTGCAAGAGAAAGAAGGTGCAAATCTCGTAACAAATAAAGGAAGAATTAATTCCCAGGAAAAACAGCACGGGGACCATCGTCTGGTGGTGGTTCGGCTTCAAGTGGGAATATGTCAAATATTCAACTTTAATTTGTCAAGTGTGGGGCACAAGTGTTGCTACCAAAAGTAGCATTACTGATAATATGTAGTATAATTTGAAAAGTAACCTGCTAATAACTTTAATAAATACAGTTTTGGTCAATTGACTTAGTTGTGATTTCCTTCTCTGCATGAAAGTTTAAAAGTAGCATTTATTTATGCAGTATGAACAAGAATGTTTTAATGTAGACACATAGAATCATCATACTGCTGTTATTATATGTATCAATTGTTATTTCAAGGCTAAGGCAAAATACAGAGAAATATATCGTATATCGCGATATGGCCTAAAAATATTGCGGTATTAAAAAATGGCAATATCTTTTTTTTTCTCTTTTTTTGTCCAGTCAAGCTTCTCAGGCAAATCATATAGTTGATGTAGACGCCCATATCGGCTTTTCAGATTTACTTTACAAAAGAGAAGTGTAGGATACTTCTCTTGCTGCCTTATTTGAATTTGACTTTATAAATGTATTTATATTATCATTTGGTGCAACCGGGCCGGGGCAGGAGGGGACAGAAAGAGAAAAAAAGGAAGACAGAGGGGGAAAAAAGGCAATATCGACCAGCCCTAATTTAATGGCAGCAACACATTGCAAAAAAGTTGCCATAGGAACATTTTTACCACTGTGTGACATGGCCTTTCCTTTTAACAACACTCAGTACACGTTTGAGAACTGAGGAGAACAATTTTTGAAGCTTTTCAGGTGAAATTTTTTCCCATTCTTGCTTGATGTACAGCTTAAGTTGTTCAACAGTCCGGGGTCTCCGTTGTTGTATTTTACGCTTCATAATGCACCACACATTTTCAATGGGAGACATGTCTGGACTACAGGCAGGCCAGTCTAGTACCCACACTCTTTTACAACAAAGCCACGCTGTTGTAACACATGCAGAATGTGGCTCGGCATTGTCTTGCTGAAATAAGCAGGAGCGTCCATGATAATGTTGCTTGGATGGCAACATATGTTGCTCCAAAACCTGTAGGAGACCTTTCACTATTAATGGTGCCTTCACAGATGTGTAAGTTACCCATGCCTTGGGCACTAATACACCCCCATACCATCACAGATGCTGGCTTTTGAACTTTGAGCCGATGACAGTCGAGATGGTTCTTTTCCCTGCGATGAGGTGGCCACTTGTCCAGTGTGTACCCCGCCTTCCGCCCAATTGTAGCTGAGATAGGCACCAGTGCCCCACGTGACCCCAAAGGGAATAAGCGGTAGAAAACGGATGGCTGTATGGTTCTTTTCCTCTTTGGTTCGGAGGACACGACGTCCAGTTTCCAAAAACAATTTGAAATGTGGACTTGTCAGACCACAGAACACTTTTCCACTGTGTATCAATCCATCTTCGATGAGCTCAGGCCCAGCAAAGCCGGCAGCGTTTCTGGGTGTTGTTGATAATTGGCTTCCGATTTGCATAGTAGTGTTTTAACTTGAACTTACAGATGTAGCAAAGAACTGTAATTACTGACAGTGGTTTTCTGAAGTGTTCCTGAGCCCATGTGGTGATATCCTTTATGCACTGATGTCACTTTTTGATGTAGTACCGCCTGAGGGATCGAAGGTCCGTAATATCATTGTTTACGTGCAGCGATGCCTCCAGATTCTCTGAATCTTTTGATGACATTACGGACCGAATATGGTGAAATCCCTAAATTCCTTGCAATAGCTAGTTGAGAAATGTTGTTCTTAAACTGTTCGACAATTTGCTCACGCATTTGTTCACAAAGTGGTGACCCTCGCCCCATCCTTGTTTGTGAATGACTGAGGATTTCATGGAAGCTGCTCTTATTCCCAATCATGGCACCCACCTTTTCCCAATTAGCCTGTTCACCCGTGGGGTGTTCCAAATAAGTGTTTGATGTTCATTTATGAACTTTGTCAGTATTTTTTGCCATTTATGCCAGCTTTTTTTAAACATGTTGCAGGTATCAAATTCCAAATGAGCGAATATTTTCAAAAAATAACAACATCTTCCGGTTCGATCATTTAGTATCTTGTCTTTGCAGTATATTGAATTGAATATAGGTTGAAAATGATTTGCAAATCATTGTATTCTGTTTTGGGAATCAGCACCTCCAAGTCTGAGTCCATGGTTCTCGCCCGGAAAAAGGTGGAGTACCATCTCATGGTTGGGGAGGAGATTTTGTCCAAAGTTAAGGAGTTTAAGTACCTTGGAGTCTTCTTCACGAGTAAGGGAAGAGTGGATCGTGAGATCGACAGGCGGATCGGTGCAGTGTCTTCAGTAATGCGGACACTGTGTCAATCCATTGTGGTGAAGAAGGAGCTGAGCTGGAAGGCAAATCTCTCTGTTTACCGGTCGATCTATGTTCCTATCCCCACCTATGGGCATAAGCTTTGGGTTATGACTGAAAGGACAAGATCACAGGTACAAGTGGACGAAATTAGTTTCCTCCGCCGGTTGCCGGGGCTCTCCCTTAGAGATAGGGTGAGAAGCTCTGTCATCCGGGAGGAGCTCAAAGTAAAGCCGCTGCTCCTCCACATCGAGAGGAGCCAGATGAGGTGTTTCGGGCATCTGGTCAGGATGCCACCCGAACGCCTCCCTAGGGAGGTGTTTCGGGCACGTCCGACTGGTAGGAGGCCATGGGGAAGACCCAGGACACGTTGGGAAGACTATCTCTCCTGGCTGGCCTGGGAACGCCTCGGGATCCCCCAGGAGGAGCTAGAAAAAGTGGCCGGGGAGAGGAAAGTCTGGGCTTGCCTCGTTAGGCTGCTGCCCCCGCGACCCGACCTCAGATAAGCGGAAAAAGATGGATGGCTGCATTCTGTTTTAGTTACGATTTACACAACGTACAAACTTCACTGTTTTTTTGTTTTGTATATGTATATGTATAGGTATATGTTTATGTATATTGGGGGATAACGATTCATTTTAACAGTGGTTGCTGATACATTCAGAAAATATATTATATTTTTAGAATGATACGATCCAAAACGATTCAGTGATTCGGAATCAACCAGTGTGACTGAAATAAATACTGGATACTGGACACTGCAGGTAAAGTTTCCTGTATTCCTGGTATTTCTTGAAGGGGAATTAAGTATTAATACATTTTTGATAAAAACAAGTAAGTAAAGAATAATTAATGGTCAATGCATTTACATCTTATTTAAATAAAGTACAACCTGTTACATATCTTAGGTTTGGTGCCTTTTTCTGTTTTAGTTTCCATCGTACCCAAGGTAAGGCAGGAGTGATGAGCACAGCTGTAGCCAATTTACCTTAATTTATTTAGTCTCTCCTCACACACCTGTTCGATTCAGGATCTTTCCACGTAGCTTCTAACTGTAACTTCACGCCTTTTCAGTGTGCTTACAAGTCCTCCAACTCGTTGAGTATATCGCTACGCTTTTCCCCACCAGGTTTGTTAGTTTTAATCCTGGAAAAATAGCATTTGTTGCCTGTGCCTGCTCCCTTAAATTACAGTTTATTATAAAATATATTCATTTCATTTCACGGTGGCAGAGGGGTTACTGCGTCTGCCTCACAATACGATGGCCCTGAGTAGTCTGGGGTTCAATGCCGGGCTCAGGATATTTCTGTGTGGAGTTTGCATGTTCTCCCGGTGAATGCGTGGGTTCCCCCCGGGTACTCCGGCTTCCTCCCACCTCCAAAAACATGCACCTGGGGATAGGTTGATTGGCAACACTAAATTGGCCCTAATGTGTGAATTTGAGTTTGAATGTTGTCCGTCTATCTGTTTTGGCCCTGCGATGAGTTGGCGACTTGTCCAGGGTGTACTACGCCTTCCGCCCGATTGTAGCTGAGATAGGCACCAGCACCCCCCGCGATCCCAAAGAGAATAAGCGGTAGGAAATGGATGGATGGATGGATGGATATTCATTTAAATTCTTAGGAAATGTAATATTTTTACTTATTATATCTTTACTCTAGGGGTGTCAAACTTGTTTTCACCGAGGGCCACATCACGGTTATGGCCGAAGGTCCCCTATTACCTCGGCATCACACCTGTTGTTGTGGGTTGGGCTTTCTATGTGGATGGAGCAGCACTTTGGCTCCCGCACATACTGGGAGACAAATATATTGTCCATACAAACATATACTGTACATACGCACATACAGATGCATATATTCATGCAAACATACATACGCAGGTACATATGCACATACATACAAATATACATATATACATGCACACATTCGATGTACAAACATGCATACATACTGCACATACACGTGCACATACACTCATGCATATAATCACATTTCATTAAACATATATTAACAGTGTGTCCCCCGCCCCAAGGGAAACTAGGTAGAAACACGGCACACTGCTAAAGCTTAAAATATTTTACCATAACACTCTATAAGGTAATTATAATCCACCCTTCTTTATCTGCTTCCTTTGTAATTCAAGTATTCATTCCAGTTATGAATTGTTACATTTGAAGCAATTGTAATTTTCATAATAGTGGTCATTATTATTCATTATCAGCGTTATTTCTATTGGTATTTTCATTGCTCCATTTGTAGTGCAACAATGTTCATTGTCATTTCTCCATCCGTCCATCTATATTCTTCCGCTTATCTGAAGTCGGTAATTACTGTCTACTTCATTAACTGAATCTTTGTTATAATTTTTGGTATCATATTTGTAAATTGGATTCGCTGATGTTGTGCTGTTGTTGTATTTGTTTTGTTTTTGTTGCTGTCTCTTTGTTATTCCCACAATTTTCCTCTCTGTCCTCTTTTCTTTTCTTCTTTTTATCCCCTGCCGCTTCGGTCCAGCTGTGCCACTAAATATATCCACTTAATTAATATCCCCTTTATTAAGTCAAATACAAACAAGGCAAGAGAAGTATCCCACACTTCTCCTTTCTAATGCAATACAGTATAGCAGATTTGACCATCGACAGCAACAATAAGATTAGCCTGAGTGACTAGGCAGGACATGTTAAAAAAAAAAAAGTTATAGTGGCCTTCAGAGGGCTGTGTTTGTGTGTGTGTGTGTGTGAGACCTAATGATATTATTATACAGTTGCCTATGGATTTGATTATTCTCTTTTTTTCACATAAACCGTAAAAAAAAATAGTTTTCAATTTTGCAGTAAAAAAAATGGCAGCTCAGTGGCCACAATATTACCATACAAATTAAGGTTGGTTTAACAGCATATTACTGTAAACAGAAAAACTGTACTACAGCTTTTTTTACATTAAATTAATGGCAACTAAACTGTCAGTTTTTACCATAAAATCTACAATTTGATGAATAAATTGCATTCAAATCATAAGTCAAGCAGATAGTTATTATTAGTCTGTTTATTTGGACTTAAACACAAAGTTTAAAATGTATGATAGTATATTTGTTGCATTGTTAGGTAATATTAAAGTTGAAAAGATATGCACATGCGTTCATATTTTTTTATCTGTTAAAACAGAAAAGAACAAATACATTTAATAAGAAATGTATTTCTTACTACTTCTCCATTGACACATGTAATTTCAAGGCTTTACTCCTTTCCCAAACCATATTTTATTTATTTTCTTAAAAAAAACAACAGTTTTTTTCAAAATGCATTTTTAGTCCCTGGGCTTTCAGTCAGTCCTGTTAACACACCCACAGAAAATGTATTATTACATAAGTCACATTTCAAGTAATTCCTTATGTGTATGGTCAGATTTAGAGAATCTTGAAAATTACAAGTATCAACAAATCAGCACCGATTCAGTGTAATAGCAAAAATATCAAAATCAACAATGTATCAACATACATGCACAGGAACAATATGTCAAAATAGAAGAGGACTTGATACAATAGATTTTTGGATCGCTCCTCAGTGTGTTTTTCATGGACTTTGTAATAAATTAAGCTGCTTTTGGGTCATCCCAGAGAAGTGAGCGGTCTTCATATTTGTGCTGTTATTGTCACAATGTTGTCCAAATGTGTCGTTTCCATGGAATTCCACTAACTTACATGCTTTCCTTCATTAGGCTGCATTGCCCCCTCCACTAACAACCCTTCCCCCATTTTACAGCCAGGCGGCATTCGGAAGAGACGTGCATGGACGTCTTCCACACTGAGGCGTCTCCCGGAGCGCTTGTGTGTGTGTTCGCAGGGAATTATCAACGTTTAAAAAGAAAATAACAACACAGCCATGTTGTTTTTTGTAAGGAGCAAGAGCTAGCTTCGCGGCTATAGACGAGTCCTCTCGCACGTGGACTCAGGATCCTAATATGACGTCCAAAATGTCCAGATTAAATGTACAAGATGGTGAACTGGTCGTTATTAACGCATCAAATGCCGTAAAAACAGCGAGCACTTTAGCAACGTATCCACGACGAGACGGCTGCCATTACTGTCTTCTCCTACAGCGGTGAACACACACTGCTAAATATCCTTCCGCGTTTTTTGCTCCTTAGAGGGGGAGGGGGATTTGGACAAAAACACCCACATTTTCGTCAAAGTCCACCATTAAAAATAGCATTAACACACACGCGATTGTGACATGTGAGTAGGGTTATTTTTCAGAGGTTGCTTGCGGTGTTTAGTGATCTAAACCGTTTCATGCGCACTAGACTTGGCGCCGAGCGGAGGAGCACGTCAAAGGGAGCCGGGCCTGTTTTCTGTGGTGTTGAATGGAGGCAGCCTCTTCCTGGTGGATAAACAGTGACAGCTACAGGGCAGCTACCGATACCGACACCGAGCGGCCCGGCTCCGGCGCTGCTGCCCTCCTCGACAAAACATGGCTTCGGATAGCCATCACATGGCACGGCTAACTTCTGGTAAGTAGTGGAGCTCGGGAGAAAATGCGCCAAGGTTGTCGTTAATGTCCCCCTTTTCTCCCACGCCGACGAAATCGGTAACCCTGTGCGATCTTCTCTCCGCCCGCGACCACACCAGAGCTCTACTTCCTAATCGCCCGCTTTCTGGAGGCAGGGCCGTGCCAAAAAGCAGCCCAGGTTGGTTCTGATCAATTGTGTTCTACTTTACAAAACACCAGAGGCGACCATAAGGCGTAATCTTGTCTTTTTAACCCCGTTTCCAGACGCTGATAAGGGAGGTGGAGGATCAGGAGGTAAGGGCTGTGTTAAGCTGCTGCAATGTCGCTTTTTAAAACTCAACACATCCTTATACGTTTCATGAGTACTCTTCATGCTTTTATGGTTATTTCACAATATTCTTGTTTCCCTGGTAGCTGCTGCCCAAAAGGCTGGACTGGACCGGGCAGGACCACCCCGGGACATATGACAATTTGGTAAGGCAGCCTCTCTCAGCAAGGGAGAAACTTTTACACAGCAACTTTAGAAATTGAATTTCCCGCATTTTTTCCAATCAGATGTTCGGAAGAAATAAGTATTTTTTTCAATTTGACAAACGAAATGCAGATAGTTGTGCATTAAGTGGGGGGTTGGTCATTGGCCTGTCCTCCCGAGTGCAGGTTGTGTCCTGAAAGGAAAGGTTAAGTTAAAAAGTGTGTGGAATTGTTGATACGTCACTGGCGTTGTGGCTGCGAGAGCCCGGTGGATCCGGGGGAGGGACTCCCTGCAACACTCCAGCCTGGAGTGGAGGCGCTGCTGCCCCGCTCCGAACACAACAACACTCCTGCTGCTGGGAAACAGGAACGTTTTTCATCTGAATGTAAACAGTAATTGGATTAAATCCTGATGTGGAGCTTCCCAGGCTGCAAAACTTTGTCGTTGAGGATGGTTTTTCTTCTTTTTTACTTTTCCTTTTTTGACCTGAAAGTGGAGGTATGCCACAAGATGATGCGAGGTAATGTGCAACTATTGTATCCACAATACTAAATAATCAATTAATGCCCTAATTAAAACGTACCAAATGCTATCTGTAGGGTGCACAGGGGCGTGGAGTGAATGGATGCTCCTCTTAGGTGCTCATACATTTGCCAGCATATTGACATGTGCAATCCACACCATTTACTATGAAATACTATTTAATTCATTAATATTTAAAAATTACATTTGAACAATTTCCAGTGCAATATTTTGCATGCATGCTTGCAGTGCTCATACACCAACATATGCACATTTTATATGAATAGTTACATGAAATTGTGTACAAGTGGAATTTTAAAGTATATTTTTTTCCTCGGTGCATGTGCTCTGTCCTACTGTATGCCCCCCCACTCCCTGCCACTCAAGCCTGCCTCCATTCTAATAATACTGTATTTTCTATTGTATCTAAAACATTGCCACTATTGTTTTTTTGTTAAATGCTTTGGACTAATGGTTATGTGATGTTTGTACACATGAATAAGTTATTCTTATATTTAATTATTTTTCTTTGCTGTTGCACAAGATGGTTCAGAATTTAGGGAGGACACATGGGTGAATTAATTAAAACTATTAATTGGGGCTAACTAATTATTGCAAATTAATTAGTTGCGTGCTTTATTAGCATTTTTAAGCACATTATTAAAAGAACACAGGCAATGTAGTTTATACATATTTATTTTTGACTAAATGATAAATCCACACAAACATTTCTCCATGAAATTCATTTCATGATGTATTTAGAATAATATATGTTTGCATGTTTGCAACACTTGGAATTCTAAAGATGTGTAATGTGGTGCAAATTGGTTTTGGCTTCACAACGTGTTCTGAATATGTGAGTGGTTGTGTACATATATAATGGCTGTGTGAGGCGCTGGGATGTGTGCTTAGAAATGCTAATCACATGTCCTGTACCAGCAATGATGTTTGATGTCATTATAGGCAGTCATTAATTGTGTGTGTGCGTGTGTTGCAGAAGATGCGCTGATAGGTGTGTGTGTGTGTGTGTGTGTGTGTGTGTTTATATCAGCATTGCCCACTGCTGCATGTCTAATTTAAACGTGTTCATATTGAACTAAGAACACACTATGCTTCACACTGCTTGCTTTAATTGCAGAAGGTCATGTTAGGCTCAGTAGTGTACAATGTACTATTTAAAAGCATCCTTATATTAAATGTATCATTGTTTGCGAATGAGGCATTTTGTTTGCAAACGCGTATTGTAAGGTCATCTGTTACTGTGACAGTTTCGATATATAGCAGCTATAGCTTTTAGATGAGTGACTCACTCTGTATATACTACCTGCAGTGTACACTTCACATATATAGTACACACAGGTCCATGCAAATGTTATTATTAAGAACTGTTTATACAGATTTTTAGTGTACAATCGAAGGTAATTAATTAGCTTTTGAATAATTACAGTTTCTGTTAAGCATGCAACACAAAGTATTATAGAGGTGAGGCTCTTTAGTCACCTCATGATTCAATCCAGATTCTTGGGGTGACAATTAAGATTCAAAATCGAAGCAACAGTAGTAATAATAATGTCAATTTTTTTTTTCTTTTAAAAAGGATTCTTGAAAGAAGTTAGCGTAAGTAAAATAAAAGATGCAATCTATTTTTGAAATTTATAAATTGATTTAGAATCAGAATAAATCATTATTGCGATTTACAAATGAATTGATTTTTTTGAGCCCCCATACAAAATACACAATATCTTACCAGAAGTTCAATTTATACTTACACATACGAACACCCTACTAATTGTATTTCCTGAGGCCGAATCGATAAATGTGTTCTGTACAAAGTTGTTATTTTTAAATATCTGCTTTTCCAAGTATCAGTGTGTCTTTGAATTTTTATGAAAAAAAAAGGCTAATGTTCATATTGCCTCCTTTTTAATGTCTTCTCTCGATAATGAAGCAAATATTTTTTGCATTTCAGCATAATGCCATGTCTTTTGAAGGAACAAAAATAAGTTTGAACATATTTAAACACAATTCATCATAGCTGTGGTGTTCTGGAAGTGTTTGGGATTTGACTTTGAAATTGTCCTCATGAAAGGTGTGTACAATAGGGACCATGGTGGGTGTTTTGTTTTGTTGAATTCATGAAACCGTTGCATTGCAAAACTTGTTGAATTTTTGTGTGGAGCGAGTTTTAAATTAACTGGGTGTATTTTAAGAGGTACCATATGCATTTTCATTGGTAAGTGTCTTTACCACGTGACACTTTCTTGAAAGTTCTTACAAAAAAAAAAAAAATCTTTCATGGCCTTTTTGCTGAAGTGTTTGTCTATACAAACAATGGTCTGCAAGATGACCATGTGTGTTTGTATGCAGGTGAAGCTTCACCAGCACATCGCTCCAGACCACCTGCTGCAGGTGTGCTCCAGAGTGTGTCCGCTACTCGAGCGGGATGTCCCGGCCAGCATTCCGGGACTTACTAGCCTGCTGGGGGCAGGCCGACAGAATCTTCTCCGCACCAATAAGAGTGAGTGAATGCACACATTTTAAGGTTCCCAAATTCTTAAAACAAATATACTTTTGTTGTTGTGTTGCTCAAGGTTGCAAACATGTAGTATGGAAGGCTTCTGCACTGGCTGCACTTCACTGTGGACGACCACCAGAGCCCCCCATCATCTATGGGAGCCCACCTAACATCGGTAAAGGACTGCTTTAATTTTGCTAATTGAAAATCAATAGTGTTCATCATTGATCTTTCTTCATTATTCTCTTTGAGGTCTATAGTCAGCAGGGATGGGTATTGTTTACATTTAAACCGATACGGTGCTAATTCCGGGTACCAGGGAAATGAAAACGGTACCAATTTTTGGTATTTGTGTGTGTATATTAATAAAAAATATATTTTTTTGAAAGTATATTAAGGACATTGGCATAAATGTGAGGGAAATGCTTTCATTGTGAGGGAAAATGTCATCATTGTCACCGACGTCCCACTGAGTGTGAGTTTTCCTTGCCCTTATGTGGGCCTACCGAGGATGTCGTAGTGGTTTGTGTTGTGGTTTGTTCAGCCCTTTGAGACACTAGTGAATTAGGGCTATATAAGTAAACATTGATTGATTTATTTGGGAAAATAATTTGTTCGGTACAGCTCATTCATGCCAAAAACACTCAACCGCCCCGTTCTGAATTGGACAATGTGAGACGGCTGGTTGAAACACAGACTAAAATAATGAGGTAAAGTTTGCAGGAACAACACATACACCCACAACACATTTCATCATCTGCTTGTGTTGTTGTGAAAGACATCATCCATGTAAGATCAATGTACAAACAGGACAACAGTCAAAACTTGAGAAGCTTGCTCTTTTTTTTTTTTTTTAAATAGCCTCAAGTTGTCTCCTTACCCATCAGGCTCCGAACACTAGCACACTTCCCCCACCTTTACAATAATAAGGCTGTGCACAACATCTAGTCTGACTGCACCAACAAAATAAAGGTTTCAAATAAGTACCTTACACAAGTGTAATGTACATTATTGATACATTAACAACATGATTATGCTCTGACCTATACTGGTCAAAATTGTCCAAAGATGTATTGCATGTGAGGATTTTTGCATTTAATTAACGGAAATGTCAAGTTGTATTCATGACACAAAAAGCACACACTTTATGGGGGTAAATAGAGTGTAAAAGGTAAAAAGCGGAATTCAAATAAACTTAAACTGGATTTTATTTTTACATATTGCTATTGTAATTTTGTTTTTTTGTTGTTACTATTATTATTTTACTTGTTATTCTTTACACAGGTGTTCTTTTTAAATTATGTCTAAAGTTGGGTATTGGTAATTCAATAAATAGTAATGTTTTCAAATTCATGAATAATGATTTTATTAACCGTGATTTCAGTATCAATCAAAATAATTGTGATCATTATTTTTGCTGTAATCGTCCAATCCTCGTTAATTCTGTGCGATCTAGTAGACATTTTCGATGATGCTGCTGCCTCTCCATATGCACCTTCCTTGCTTGACAAGCACCGCCAACAAATAGTGAACCGTGCGTTGCGACCGCTTAGTCCACCAAGGCTGAAAACATGCAAACTCCACACAGCAATGATTAAATGGTGATTCTAATATTGAGGCCAACATGCTTACCACCGTTCATCTATGATTGGTTAGTTCCAACTGCAGCAACACTCCCAGTCACTCTTGTAATTACCGTATCCACTCACAAAGGAAAATAATAAGCTATGCTTATTGACTGTACTGTAATAGAGAAATGCACATCACATGCCAAACCTTGATCTTAGAAGAGGCGGCGTAGTGACCGTGCAGAAACATAATCAGGCTTCACAATTGATTTTTGAAACAATTCGCTTTTTTTTTTTACTATGGTTCCAGTTTAATTTATTTAGATTTCCTTCAAGGTCAATAAATGTAGCTTTATTTTTGTGCGAGAGAGGCTTATGTAAAATTAATTCTTCAAAAATATACAAGTGTTAATGTTTTAAGACTTTTGACCCTGTAACAGATTAAATCTGTTTTCATTATTTCTTAAGTGCTAAAATAGTATTCAAAGTCCAAACAAGCTGAAGGTTCAACAGCCCAGACTTGACGATCCGCTGTAATTTGCTTTTCGCCATGTAAAAAATAATGTTTCCTGCCTGGCATTGTCCTCATGTGACGTCTTTTCTTGCCGTTTAGTGGAAACAGGTCACGGCCGTCGCCTGAACGGCTCTTACCGCCTGCAGCAGTTGGTGCCGACCGCTGTCTACCAGCACATGAAGATGCATAAGAGGATCCTGGGACACCTGTCGTCCGTCTACTGTGTCACCTTCGACAGAACGGGACGCCGCATATTCACTGTAAGCTGAACTCAGGCAACTTAAACATTACTTAATTGGTTAATGTGTAACATGGCTGTTGCTTCAGACGGGGAAATAAGGAAGTGTAAAAGGAATAATTCATGAACTGTAGCCGTTAGCTTTACAAATGCTGCCTGCTACTTGTTTACCATTTTCATTAAGACATTAACTTAATAAAAAAAAAATGTTATTAATGTGCTATTATTCATAAGGAGCCCTCCAACCATGTCCTAATCTCCCCAAACTTGTCCTAATTGTATGTGCTGCATACATCTTTGGGTCTAACTATAGTAGTTCCTAAGTTATTCATGAATAATAATTAATAATCAGCTCCATAAAAATTACTAACATAGAAAGTATAATAGTTGGACCAAATATGTTTGTAGCACAAACATAGCACTAAAGATTGGGACAAGCTTTGGGACATTTGGACATGATTAGAGGGCTGGTTTTGAATAAAAACACATTAATACAATAAAAAACGTTAATAACCTAAAAACTATAATAGTTACATCAAACATTTTTGCAATAGAAATGTAGCACACATGATTAGGACTGGTTTGGGGAGATTTTGAGAGGGTTGGGGGGCTGGTTATAAACCATATTTCGTTAATAACTTAAAATATTTAATATTGAGACCAGTGTTTCTTAACCGGGGTTCGATCGAACCCTAGGGGTTCGGTGAGTCGGCCTCAGGGGTTCGGCGGAGCCTCCACTCAAGCCACACCAGACTCATCGTGTACATAAAAACTTCTCCCTATCGGCATATTAGGGATATGGCAACAGCAGAACCCAAACTGATTTGCAGGTGTGTAATTTGTTACGAGTTCATGCACTGTGTTGGTTTTGTTCTTTGAACAAGGGAATGTTCGTGCACGGTTGTGCACCAGTAAAAGATCATATAACTTTGTCTTGAATTTGAAAAACATTTTATTTTACACTAAAAAAGGGTTCGGAGGATGTGCATATGAAACTGGTGGGGTTCAGTACCTCCAACAAGGTTAAGAACCACTGATTTAGGCCAACAATTTTTGCAGAAAAAACAAATAGGACAAGTTTGGGGAGATTTTGACATAGTTGCGACTAGTGTTGAATAATACATTATCACGTGGTAATAACATTGAACTTTGATAACTTAAACTCTAATAGTTAGGACAAAAATTATGTAGCATAAATGATTGGTAATGGTTTGAAGTTTTGACAAGAGTGCGGCTGATTCCGAATATGGAAACGTTAATAACTGAAAAACTATAATACTTTGACCTAAAAGTTTTGTAGTACAAAATAATTGGACATCTTTGTGTTGATTTGGACAAGGTGGAGGGGCTGCATGACATCACTAGTCAGAAAATGTATTTTAGAATAACTTAAAAACTGTAACGGCACAAACAAAACATTTTGTAGCACAAATGTTTGGGACAAGTTTAGGGAATTTTGGACGAGGGGGGAGGCAACTTCACACAGGTAAGAAGGTTGATAGGGGTTGGGGTGGCATTAGATTGACTCCTCTGTTATCTTCCTTTGTGTTCGTACACTTCCTGTGCTCATTCTTGCCGTATTTTTTGCCCTCCGTCGACTCCTTTGTTTAGATACCTTGTCAACCCCATCCTTCACCCTGCCTTCTCTCCCTGCTAGCTCTCATCATAGCAGGAGAACATACTTTATTACAGGCACTGCCTGAATGCCAGAATTAAGATTAATCCGTCTCCCTCACATTCTCCACATTCTTTTGCACAAGATCATATGTATTTATCTATTTTCGCCCGTGTATGTGTGTGGATTTGCCGCAATGACAGACATGACGTGTGTTTTACAAGAAGTGACATTGGATTAGTGTGTGATCAATGAGCATGTATAAGCAGGTTTGGATAAGTGATTGATTGTTGTAATGATTGGTGTGTTATGACTTTAAATGTGGCCTGGGGGTTCATTATGACTGGGAAGGCCACGTTGGAGCAGCTGGATGGACTGTTGAAGGAGACCTGCACTTTTTTTTTGAATTTCGTCTTTTGCTCGCAATCGTGAGACATGACGATGGATTTTACAAAACCCAAAACCAGTGAAGTTGGCATGTTGTGTAATTCGTAAATAAAAACAGAATACAATGATTTGCAAATCCATTTCAACTTATATTCAATTGAATGCACTGCAAAGACAATCCATCCATCCATCCATTTTCTACCGCTTATTCCCTTTTGGGGTCGCGGGGGGGGCTGGCGCCTATCTCGGCTACAATCGGGCGGAAGGCGGGGTACACCCTGGACAAGTCGCCACCTCATCGCAGGCACTGCAAAGACAAGACATTTAAAGTTTGAACTGAGATTTTTTATTTTGAAAGTAATCATTAACTTACAATTTAATGGCAGCAACACATTGCAAAAAAGTTGGCACGGGGCATTTTTACCACTGTCTTACATGGCCTTTCCTTTTAACAACATTCCATTTTGGGAACTGAGGAGACCACTTTTTGAAGCTTTTCAGGTGGAATTCTTTCCCATTCTTGCTTGATGTACAGTTTAAGTTGTTCAACAGTCTGGGGTCTCCGTTGTTGTATTTTACACTTCATTTTGCGCCACACATTTTCAATGGGAGAAGGGTCTGGACTCCAGGCAGGCCAGTCGAGCACCAGCACTCTTTTACTATGAAGCCATGCTGTTCTAGCACGTGGCTTGGCATTGTCTTGCTGCAATAAGCAGGGGCGTCCATGATATCGTTGCTTGGATCAACATATGGTGCTCCAACCCTGTGTGTACCTTTCAGCATTAATGGTGCCTTCACAGATGTGTAAGTAACCCATGCCTTGGGCATTAATACACCCCCATTCCATTACAGATGTTGGCTTTTGAATTTTGCGCCTATAACACTCAGGTGGTTCTTTTCCTCTTTGTTCCGGAGGGCACGACGTCCACAGTTTCCAAAAACTATTTGAAATGTGGACTCTTCAGATCACAGAACACTTTTACACTTTGCATCAGTCCATCTTAGAGGAGCTCAGGCCTAGCGAAGCTGGCGGCGTTTCTGATGGTGGTTTATAAATGGCTTTTGCTTTGCATAGTAAAGTTTTAACTTGCACTTACAGATGTTGCAACAAACTGTAGTTACTGACAGTGGTTTTCAGAATTGTTCTTAAGCCCATGTGGTGATATCCTTTACGCACAGATGTTTTTTGATGCAGTACCGCCTGAGGGATCCAAGGTCACAGGCATTCAGTGTTACATGCAGTGATTTTTCCAGATTCTCTGAACCTTTGAGGATATTACAAACCTTAGATAATTAAATTCTTTGCAATAGCATGTTGTGAAATGCTGTTGGACAATTTGCTCACGCACATGTTGACAAAGTGGTGACTTTCATCCCATCCTTGATTGGTAATGACTGAGCATTTCATGGAAGCTCCTTTTATACCCAATCATGGCACCCACATGTTCCCAATTAGCCTGTTCACGTGTGGGATGTTCCAAATAAGTGTTGGATGAACATTCCTTAACTTTCTCAGTGTCAGAGTTATTTTTTCTGTCGAACCCCAAGATGCAGAGAAGGAGGGAGGCATTTTGCAGGAAAACAGTTTAATTTAGAATAGTAGAACAGAACAAACAAAGGGTACCAACAAAAAGCACACACGTGGGCGAATATAACAAACTAAGGGCTATGAACAAACAAATCAGAAGCAGGGAAGTAAAAACAGTAAGCTACAAACATCTACCAAATATAGCTTACCGCTAAGCTGCAATCACACGACCAGTAGGAATGACAAGTAGAAAATGACATTGACACGATAATAATCCAGCCCTGACTGGAGGAGAAAACAGGTCTTAAATACTGGCTGGCTGGTTGATCCCAGGCTGTGGCCAGGTGCCAATCAGCCACACAGCACTCAGGGAGACAAACAGGAAACAGAACCAAAATAAGAGTACTGACAGGAACAAGACAAATGCAGAAGAAAAACTAAGACATAGACCAAAACTGTCAGGGACAAGCCTGACAGTAGCCCCCCTTCCCATAACGGATACCAGACGTTCAATCAATCAATCAATGTTTATTTATATAACCCCAAATCACAAATGTCTCAAAGGACTGCACAAATCATTACGACTACAACATCCTCGGAAGAACCCACAAAAGGGCAAGGAAAACTCACACCCAGTGGGCAGGGAGAATTCACATTCAGTGGGACGTTCTTGAAACCCCCCCCCCAAAAAAAAAACTGTCCAAAGTCACGGGAAGGTGGAGGGAGGAGAAGGAGGTGGGTCGCCAGGCCAAGTGTCCCCGCAACCAGTGGGGAAGAGTCAGGTGGCGACGGCGAGTAGAACGGCGCAGCAATTGGCGAGGCGGTCGCCCATGAAATGACCACATCCGTGGCCGACGAAAGGTTGGTGGCGCGCTCTGCTGGCCCACCGGAGACGATGGTGGCGCCCTCTGCTGGCCCACCGGAGACGATGGTGGCGCCCTCTGCCGGCCCACCGGAGACGATGGTGGCGCCCTCTGCTGGCCCACCGGAGAGGATGGTGGTGGCGCCCCCTGCTGCTGGACCACCGGACAGGATGGTGGTGGCGCCCCTTGCTGCTGGACCACTGGACAGGATGGTGGTGGCGCCCCTTGCTGCTGGACCACCGGACAGGATGGTGGTGGCGCCCCCTGCTGCTGGCGCCCCCTGCTGCTGGCCCACCGAACAGGATGGTGGCGCCCTCTGCCGGCCCACCGGAGACGATGGTGGCACCCTCTGCTGGCCCACCGGAGAGGATGGTGGTGGCGCCCCCTGCTGCTGGAACACTGGACAGGATGGTGGTGGCGCCCCCTGCTGCTGGACCACCGGACAGGATGGTGGTGGCGCCCCCTGCTGCTGGACCACCGGACAGGATGGTGGTGGCGCACCTTGCTGCTGGACCACCGGACAGGATGGTGGTGGCGCCCCTTGCTGCTGGACAACCGGACAGGATGGTGGTGGCACCCCTTGCTGCTGGCCCACCGGACAGGATGGTGGTGGCACCCCTTGCTGCTGGCCCACCGGACAGGATGGTGGCGCCCTCTGCTGCTGGCCCACCGGAGTGCGTGGTGGCGCCCTCTGCTGCTGGCCCACCGGAGTGCGTGGTGGCGCCCCCTGCTGCTGGCCCACCGGAGTGCGTGGTGGCGCCCCCTGCTGCTGGCCCACCGGAGTGCGTGGTGGCGCCCCCTGCTGCTGGCCCACCGGAATGCGTGGTGGCGTCTGCTGGCCCACCGGAGTGCATGGTGGCGTCTGCTGGCCCACCGGAGTGCATGGTGGCGCCGTAGGTTGCTGACCCACCGGAGATGATGGCACCGTAGGTTGTAGAGCCACTTGTGTGAGTAGTAGCTGTGTCTTAGCTGCACAGCTACGGATAGCCCTCCCCTCAAGGGACGGATTCCAGACGTCCCCAGATAAGCCCACATACAACATGGGTGGGTGGGAGAGGGCTTGAAAAGTGTCCGAACTTCTTTTCAAGTTATTCATTAATTCTGTCGCTAAACTAAGCCTCTCCGCCATAGACATCTCTGCGGGGTTCGAATTTGGCTGGATTATTCTGTCAGAGTTATTTTGTGTCGAACCCCAAGATGCAGAGAAGGAGGGAGGCATTTTGCAGGAAAACATAGTTTAATTTAAAATACTAGAACTAGAACAAACAAAGGGTACAAACAAAAAGCACGCACATGGGCGGATATAACAAACTAAGGGCTATGAACAAACAAATCAGAAGCAGGGAACAAAAAACAGTAAGCTACAAACATCTACCAAATATAGCTTACCGCTACGCTGCAATCACACGACCAGTAGGAATGACAAGTAGAAAATGACATTGACACGGCAATAATCCAGCCCTGACTGGAGGAGAAAACAGGTCTTAAATAGTGGCTGGCTGATTGATCCCAGGTGTGGCCAGGTGCCAATCAGCCACAGCTGAGGGTTACACAGCACTCAGGGAGACAAACAGGAAACAGAACCAAAATAAGAGTACTGACAGGAACTAAAGACAAATGCAGAGGAAAAACTAAGACATAGACCAAAACTGTCAGGGACAAGCCTGACATTCAGACTTTTTTGCCACTTGCGCCAGCTTTTTTGGAACATGTTGCAGGCATCAAATTCCAAATGAGCTAATTGCAAAAAATAGCTACGTTTTCCAGTTCGAACATTAAGTATCTTGTCTTTGCAGTCTATTCAAATGAATATAGGTTGAAAAGGATTTGCAAACCATTGTATTCTGTTTTTATCTACGATTTACACAACGTACCAACTTCACTGAATTTGTGGTGTGTATTTATTTTAATGTATTCTAAATATTAAATAAATGTTTTCCAAAGTCTGCTTGCAATGGAACACGTGGGTTCTGCTCAATTCTGTCTAAAAGCCCTTAAAAACATCCAAACACCTGCATTAGGGTTGTATATACATGATATAATTGTAAGTATATATTCAATGTAGTAATGGGCACATTTATAATAACATTTAATATTTACGTGTTTTGATCATTTTAAGCATATGCGGCATATTAATTTCAAAAACGCATCACGACATTTGCTTTTTTTTTTCTCTCATCACTGATTACTCACTGCAGATTTCATGAGAGCCAACGAACAAAAAACATCACTTACTGTACAATGTCTGCTGTCGTTGGAATGCTGACTACCAAGGTGCAGGAAAGAAAATAAGCTATAAGTAGTTTGTCTGAATTAGGGCTTATAATAACAGTATCACTAATACTTGGTTAATAATTCAAATCACCAAAGGTAAATAGAGTATCGTTGGCACTTTTTAACTTTTTAAATGGGTATTTATTAGATATAATCGGGGAAATGGAAGACCTCCTATTGGACTTTTATTTACAGTTATTTAAAATTTTTAAATTGCAGCACGGTTGTACAGGGGTTAGTGCATGTGCCTCACAATACGAATGTCCTGAAAAGTCCTGTTTTCAAACCCGGGCTCCGGATCTTTCTGTGTGGAGTTTGCATGTTCTCCCCGTGACTGAGTGGGTTCCCTCCGGGCACTCTGGCTTCCTCCCACCGCCAAAAACATGCACCTGGGGATAGGTTTTTTGGCAAAACTAAATTGGCCCAAGTGTGTGAATATGAGTGTGAATGTTGTCTGTCTGTCTGTGTTGGCCCTGCGATGAGGCGGCGACTTGTCCAGGGTGCACCCCGCCTTCCGTCCGAATGTAGCTGAGATAGGCTCCAGCATCCCCCACGACCCCAAAAAGGGACAAGCGGTAGACAATGGATCTAGTTTACTTTTGATTCAAATAAAATTACTTACATCTTGTTCTCATTTAAATTAAAGAAGTTTACTGCCAACCATGCTTTTATGTCGTCAAGACAACTTATAAGTGATTTCAAACATGTCACTTTTCCTTTTTAGGGGTACATAAATTTGTGTATCATTAGCATAAAGATGGCCCTGCGATGAGGTGGCGACTTGTCCAGGGTGTACCCTGCCTTCCGCCCGATTGTAGCTGAGATAGGCGCCAGCGCCCCCCGCGACCCCGAAAGAGAATAAGCGGTAGAAAATGGATGGATGGATAAGCATAAAGATGATGCAGTATATTATATATTTTTTTAAATGTGTTTGTATGGGTAGGACATTCACTGAAAACAGGATTGGTCCAAGCATCGAGCCCTGAGGGACATCACAGGACATTATTTATATGATGCTGGGATACCCATAATTTCAGTCTCTAAGTTACTAGAGCTTGGAAGCCCCGAAAATATTCCTTTCTTTTGGTTGACATGTCCTCACGGCCACATATGTTATGCCACTGTGATGTGTTTCGGTGAAAACGTTGATACACATGTCTTCTCTCAGAAAATGTCACTTTTATGGAGGTCATTGTCCCATTTGGCTTCTGTTGGCCCTCAAAGCCAAAAAAGTCAGCTAAATCACCCATTGATGCCTGTGTTAGATGTCGGCGCCAAAAAACACAATTTCTTACTTTCCTACCATCTCTAACTCTCACGTCTCGTAGCTTGCATCCCATGTGATGGCTTCTTGTCTGATTTATAGTTCTGTGGTGGAGGGTGGTGCAAGACTTGTAATTCTCTTCCAAAACACTAAGGGGCAGTGTGACCAGAGTGCAACGGCAGCTGTTACAACTAGATATTTAGCTTGTTGGGAAGAGTGATGACAAACACAACATGGTCATCTCTGTCGACACTAGAATTAATCATTCAGAATCATTAGTTTACTTTTAATGGACGTTTAGCTTATAAACCAGAGGAAAATACTAGAGATGTCCGATAATATCGGCAGTCCGATATTATCGGCCAATAAATGCTTTAAAAAAATGTTTGGGGAAATTATCGGTATCTGTTTCAAAATTATCGGTATCAGATTCAAAAAGTAAAATGTATGACTTTTTAAAACGCCACTGTGTACGCAGACTTAGAAGTGCAGAGCGCCAATAAACCTTAAAGGCACTTCCTTTGCTTGTCGGTCCAGTCACATAATATCTACGGCTTTTCACACACACAGGTGAATGCAAAGCATACTTGCTCAACAGCCATACAAGTCACACTGAGGGTGGCCGTATAAACAACTTTGTCACAACACTGTTACAAATATGCGCCACACTGTGAACCCACACCAAACAAGAATGACAAACACATTTCGGGATAAAATCCGCACCGTGACACAACAAAAACACAATGGAACAAATACCCAGAACCCTTGCAGCACTAACTCTTCTGGGACGCTACAATATACACCCCCCGCTATTCCCTGCCCCCCACCTCAACCGCGCCTACCCCCAACCCCGCCCACCTTAAGCTCCTCATGCTCTCTCAGGGAGAGCATGTCCCAAATTCCAAGCTGCAGTTTTGAGGCATGTTAAAAAAAAATAATGCACTTTGTGACTTCAATAATAAATATGGCAGTGCCATGTTGGCATTTTTTTCCATAACTTGATTAGATTTTTTGGGGAAAACCTTGTTACATTGTTTAATGCATCCAGCGGGGCGTCTCAACAAAATTAGGCATAATAACATGTTAATTCCACGGCTGTATATATCAGTATCGGTTGATATCGGAATCGGTAATTAAGAGTTGGACAATATTGGAATATCAGCAAAAAAGTCATTTTTGTTCATCTCTAGAAAATACGTTCGAGAAGATGGACTGTGCAACTTCTGAACAAGTTGCGGCTTTGGGCGTTGTTATTATTTGCAAGGCTATTTGGCCGGTCAAGACACGGAACAAGAGAGCGCTATCATCTAATTGAAATGCACAAAACTGTAAATTAACCACTGTAAATTAACAACATGCAGGGGAGAATCTGTGAGTTTATGTGTTGTTATTGTTCAGAGTTCCCCCGAAATAATTTGTGATTGAAAGATATTGACAGAAAATGAGAAAGTGTGTATAGAGAAAAAGACGTGTTTGCAAAACAAAGAGTATGTGTCAGAACTGAACATGTTGTTAGCACTAAATGGGTAATAATAGTTAGTGTTGTTTGTGTGACTTTTTTTGGACAAAACAACAAGCTGAAAAAACACATTCATTGTTTTTACAGTGCACAAAGGAATTGTGTACATTATTAGTTTGCATGCAAATGTTTAATAGCTGTTACTTTATTTCCTAAAATAATTTGCTTTCCTGTGTTCGGGTAGCCTGTTTAATAGCTGACTGATCACAGCTCTGCGGTCTGTGTTGCCTTCGACCGAATCAAGGATTTTTAGGAGGTGCACGTGAGGCTTGCAGGAAGATACGCAGGGTTGCGGGACAAGACCGCGTTGCTTAAGCAAGTTACGTGACATCAGGCTTTACTGAGTCATGAGCTTGATTTAAAGAACAATTGTGGCCACTCTGTCGACATAAAACAATTACCACTCCTCTTTAAGTTAAAGACAGCGTAAGGCAACTGCAACCGTTCTCTTTCTCTCACTTTCACCAACAGACACACTCAATAGACTTTGGTTCAATTCAAATTCTCCCTCTTTCCCCATCCCCCTTCTTCTTTACCCTGCTCCTTAGCTTTAGAATTTAGTGCTATGGCGATGTGTTAAAAATACGACCCTTGGCATTTGGACATTGCCCGAGTTTTGCTATGTCATCAACACTTGCCTTTTGCAGGCAGTGACGTAAAGCAAATAAGAAAAATGTTTGTTTACATTTAAGATGCCATCGCATTAAATGTTTGGCCCCGGTTGAGATTTTTTTCTTTCGTCTGTCGACATAAAGAAAAAAACAACAAACATCCTTTTTGTCGTAGTTTTTTAAGTGAATCCTTGACGTGTGTCCCCTTCAAAACAATGCATCCATAGTTACGCTGTTACATGTTAAACTCACAAAATGTTTCCAGACACACACTGATGGCAACGGGTGAAAGTAACCTATAGACTGTTCATAATCATGAATGATGTTCCCTTACTGATGGAGCAACAAACTAAGTAGCTTCAACCGCGTTGCTGGCTTGTTGTATTGAGCGGTGAAAATGTCCATCTATCATCTTCCGCTTATCCGATGTCGGGTCGCGGGGGCAGCAGCCTAAACAGAGAAGCCCAGACTGCCCTCTCCCCAACTACCTTGTACAGCTCTTCCCGGGAAATCCCAAGACGTTTTCCACGCCAGTCGGGAGACATAGTCTCTCCACCAAGTCCTTGTTCTTTCTCGTCTTCTCCTATTGGTCGAACGCTACCTAAATACCTCCTGAGGGAGGCGTTCGGGGGCCCTGATGACCAGATGAACGAACGACCTTATCTGGCTCCTCTACATGTGGAGGAGCAGCAGCTTTACTCTTAGCTCCTCTAAAATGACAAAGCTTCTCACCCTATCTCTAAGGGGGAGCCCTGCCATTCGACGGAGGAAACTCATTTCCGCTGCTTGAACTCGTGATTTTGTTCTTTCTGTCATAACCCAAAGCTCATGACCTGCGAAAACATAAAATAAACAATTAAAAACCTGGCTAACTGTATGTGGCTGTGCTGTTTATTTTTTTACATTGATAAATGAGTAGTATTTGGACTGAGCCATAGCTACTGATGCAATCATGGCCACACAAAAACTCCAACACCACACAAACTATAAATGCCAGGTCATTACGCTATGATGGCGCTCACACACAGCCATTAAAGGTAATTAACAGCATGTTATGCATGTGTCGCTGGTTTGCTAGTTAGTTTAAAGCAAACAGTGCAGCAATACTTATAAGTCTTATTATGAGGAAACAAACAAGTAGTGTTCACTCACAGTCGCCAATCACATGTGCGTATTCTACTGTAATTTATTAAGAACGTTAATTTATGGATATTAATCATGAAATGCTGTTGGTAGATTACAGAAATGCTAAAAGACTGTAATTACATAATTTTTAGACGGAAAGTTACAAAAATCTACACTTCATTATGGGCCTGTGCTACAGCACACATTTCATTGTGCAACTTGTTTGGTTTAAAAAAAACTAAACGCTCAATGTGATCTCTGAAAAGGGTACACATTCTTTTGAAATTAGGACCCCCACTTGCACATAGAATACTACTTTATAGCTCATGAAAACGAAGATTCTATTGTTATTTTCATTGTTAGTGGGCCAAATCACTTATATTAAAAAAATAACGTAATGGAGATGACAGATGTCATTTGATTGTATTAATAGAACATTTAACTTGCTCTGATGTCAATTTTGGGACAGGTATGCTGTGTGCACACGTGGTCCACTGAATGCTCAAGGAGTTTTTACTTTTGCTCACACACAGGAAAATTAGCGGGAACATTGTTCCAGATTATTAATAGGAAACAAGTTTGTGTTTTCAATGTTCTCTGTTTGAGTAATTTCACTTGATCAAACCTTTTATAACATTCCACGCTACAATATAATTAATATATGTATGATTAATGCTGATCTCTTGGATCAATATTTTTGTAGACTCTATTATCGATATTGTATCAGAAGTAAAAAAGTTGTATTGAGACTCACCTTTTCAAAGGTGGTAAAGGGTACCAAAAAAGGTACGTACTGTTACTCTATTTAATCGAGTTACATTTTTCCATTGCTGAAAATTGTAAATGGGTACCACGACGATGTGTCGACACCAACAAATTTTGGCACCTCTAGCTTTTGATTACATTGTCAAAAGGGTACCAAAAATAATCAGTCAGTGAATGCATCTGTTAGATAAAAACAGGTTATTCTTTGCAAGTCACCATACTGACCTATTCCCCTTCAGGGCTCCGATGATTGTCTGGTGAAGATCTGGGGGACAGATGACGGGCGTCTGCTGGCGACGCTCCGGGGCCATGCCGCCGAGATCTCCGACATGGCGGTCAGCTACGAAAACACAATGATCGCCGCTGGATCCTGCGACAAAACCATCCGAGTGTGGTGCTTGCAGACGTGTGCGCCTTTAGCCGTCTTGGAAGGCCATGCGGCGTCCATTACCTCGCTGCAGGTGAGGCGTGCCTAACTGTAGGAGTACATTTAATTCCAAACCACAGATTTATTATAACAAAGCACATACACCTTAAAATGGTTGTGTTTGTAGTTTTCTCCTTTGTGTAGCGGCTCCAAGCGCTACCTGTCCTCCACGGGTGCTGATGGCACCATCTGTTTCTGGCAGTGGGATGCACGCACACTCAAGTTTGGGTGAGATACAGCTGCACATTAACTAGTGCACACTTTTTTAGGAATGGATTTATATGTACTTTGACAATTATATGTGATATTTTAGCAAATTAACTGTAGTTCATTAAGAAAGACAACGAAAATAAGTTGTTTTTCTGTTCATGTATGCAGTCAGAGGCCCAGTAAATTCACAGAGCGTTCCAGACCCGGCGTCCAGATGATGTGCTCGTCCTTCAGTGCAGGTGATGCTGACTTTCAAGCCACCATGACCTAAAATAGAAGAACAACGCTAGTACTACTTGCCCAATTATGTCCTGTTATGTGCAGGTGGAATGTTCCTGGCCACGGGAAGCACTGACCACATTATCAGGGTCTACTACTTTGGTTCAGGACAACCCGAGAAGATCTCAGAGCTTGAGTCCCATACAGTGAGTCAGCATTTAAAGTGGAATTTTAAGTTCGACCACCATATCAAGTCCTATAGTTACTGTCAGCAAGTTATTTCTGAAGTCGTAAGTTATTAATTCAGCGTTACCTCGTTTTTCGTACACCCCACATGTTGTATGATTCAAATTTAATTTCAAACTCTTACCAACATTTTCTCCATTGTTTTCATATACCATCTTCCTTACCATACGGTTAAATGGGCCTGGCTTATAAAACTATGTACAATATTTATTGTAGGAAAACTTGCTTCAGTTTTCGTACAATTTGTTTTTCCTCCGACCCTTTGGACCGGCTTACTAATGAAAACCGAGGTACTGATGTATGTCATATTTCATCACCACTTGAGAAAGACGTTTTTCCTCCTGTTGACTTTTTTTTTTCTCTATTTTTGTGAATTAGGACAAAGTTGACAGCATCCAGTTTTCACACTGCAGTGACCGGTAAGTTTGTGCGGCTTGTGACTTGTTATTCTCCAGTACACGCTGCAGTTTTTTTAAATTACGAGGTCGTTGGGTGTTGCAACAACTGACTTGAAGGTGTCAGCAGAAGTGTCACCTATACTCAAGAGCTCCTACATGACACAAACATGGGATACTCAAGCACCTCCATCATTCACACCGGCTAAGTTTAGATTTATACTTTTGCAAGAAGAGTGGTTTGAGGTCTGTGTTTAGATTTGATGAGCTTGTGTGTAAATACAACTATAAAAAGTTGTGTTAGTGGTGTGGCTGCTGCGTGAATGTGTGTGTTTGTTTCTTTTCAGGTTTGTGAGTGGCAGTCGGGATGGCACAGCGCGAATTTGGCAGCTGCATCCGCAGGGCTGGAGGAGCATTCTGCTGGACATGCAGACCAAATTACCAGGGTATGTCAGTCAAATTCTGCATTTTCTGTTATGCAGGAATTGCAAATAAGGGTAGGTGTGCGCACCTGAGTCTGTATGTTTGTTTCTGTTAAAAGTGCACATAAAACTTTAAGCTCAAGAAAAAAAACATGTTTTTGAGTGACTGCTCTTTTAGATAAATTTACAGCAGGTGAGGCCAAATGGTTGTTATAGTATTTGTGATGTCTCCTTCAGGAAGTACAACCCACCTCCGCTGGAAGACAAGGTGACCAAGCTGAAAGTCACCATGGTGGCATGGGATTGCCACGATGGTACGGTGATAACGGCAGCCAACAATTTGACACTGAAGGTGTGGAATTCCATCAGCGGAAACCTTGTCCACATCTTGATGGTATGTTTTTAAGCACATCAACCCAAACTAAGATAGATAGATAGATACTTTATTGATCCTCGGGGGGAAAATGCAGGTTTATAGCACAATTCCGTTCAACATTAGACAAACAATGAACAGGGAGACAGTATAGGGCTCCTTATGGCAAGGGTCGGGAACCTTTTTGGCTGAGAGAGCCATGAAAGCCAAATAGTTTAAAATGTATTTCCGTGAGAGCCGTACAATATTTTATAACACTAAATACAAATAAATGTGTGCATTTTTAAATACGACCAACATTTTTAGAGTATAATATGTCTCTTATTCTTTTAATAACATTGTTATTCTGAATTTAACTAATAATAAATAAAACAATTCTCACCATTAATGAACAGGTGCGTAAGAAAACGGATTCATGGATTAAGATGCACGAGAATGTTTTTTATTTTGTGCGTTATTTTTAACACTTACTTATCGTGTTAAGCAATGTCAGCTAATATTTATCTGAGAGCCAGATGCAGACATCAAAAGAGCCACATCTGGCTCTAGAGCCATAGGTTCCCTACCCCTGCCTTATGGGGCTCCTTAAGTATAAGGAACTGTATATACAGTAGATCCCCACTCCTTTGGGTTGTTACGTTCAAAACCCCCCAGCTAATATCAAAAACAATTGGATCACCAATAAAAATGCTAAATTTGACACTTTTAAGCCTTTTAATATGTCGTACACATCGTTTGAATACAATTTAGAATATAAAAGCAGTCACCACCAAAGAATGATGATGAGGGATAACAGATGGAATCTTGGACTACGTTTATACTTTAGGCCAAAGAGGACCAAATCAGATTTTTTTCAAATCTGTTTTTTTCCCAGCTGTTTAATTTAAAAGTATGAACATACACTGGCCCTAATGTAATCTCAACGTCACTTGCTGCGTGGTTAGATAAAGTGAAAACAAAGGAAGTTGACGGGATTCCGTGAAATAACAAAGTAGCTACTACATAAAATAACAGGGACACTACAGATCAGCGTGTTAATGGGTTTGTGCTGTGGCTGTTGTGTAGATGAAGTAGGCAGATGATAGAAAATAATTGCTGGATGAGGAAGAAGATAATTGCAAAAAGGAAAGTGATTGTGCTTCAGATGTTGTTTACCTCAATTTCTTTTTTTTGTTTATTTAATTTTTGACATTTACAGACCAGAAATAAAAAATAAACACATAAATGTTTTATTTATTTATTTTAATTATTTTTTTAATTTATATACTTTTGTTTACAGCGATTTACGCGTTGGCCATAGAAAGGAATGGGTGCCACAGCCAGGAGTTGTGGCACATGTATGTGTCGGGATTCAGTGTTGTAGCTTGAGCAAAGATGATGTAAAACTTGCAAACAGGTTGTTTAGACTGCAGTCACATTTGAAAAGATCGGATTCCAAATGGATTCTGACTAGCTCCTTATGTGGCCCAAATCTGATGCGAAAATATCAGATTTAAAGCATTTTGGTGACTTTAGACTGGCAAAAAACATATCCGGTGTGTGTCACTTGAGGGCAAAGAAATCAGATTTGGTGTCCAGTATAAATGGAGCCACGGTCTTCTAATCTTTAGCCTCGTCGTCCGGCTAGCACTACAACCGCACTTCTGTCTCCTGTGGCACTGCCTCTACCTACCTCTAAAAGGCGATAATGTCAGTATGGAGCTCCACATGCTGCTGGTTCCTCTTGGTTAGGAGTCTGAAATGATGGTGTTCTTCCAATGCCGCATCTACATAAACCACACTGTTTGACTGTTGGAATGCTAGTAACAAGCTTGGCTCATACATTAAGTTGTTTACTCCGCTGAGGAGTTAGTGCTGCCACAACCACGCAGAATGTCGCTTTCTTACACATATGTCCTGTCTTTACGTAGATATAGGACGTTTTATTAATATACTGTACATTTTATTGCTGTATTATCACTTCCTTTTAAGTTGTTAGAGACTAAGGGGGTGAATGAGATGGGTATCTAAAAAAACAAACAAAAAACAACAACATAAAAACAGGGATATTTCCTGAGAAAAACACAAATAGGTGGATTTCCCCCCACAAATAAAGTGCTAGTTTGTTTCTAATTAATCTCAAATATGGAGGCAACCACTGTATTTACTTGCCTGATAATGGTTATGGTATTAGTATATTTCGAACATGCATACAGTTACAATGTGGTACATTACATATTTACAATTTTACATTTCACAAATGTGAATAGGAAAAACAGCGTATTTAGTCTTACCCCTTTTCTGTTTCATAGCATTTGCATATGTTCACTTCCTTTACTCATTTTGTAACACATACAAATAATAAAGTTTATATGATTATAGAGCTGCATGATTTTGGCAAAAATGTGAATCGCAATAATTTTTGTTCAGAATTGAGATTATGATTCTCTATAACAATTTTTCAAGCAATGTTTATTCAACTAATGAACTTTATGAATACAAAAAAATAAAAGCATTCAAATGATAATTAACGTAGAGTGAGCAGTAGAAACTTTGCTCACTGCTATTCTTGCTATTCAGCATAACATTAGAAAAAAAAAATGCTGCTATCTCTCCGTCTACTGGAATTTTTGTGGGTCTAGCATTGCATTGTACAGGATTGCGGGTATTGACGTCTGTTTTCCTTTTTTTTTGTGCCTGGTATAGTTTTGCCATTCTGCATTTACACGGTGGTAGAGGTGCCTTTTAAGCAACAGAGTTTCAGTGCCCATCCATAATTACCACTGGAGTTTTCATTTGTTTCATTTTCTTTAACACACTAGTTCCTCTGCATAGTTTTTACTTTCCGCTATGCAGCAGGCGGCAGAAACAGACTTGTGTGTTTTGAAGACGCTTTACCATTGGTTGATAGAGGAGGCATCGGTGGTGTTGCATTTGTTTATAATGTAGCATGTGGATAATCGCCCACGTTTAGAAATGGGATTGCATACATGTGTTAATCGAGATTACAATCTCTTTTTTTCTCCAATCTTTTTTTGTACCAGCCCTACATAAATAGATGTTTCCTAAAAAGCTGTGATACAAATTAATTTGCTCAATATGTGATAAATGATACATTACCTGTACTGTCACATTGTTGCTGTTAAAGTAAAAATGCTCCAGAGCTGCATTCAAGGACGCAGAGACACAGGGATGTTTTGTGGGTCTAGCATTGCATTGTACAGGATTGCGGGTATTGACGTCTGTTTTCCTTTTTTTTTGTGCCTGGTATAGTTTTGCCATTCTGCATTTACACGGTGGTAGAGGTGCCTTTTAAGCAACAGAGTTTCAGTGCCCATCCATAATTACCACTGGAGTTTTCATTTGTTTCATTTTCTTTAACACACTAGTTCCTCTGCATAGTTTTTACTTTCCGCTATGCAGCAGGCGGCAGCAACAGACTTGTGTGTTTTGAAGACGCTTTACCATTGGTTGATAGAGGAGGCATCGGTGGTGTTGCATTTGTTTATAATGTAGCATGTGGATAATCGCCCACGTTTAGAAATGGGATTGCATACATGTGTTAATCGAGATTACAATCTCTTTTTTCTCCAATCTTTTTTTGTACCAGCCCTACATTAATAGATGTTTCCTAAAAAGCTGTGATACAAATAAATTTGCTCAATATGTGATAAATGATACATTACCTGTACTGTCACATTGTTGCTGTTAAAGTAAAAATGCTCCAGAGCTGCATTCAAGGACGCAGAGACACAGGGATGTTTTGCTTGAAACTTGCCTCTTTGGCATATAAATTTAGTTTTTTCACCCCGACAGGGTCACGAGGACGAGGTGTTTGTCCTGGAGCCGCACCCCTTTGATCCTAGGATCCTTTTCTCTGCGGGGCATGACGGGAATTGCATCGTATGGGACCTGGCCAGAGGAGTCAAGATACGCTCCTATTTCAACATGGTGAGTTTGCCAACCCGCCTAGAGAGATTTTCCTTTGTTGTTCTTCCATCCATCCATCCATTTTCTACCGCTTGTCCCTTTTGGGGTCGCGGGGGGTGCTGGAGCCTATCTCAGCTGCATTCGGGCGGTAGGCGGGGCACACCCCGGACAAGTCGCCCTTACATATAAAGCAGATGTTTTATTTTTGAAGTAAATTTGGCTGTGGTTTGCATGTATTAATAAATGCATTTAGTGTCACTATGCAAACATGAATCTAACAAAGAGAAAGCATCCAAAGGTGAATTTCTGGTTCTTACAGATTGAGGGGCAAGGGCACGGGGCGTTGTTTGACTGCAAGTGTAGTCCAGACGGCCAACATTTTGCCGCTACCGATTCCCATGGTCACTTGCTCATTTTTGGCTTTGGCTCCAGCAGCAAGTACGACAAGGTGAGGCTGGCATGCACGCACGTAATGATAATACTTGTCGCCTGTGTCATGGTGACAAACTAAACTTCATTCATATACACCTTAAGATCGCCGACCAGATGTTCTTCCACACCGACTACCGTCCGCTGATTCGCGACGCCAACAACTATGTATTGGACGAGCAGACTCAGCAGGCACCCCACCTCATGCCCCCTCCCTTCTTGGTAGACGTGGACGGTAACCCCCACCCACCGAGATATCAGCGACTGGTGCCCGGCAGGGAGGGCTGTAGGGATGAGCAGCTCATACCGCAAATGGGTGTCACCTCCTCAGGTGCAGACCTCAACCACCACTATTAAGAAAAACATGTCAGAAATAGGCCACAGATCAATTTGGCACATTTTCTATTACTGTGTGTCTGAAAAATAATTAAAAGCCAAATTAGGCTTTTATTTAAACAATTGAAAGATTTATAGTGGGCTACTTAACTACTGGATATCTAGACCATTAGGACATTTGGTACTTTTAGGGCTGCATGATTTTGAGAAAATTGTTATTTGCGATTTTTGTCTCCAAAATTGTGATTTCGATTCGATTTGCGATTTTATATTTTATAAATATAAGTGCATAAAACTGCGAAAATAACAAGTGAAGGACCCATGTGATTACCACAACTGGTTGTTTGTTAAAATATGCATCCAGTTCCAGAAGAATCAAGAACAGAGTTGATGAGGAGGAAAAAGGTGACAGACACAAACATTTTGTCATTCCATATGTATCAGGTCTATCTAAAAAAAATCAGAATGATTTTCAACCAACACAAAATCCCAGTACACTTTAATCCATGCAACACCCTAAGACAGAGACTAGTGTGTTTTAAAGACCGGACGACCCACACCCACAAAAACAATCTGGTGTATGCTACCCAGTGTAATGATGACTACAGTGATTAATATATTGGGAAATAAAACAACCACTAAACCAAATATGGCACAGCATAAACAGGCAAACTATTTAGGCCAAGACTCCACTATCTACCTGCACCTCAAGAGAAACAGCACTTCTTTGAGGATAAGCATTAACAGATTCTGGACAGGGAGGACGGATGGTACAAGAGAGGAGTGAGGGAAGCCATTTATGTCAAGGTTAAAAAACCATCCCTGAACAGAGGAGGTGTTCTGCGACACCACCTATCTCCCAAATACAACACTGTCCTTTCAACCATTCCTGAAAGATTGCATTTGAGGTACCAACAAATAACAAGAGTTAGAAACATTCTGGTCACAGATGCTCCTTGGCACCAGCTGCTCGAGTAGATATGACCAATGTCAATGAGCATAAACTGATGAAACCTACTTGGATAATAGGCAAAAAGTCTTTTAAGACAAACAAAATAGTCCAGTTGCGATTGATTGAATGCCCTAAGTTTATAATGACCTATATGAATGAGAACATCTAAAGACATGAAGGAAGACATGCTACTTTTAGACTGTTAATCAACGGATTCTTGCCTTAAGGTGAACAATATGCAATAATTTCCTTTAAAAATATTTGGCTTCCTACAGACACTCAGCGCTTTTGTCTACATCATGCTCTTAAACTAAAGCGTTATAGCTCGGTTGGTAGAGCGGCCGTGCCAGCAACTTGAAGGTTCCAAGTTCTATACCCGCTTCCGCCACTCTCGTCACTGCTGTTGTGTCCTTGGCAAGACACTTTACCCACCTGCTCCCAGTGCCACCCACATTGGTATAAATGTTACTTAGATATTGGGTTTCATTATGTAAAGTGCTTTGAGTCACGAGAGAAAAGCAATTTATAAATATAATTCACTTAATTCACACTAAAGAAATAACCGATTAAATCTATCCAGTGTTCATAAGGTAATGGAATCATAATCTAAAATATTAATGCAAGTAACAATTTAAAAGGATATATACTGTTTGTCATTACTGTAGAATTCTTTACTATTGTACTGTAATTGCAAGGTAAATAACTTTTAGCTATTCGAAATAGATCCGCAAAAAAGGACACCTTTTTATAAGCAAGAATTTAATGGAAATAAAAACATCTTAAAGTGCATTTTTTTCCCCAGTTGAAATCCCCCGGTCAGGTTGTTTTCATTTGTAGTTTTTTTTTAATTACCGTAATGAAATTCTCCCTTGTTCGTGCGAGTTGATGGGCTCAAATTGCCCATCTGATTTGAAGCTGAAATATTACCACAGCGGGACATTTGGCTTTTTTAGTCATATTTTTTACCTCCTAATGTTTGTTACCGTACTATACAAAACTTTTCACTAGTAAATTGCAAGTTTGTTCTAACTAAAAAGAGGGCTCACTATGTTCAGTTTTTTTCTACTGTTGAACGTGCTCAGGTGCTGAGAGCGATGCACCGAGTGAGACATTTCTCCCTGTTTGAAGCGAGTGACGAAACAAGTCGTAATAATTCTGATTGGTGAACATGTCTTTCACTCAAATGCCGGTGAAGCTGGAGAAAAACAAAAACTTCGGCCTCTTGCAGTTACGTTATAGCACTAATTAAAACGTTGTCTATTAACTGTGCAGCCTTACTACCTATAGTTTTTACCCATCGAACGGATTATGTGCACATTATCAGTCCTAACAAGATGCCTGTGCAGTAATTGCAATACTATTGTCCATTTACAAGCCAGTTACTGTTAATTACTGTGCATAATTATCTCCTAATAAGTAAGAAATACTTAGGCAAATGGATAGTGTAACTTTAACTTTTTTTAATCCTGCTTTCTCACACAATTTATTCTCATTCTTCTTATTAGGTCTTAACCAAGTAGTCAGTGAGCAGGCGGCGGACAGTCCCAGTCCCCTGGACACCATGATCCAGAGACTGCAGCAGGAACAGGACCAAAGACGAGTCTCCAATGAGACACCTGCTCTTGCTGCTCAAGCGCCAGCTGCAAGCACCCGAGTCAGCAGAGGTATAAGTGATGACTCACATATTTGTTGTTAGTTGTAAACTGGATTTCCGTTTAGTCTGATGTGCTGTGTGTGCTTGAATGCTTGTCTAAATTACATTATAAACTTTATAATGCACAAATAGGCAGCATACACACATGCTTGTCACAATGAAGTAAGAACTCCTAGAACCATAGTGAGTAAAAAGTCCTGGAAAATGCCTATGGTAAACTGATTTTATAATGTTTATTGTCAATAGCATCATATTGTACAGAAGACACAAATAGATCTACTGCATGTTTAAGTGTTTGTTATTTTGACTGGAGTACATGAACAGATTAACCTATCGATTTGTAGCGCATATGATTACAGTGGAAACTTGATTTACAGACATAATGGTTTTTTGACTGAGTTCGTAAATAGAAAAGTTTGTATATTGAAGCAAATTTCTACCAAAGAAACAATTTAAATATGAATAATGGGTTCCAGCCTCAAAGAAATTGGATATTTTAGCAAAGGTTTGTATACTTTGAACACCAAATAAAGCGCTATATAATACTGTATGTCAAACAATCAATCAATCAATCAATGTTTACTTATATAGCCCTAAATCACTAGTGTCTCAAAGGGCTGCACAAACCACCACGACATCCTCGGTAGGCCCACATAAGGGCAAGGAAAACTCACACCCAGTGGGACGTCGGTGACAATAATGACTATGAGAACCTTAGAGAGGAGGAAAGCAATGGATGTCGAGCGGGTCTAACATGATACTGTGAAAGTTCAATCCACAATGGATCCAACACAGTCGCGAGAGTCCAGTCCAAAGCGGATCCAACTCAGCAGCGAGAGTCCCGTTCACAGCGGAGCCAGCAGGAAACCATCCCAAGCGGAGGCGGATCAGCAGCGCAGAGATGTCCCCAGCCGATACACAGGCAAGCAGTACATGGCCACCGGATCGGACCGGACCCCCTCCACAGGGGAGAGTGGGACATAGAAGAAAAAGAAAAGAAACAGCAGATCAACTGGTCTAAAAAGGGAGTCTATTTAAAGGCTACAGTATACAAATGAGTTTTAAGGTGAGACTTAAATGCTTCTACTGAGGTGGCATCTCGAACTGTTACCGGGAGGGCATTCCAGAGTACTGGAGCCCGAACGGAAAACGCTCTATAGCCCGCAGACTTTTTTTGGGCTTTGGGAATCACTAACAAGCCGGAGTCCTTTGAACGCAGATTTCTTGCCGGGACATATGGTATAATACAATCGGCAAGATAGGATGGAGCTAGACCGTGTAGTATTTTATACGTAAGTAGTAAAACCTTACAGTCACATCTTAAGTGCACAGGAAGCCAGTGCAGGTGAGCCAGTACAGGCGTAATGTGATCAAACTTTCTTGTAATGTGATCAAACTTTCTTGTTCTTGTCAAAAGTCTAGCAGCCGCATTTTGTACCAACTGTAATCTTTTAATGCTAGACATGGGGAGACCCGAAAATAATACGTTACAGTAGTCGAGACGAGACGTAACAAACGCATGGATAATGATCTCAGCGTCTTTAGTGGACAGAATGGAGCGAATTTTAGCGATATTACGGAGATGAAAGAAGGCCGTTTTAGTAACGCTTTTAATGTGTGCCTCGAAGGAGAGAGTTGGGTCGAAGATAATACCCAGATTCTTTACCGTGTCGCCTTGTTTAATTGTTTGGTTGTCAAATGTTAGAGTTGTATTATTAAATAGAGTTCGGTGTCTAGCAGGACCGATAATCAGCATTTCCGTTTTTTTGGCGTTGAGTTGCAAAAAGTTAGCGGACATCCATTGTTTAATTTCATTAATACACGCCTCCAGCTGACTACAATCCGGCGTGTTGGTCAGCTTTAGGGGCATGTAGAGTTGGGTGTCATCAGCATAACAGTGAAAGCTAACACCGTATTTGCGTATTATGTCACCTAGCGGCAGCATGTAGATGCTGAAGAGTGCAGGGCCAAGGACCGAACCCTGGGGAACTCCACACGTTACCTTAACGTAGTCCGAGGTCACATTGTTATGGGAGACACACTGCATCCTATCAGTAAGATAAGAGTTAAACCAAGACAGGGCTAAGTCTGACATACCAATTCGTGTTTTGATACGTTCTAATAAAATATTATGATCGACGGTATCGAAAGCAGCGCTAAGATCGAGGAGCAGCAACATAGATGACGCATCAGAATCCATCGTTAGCAATAGATCATTAGTCATTTTTGCGAGGGCTGTCTCCGTCGAGTGATTTGCCCTGAAACCGGATTGAAAGGTTTCACATAGATTGTTAGACGCTAAGTGTTCATTTAACTGCTCCGCAACAATTTTTTCGAGGATTTTTGAAATAAAGGGAAGGTGAGACACCGGTCGGTAGTTTACCATGAGGTCAGGATCGAGGTTAGGTCTTTTAAGAAGAGGATGAATAACCGCTTTTTTGAATGCTAGGGGAACAGTGCCCGAGGAAAGTGATAAGTTTATAATATTTAGCACTGATGGACCTAATAATACAAAGAGCTCCTTGATCAGTTTCCCAGGAAGGGGGTCAAGTAAACATGTTGTTTGTTTTATTCCATTTACACGTTGTAACAATTCCTCTAATGTTATTTCCTCAAAACGAGAGAAACTATTTTGGAGGGCAGTATCCGCCGTATATACAATCGTGTCAGTGTTAATAGAACCCCGTTGTAGCTGGGACGCATTGTCTTTAATCTCCTTTCTAATGACTTCAATTTTCTTACTAAAGAATTGCATAAAGTCATCAGCTGAGTGGGTGGAGCTACTGGAAGGAGTCCCTTGTTGGGTTAGCGATGCTACCGTACTAAACAAAAATTTAGGATCGTTTTTATTACGGTGGATGAGATTTGAGTAATAATTAGCTTTAGCTAAGGTAAGCATGCGTTTATAAGTTATTAAACCATCACTAAACGCTTGATGGTGCACCTCGAGTTTAGTCGTGCGCCATTTGCGTTCCAGCTTTCTGCATAATAATTTCTGAGCTCTAGTTTCTTCTGTAAACCACGGGGTGCGCTTTTTTGGAGCCTTTTTTAACTTTAGCGGTGCTATGTTATCAATGGTTTCGCGCAGGGCGTCGTTAAAGTTGTTAGTGAGGTTATCAATAGAGCCCACATACTTTGGGAATGGTGCCATTACCGAGGGCAGTAGGTCAGCAAGAGTTGTCGTTGTGGCCGTATTAATGTTGCGGCTGCTATAGCAGTTATTATTATTATTAGTTTGACGAACATGCGTCTGAACCTCGAATTTTATAAGGTAATGATCGGACAATACTTTAGTATACGGGAGTATTGTAACTTTGGAAGCGGTGATACCCCTGACAAGCACTAGGTCTATCGTATTACCGTTGCGATGCGTGGGTTCATTTATTATTTGTGTGAGACCACAGCTATCAATTATAGTCTGGAGCGCTACGCACGGTGGGTCCGATGGGGTATTCATATGGATATTAAAGTCCCCCATTATGATTATATTATCGGCGTGTGTCACTAGATCAGCAACGAACTCTGAGAATTCATTGATAAAGTCCGAACAGGGCCCTGGGGGGCGGTAGATAACAGCCAGGTGTAGAGGCAGGGGTGTGACAGACCTCATAGTAAGCACCTCAAACGATTTATATTTATTATTTATGTTAGGACTAAGGTTAAAGTTTTCGTTGTATATTAGTGCGACCCCCCCACCCCTTTAAAGCGGACGGGCAATTGGATGGATGGATGGATGGGCAATATGCGCATGTGTAAAGTTAGGAGGACATGCCTCATTTAGCGCAAAAAAGTCGTTTGGTTTAAGCTAGGTTTCACTGAGACCGATGACGTTAAGATTGTTGTCTCTGATGATATCATTAACTAATAACGTTTTGGGAGACAATGATCTTATGTTTAAAAAACCTATAATATAGGTAGTGGGCTGTTTTAGGGAATTTTTGATCAAATTATCCGTAGTAGCAATATTAATAATGTTGTGTTTATTATGCCCAGTGCATTCAGTATAATTACGACCATATCTAGGAATTGATACGACGAGAATGTTCCGATTGTTTGATTGTTGCTTTGATAAACTGCACGCATCATGGTTAGTCTCCTCAGTAACAGGGATTTTCCGATTGTTTGTTTGTTGCTTTGATAAACTGCACGCATCATAGTTAGCCACCTCAGTAAAACACATGTCCAACTCTGAAACACTCAAAGCAGAAAAAACTTGTTCTAATTTAACTGACTCCTTACCCAGACCAGTGGTCTCGCATCTTTCATCTAAATCCGTCTTCAGGGTGGAGGGAAGTGGTGTTCTGTGGGGATTAGCCTTCTGCTTTGTTTTTAGCCCCGCTCGACATCCGCGTTTCCGATCACACCGCTGGCGTCTGCTCCGTAGACGGCCCCCGCTGCTACTAGACTCCCCTGCTTCACAGGCCGCTGGATGTAGCCGTCGACGTATTCCCATGCTAGTTAGCATGTTTAGCACGCCCGCGTCTATCAGTCCAAAACAGCCTGATATGTCCATATCCAGAAGTGTCTGGCGGTCGTACGTGATCACGGAGTGACCACGATGCGAGCCAGCCATGAAGTCTGCAGAACTGTCCGGCAAACATAACAAAGTGGTGATAGATGAACTTTCTGTTTAATAACAAAGTCAAAACAACAACTAACTGAACTGTTTGTGTTTTTAGCTGTCCTGGTGACACGCACACACACAGTCACTAGCCCTCTAGCAATCACAGTTTGAAGTATTAGGAATAAAAAAAAAATAAAAAATCCATTTTACCTTGATGGTTAATTTATTTGCTGTTCAGCAAAAGAGATTGTGAGGTTAGGCTGCACAATTAATCAAAATTTACTTGCCACCGAGGTTTCAATTAGTGCTGTTAATAACTAACCTAACTCTCGCCAGATCTTAGTAGTTCGCTGAGCTCCACACAAGTATCTGGGACTTCTCAATAGATGTATATATTGTAAAAAAAAAAAAAAATCATTGTATGTGATTGGATAAACCACTTGTCCGTTATCTTGAATGTTGTGCTACTTCAACCACTCACATCGAAATCAATCCGTGACGCTGATGAGAGCGATGCTAGGAAATCCAAAACAAAACAACCGACATATTGGATGACAACAAAGGGAAAAGTTCTCTGTTCATCTTTTGAATAATTATTATTCGATAGATTTGACAAAACACTTGCAATAACAGAATCAATGTCAGCACACAACTTCTCGCTGCGTGCCGCCATTTTTATTTGAATCAAACGGTCGCTTCGGCACATAGTCACATCTATGAAATCCCGCCCGGCGATCCTGATTGGTTCATTATTTTTTGCTATCTTGAAGGAGTTTGCATTGCCCTTGAGCCCAGATCCTTGTGTGGAGCTCAGCGAAGTACAAGGATCTGGCGACAGTCAGGTTAGTTAATAACTGCAAGAGGCTGAGGGTTTTTTTTTCCGCCGTTTGAGTGACAGATATGTTGGGCAATCAAAATTGTTGAGCCTTGCTCTCTCGCTGCACAACAGGAAGAAAGACATCTTACTTTGTGCAATTTCATATACGAAATATAAAATATTGAATCGTAATTGCAGTTTTGGAGAGAGATAAAGCACAATTACCGTATTTTTCGGAGTATAAGTCGCTCCAAATTATAAGTCGCACCTGCCGAAAATGCATAATAAAGAAGGAAAAAAACGCATATAAATCGCATTTTTGGGGGAAATTTATTTGATGAAACCCAACACCAAGAATAGACATTTGAAAGGCAATTTAAAATACATAAAGAATAGTGAACAACCAGCTGAATAAGTGTACGTAATATGACGCATAAATAACCAACTGAGGAGGTGCCTGGTATGTTAACATAACATATTATGGTAAGAGTCATTCAAATAACTATAACATATCGAACATGCTATACTTTTACCAAACAATCTGTCACTCCTAATCGATAAATCCCATGAAATCTTATACGTCTAGTCTCTTACGTGAATGAGCTAAATAATATTATTTGATATTTTACGGTAATGTATTAATAATTTCACACATAAGTCGCTCCTGAGTATAATTTGCACCCCCGGCCAAACTATGAAAAAAACTGCGACTTATAGTCGGAAACATATGGTAGGTTTTTGGTCAAAATCCTGCAGACCTATGGTAAGGCATTGCTGACAACGCTGTGGATACTTCCTGGAAGTTTAAAACCACTCTTTGCTTGTCCATTGCGTAATTTGGACTCTCATTGAGCTAGCAAAACTGGAAAAGTGCTATAATAAGACCAACAAAACACACAACTAGCACAGTAGCTAATGGCCATACTTTTGTGCTGACTGAGCACCGAAAATGATCAGCGCGCCCCCAATGGGTGTGCTGCTGGTTTGTGGTTTGTAAATCAAACGGTTCATACATTGTGGTGTTTGCTAATTGAGGTTTCACTGTATTTGATTAAAACTATTGACTGGAAACTCCTTACAAACAAAACATTGTTTTATTAAAGAAGCCATATGTAGTAACGTGGCCAGAAATGGTACTGCATTTTTTCTCCCACTCCCCATGACTGAGGTTGCCAAATACTCAGCCAAATCTGAATCCTACTCCAAAGAACTTCAAATGGCAATTTAACGATCCCTAAGCTGTAGGTTTCTCTTGTTTATGCTTCTTTCTAAAGGGTTTACTAAGTAATTTTACTAAGTAATTATGCCACATTTTACTAATGTTGATTTATTTACAAAGTTATGCAGCAATATTTTCGTCGTGAGTCGGGACAGATTGTGAGCATTATCCTGCTAAACTGTGTTGTTTGACCGCACGGACTACCATCAAAATAATTATATTTAATAATCTATTATACATCGCATAGGGCTACTTTGATGGCAAGCCAAGGCCAACAGTAAAATTACCGCTACATTTCGTTCAGCCTATCTCCATATTGCATCCAACCTGATGCACTGCATTCTCTTCCATGTACGCACATCACCATCTTTCAGTGCAGAGTCCAATTCTATGAGCCAACCCACGTTACACAAAAACCATCTTACGCATTAATCCTATAGCCTACTACAATGTCAATACATCCATCCATCCATCCATTTTTGGATGGATGGATACTTGTCCCTTTTTTGGGGTTGAGGGGGTGCTGGAACCTTTCTCAGTTGTATATGGGCGGAACGCGGTGTACACCCTGGACAAGTCTCCAACTCGTTGCAGGGCCAGCACAGACAGACAACATTCACACACTAGGGCCAATATAGGGTTGCCAATCAACCTATACCCTGGTGCATGTCTTTAGAGGTGGGAAGAAGCCGGAGTACCCGGAGGCAACCCACCCACTCACAGGTAAAAAATGGACACTCCACACCGAAAGATCCCCAGATCGAACTCACAACTTTCTTATTGTGAGGCACTTGCACTAACCCCTGTTTCACCGTGCTGCCCTCAACATAGGTTTTATCTGTCGTAAACATATTTTGCCCTGTCAGTTGGATGACACATCGACACATAAGCTAAAGGGCATATATATCCCTCGTTAGCCTAAATGTCAATGTGTCATTGACCGGGCTAGCATGCTAAGCATTACACTAGGAGCTGAGCACCGTCACACTAAGCTTTCTTTGCACGAACATACTAGCTTTGTTAGATAATATCATAGACTGTATTGTACAATATAGTTTACATACAAAATGTCAATTTCCATTAATACAAGTAATAATAAAATGTAAATGCCTTACTTACCTATCAAAGAGGAAATTAGCAAGCTTAGCGTCAGAGAAAAACATTTCTCCACCTTCAATTGTCTCCTAGGCATCCCCGATACAAAACCTCCTTTTGTTCCTTGCTTTGTCATGAATAAGTTGAGAATCGTAACAACACCTTTTAGATTTACTAAGGTTACTAACTTTACCAGTGGCAGTAGCTGGACAAAAGTGGCGGTGCGTAACTGGCAACCTGGATGTGATACACTGACAGACTTTCTAATTGGTCAAACGGTGGAGGGCAGGGCATCAAAACAAGATTGTGGGGCTGTAAATCTAATTTTGAAATGAGCATATCCTAGCTGAACTAACATCAATTATAAAGGTATTCAAAAAAAACATTTATCAATGCGTTTTGACATATCAGGGCCATTTAATGATGACTTGACATGAAATTATTACATATGGCACATTTAGTATTAAACACAGTCATTTTTATACCTGTCCAGGGTCGGTTGGTTCTCCAACAGAAGTCCACTCTCCACCCAACGTGGGCCTTCGTCGCAGCGGGCAGATTGAAGGTGTCCGCCAAATGCATAGCAACGCCCCCCGCAGCCAAATGGCCACCGAGGGAGACTTGGTGGCCTGGAGCCGCAGGGTGCTGGTGCCCGAGCTGGAGGACGCTTCTGTCAGGTAAAAACACAAACTCCCCTTACACTTAAATGTGCATAATGTAAACAACATGCGCGCGCTGATTCTGGGTGTTGGTTGTTTAGGAGACAGGTCAACTGGCGAGAGGCTAAAGGGGAGGAAGAGATTAATATTTACCAGTTGGAGCGCCGGAGACGCACAATCCACTCTCTACCTAAGGAGAACAGAGTAAGAACAGAACTTCTATCCAGTTAAATAGTCGGAGCGCAAGAATTGCCCACAAAAAAGTGAAAATGGACAAGCACATATTAAGATTGCTTTCTTGGTCGCAGGCTAATCCCACATCAGAGTGTGCAGCTGACGAGGGGAGACGGAGTCAGGGTAACCATGGTTACCAGACCCGGGCTGCCATGGAGGAGACAAGCCGCCAGAGCGCAGAGGCTGCTGACGATGACGAGAGCACCTCTGAGGTACATAGTTATGCATATTTTTTTTTCATAAACTGATGTAACATAAATTTAAAGCAGTAAACAATACTATCGATGCCGATTAGATTATAGACCTCCTTTAAGGCCAAATAAAGCTAGAATAGTCATCAGGCTTGTTTGATTACGGGGGAAACACCTGTAGGTGGCAGTAATGTACCGTAGCAAAATAGGCAGCGCTTTTTTCTCCCCACCACAGCTTCAACTGCTGGATTTAGTGGGTGACAACCCCATTTGGCCTTAATGCTTGCAGATTGTAACAACTCACTCCTGCCCACCATATAACTATAGTAACAGCAATCAAAGAAAACTTTTTAGGTGAAGGTTATTTTTTACAACTGTGTCACAAAAAGCATGCATTGACAGGGTGAAGGTGCAGAGGTGCGCCAGATAAACGGACATTCATCAGAGGAAGAGAAGGAAAAGGACGAAGTAGAAAAAGAGCCATGGCCAGATGATCACAGCAGTTCAAGGTGGGACACATTTATCATCTCAAATAGCATGAACAGTAGCATTTGCAAATGAGGACATGGGCGCCATCACAAAACATTGACATTATCGCCCCCTGTTTTTGTGATGTACGCGTAGCGACTACTCCAGCGATTATTCAGACTGGACGGCCGACGCCGGAATCAACCTTGAGCCGCCTAAGAAGAGCGTAAAAGTGAAGAAGAAGAGTAGCAGTTCCGAGGAGGACAGCGACAAGAAGAGGGACCCCAAGAAGGAACGGAAAAAAGACAAAGCCGACAAGGACGGCTCCTCACCAAAAAAGAAGCCAAAGGAGAAGAGAAAGGTGTGTAATTTAAATAAAAAAAACCCTAGTTATCACAATATTTTTTAACATAGTTTTGTTGTGTCTTAGAGGGCGGAGCTTCAGGAGAAAGGACTGACCCTGGAAGAGTGGCTCCCCTCCTCCTGGATCACAGACTTACTCCCCCGCAGGTGTCCTTATATTCCCCAGATGGGAGATGAGGTACATGGCGACTATTCTCCTCCACCGCTAGTCTTCTCATGTACAAAACAAAAACCTTAAGGCCCCCAGGTAGCATATACTGTATGTGTAGATTGTCAACAGAGCACTACAAATGGATAGAGTTATATGAGTTTTTAAAGCATCGGTTGCTTTATGAAGCAATATTGAATTTTCCTTCCACTGCTTCCAGAATATTACTTATGCGGTATATGTAAACATTAACCACTTGTATTTTATTTTGTGTAGTTTTAATGCTCTGTTTGTGTCGTTTGTGCAGTTGTACTACTTCCGCCAAGGCCACGAGGCTTATGTGGAGATGGCCAAACAGAAGAAGATTTATAGTATCAACCCTAAAAAGCAACCCTGGCATAAGATGGAGATGCGGGTAAAGATACTTTTTTCTTTGTAGGTAATCCCTCGTCATTTTAAAAAACTAGTCATGTAGATCAATCACGACAGCGACCTTTAGGAAAAAAGAGGTGAAAGATATCTCAATCCATTTTATTAGTGTTTCATCGATGATTAATTCTGGTTGTGCTTAAGTGTGTGTGTGTGGCAATCATTGGTACTTTAACTTTTTAACTTCATTTATTTAGTAAATGGTACAATAAGTTTGACCAATAGATGGCAATCACACATGAGAGACATTGACGCTTCATAGGAAAAAAAAAAAAATTACACGGACCGCTCAAAAATCTGTCAAAATGTTTTAGTACAACTTGCCTCGCTGTTTGATGGTTTGGCGGCGCAATACAGCTACCGTAGTCAGACGTTTTGTGCTTTAACACACGGGTAATTTTATGGCGTATAAGGACCACAAAATGGCATCTATTGGGAGACATTATCTGGTGTTTTGTTTCGACTCATTATGCAAAACCCACTGGTTCCTGCTGGGGTGTAATTGGGATCTCCACTAGTCTACTGCAGGCATCCACAATTGTAGTCCATGTCGTAGTCAATAAGCTCTTTATTTTTCTTTATCCCCTTGTTGTAGGGCATTCATCCTACGCCCTTGCCATATCTAATATAAAGTAGCGTAAAGTTCTGACTTATATCTGTAATTAGACTCGGTCCTCATTGTGTGCTTGTAAAAACTTAGCCCTAACTTCCTGGTATATACAATTTTTTGTTTGTTTGTCAGGAGCAAGAGCTGATGAAGATTGTCGGTATTAAGTATGAGGTAGGCTTACCTACGCTGTGCTGCCTCAAGCTCGCCTTCCTTGACCCGGACACCGGGAAACTTACCGGAGGATCCTTCTCTATAAAGTAGGACCCCTGCTTCTGCCAATTGCTTGTTTTCCTTTCACGTCCTGATCTTTCTTGGGGACGTTTTGCAGGTACCATGACATGCCTGATGTCATTGACTTCCTGGTGTTGCGTCAACAGTTTGACAACGCCCGGAAGAGGCAGTGGAGTATAGGTATGTAGGTCTGTGTTTTTCAGTAAATGGGATGCACTTAACACTGAGACAAATCCAATATTCAGGTGACAGGTTTCGCTCTGTGATCGACGACGCTTGGTGGTTCGGGACCATCGAGAGTCAGGAACCGTATCAGTTACAGTACCCTGACAGCCTGTTTCTCTGCTACAGTGTCTGGTAACTGAAATAAAACAATCTAAAAATGATAGGTATGTAAAAGTTTAAGCATTTTTAAATGGATAATATCAACTTTTATTATCCAGTTGGGATAACGGAGACACCGAAAGGATGAGCCCGTGGGACATGGAGCTCATTCCTGATGAAGGTGAGTCCCTAAACATGATAATAAAAGTGATAGACAAAGCACTCCAAGTTAGTGTGTTCTATTAAGTGTTTTTTTTTCTGTCATTCCTCAGCCTCCTTCCCAGACGAGTTGGGCACGAGTGTCCCGCTCACCGAGGAGGAGCATCGGGAGCTCCTGTACGTGCCACTAGATGGTGAGTGGGGCTGCCACACACGCGCAGAGGAGTGCGAGCGCGTCATCAATGCCATCGACCAGCTCTGCACCCTGGGTATGACATCATACCGCCTCATTCTGGCTGTGTCATGCAAACGATACTGCTTCTCGTAACACAAGTCAGCGCATGATATCATAGGACCACTCGTATCTTGATGAACAGTTAAGACACATTATTTTGTTATAACTACAAGATATCATTTGGGGCTCCTCTATTGGCTTTGTAGTATACGTGAAGGAGCAGCAGTCATCTTGTCGTCATCATTCCCCATTCCCCTGTATTTTGCATCTGTCTTATAAAAATGTGTCATCTTCAGACATTGCGGCGCCATTTGCTTTTCCTGTGGACCTGCAAGCTTACCCCACGTACTGCACGGTGGTGGCCTACGTCACTGACCTCAGCACCATACGCCAAAGGCTTGTCAACCGCTTCTACAGGTACCTGATAGTGTGTCTTTGTGTGGCAAGAGTATAAACACACTAGACTAAGCCAAATATGTTTTACTGTCCCAGACGAGTGTCGTCTCTGATGTGGGAGGTCCGTTACATCGAGCACAATGCCCAGACATTTAACGAACCCGGGTCCTTCATCGTCACCACAGCCAAGTTTGTCTCTGACCTCATGCTGCAGTTCATTAAGTTAGTATTCTACAATTGGAACTCTTCATAAGAACTAATGGTGGGGACCTCCATACCAAAACTGAAGTACTTGTCCTGATGTGCTTTTTTAAAAACCCGATTTACAATTTAGCATGAATAACAACCTTATCTTCGTTCTTCACATGTTTTTACGGCAACTTGTTGCTGGGCAGAATTTGTAGGGCTCTGTCAAAACTACCCCATAGGTGAATTAACTAAACTGTTCGAATGACAAACTCCGAAAATTACCCCAAATTCAACACTACAACGATAATGAGACATCTGTAGCCATTGAATTACTGTTGTGCATTCAATATAAAATACAAACTTGAAAGAAAATCAGTTGTAACTTCCATCCATCCATTTTCTACCGCTTATTCCCTTTCGGGGTCGCGGGGGGCGCTGGCGCCTATCTCAGCTACAATCGGGCGGAAGGCAGGGTACACCCTGGACAAGTCGCCACCTCATCGCAGGGCCAACACAGATAGACAGACAACATTCAGACTCACATTCACACACTAGGGCCAATTTAGTGTTGCCAATCAACCTATCCCCAGGTGCATGTCTTTGGAAGTGGGAGGAAGCCGGAGTACCTGTTTTTTGTTAATCCGTTCCAAATTTGAGACAGACTAAAAAGAAAGTCACGACGAAAAAGTTATGCCCAATTAATCCAAAACAGACCACCAAAAATATCAACACAAAAACAATTTATACAGAATAATTGTAGTTTTACATGCAGAATACAATGTGAAATAATATACAGTAAATGCTGAATGAACATTTAACATGACTAAATTAAAGAAGCATGTGAGCGAAAACGTCGATGAGGGAGGGCTAGTTTTGTCTTGAATTTAATAGTGTTTCTCACCTTCTTGACATCATTTGACTAGTTTGTTACATGCAATATTTGGCCGTACAATTGAGACAGTACATAAAGCAGGACAAGATTTTAGATAAAAAATGTTAATCAAACACTGGTTCACACAAAAGTTGGGCGTACAAAAAATTGTACCACTGTACATAATTGTTAGTGACCAACATCACTATTTGTTAGTGTTCTGTTTGCTAAAATAAAACAAAAAACATCCATGGTGAGAGATTACATTCAGAGGAGCTGTTTGCGCGGATACCTAGAGGTTGCTAACTTTCCAAAGTGATTTAAGGTTTACACCGCCCTCTTTTGGCTTTTAGCACGTAATGATGTAATCTATGCCTGTACTTACAGTAACACACATGCACACACAGTGATGCAAATTTGGCAGTTTAGCTACTAATGTTGGCTATCAATGAATGTACAGTATTTTCTTTCATAACAACAAGATTGTGAATTGTTCCTGTCTTCTCTTAGACTGCTTTTGTGTATGTGCACATGCTGCCTGTATGTACTTGTGCATGAGACAGCGGAGAGTCACACGCTTGAACGTCAGACAAATTCCTAAGACAAATTTTTAATCAATATAATTAGTCATTACAAAACATTACATTAAAATAAATGTTTTGTTTAGCCCCTAATGCTATCACGCTAACTGCTGATGTGCCTTTTTTTTAAATAAAAAAAAAAAAGCAAGTTCTATACCCATTAAACGTACCTAACATGTTTTTTTGTCTTGCTCAGGGACCAAAGTTTGACAGACCTTATGCCACTCTACAAAAGCATGAAGAAGGCCACCTTCTCTGACTCCGAAGACGAGGTCTGTTCCAGGAACATTTAAAAGTAACCTTGAGGTCACACATGAAAACGATGTAATCTGTAGTTTCATGTTTGAAGCATTTCTGTCAATTATGAGGATGATGTGGACACTTCTATTATTTTACAAGTCAAGTTAGTGAGCCTTAAAAGAAGGTTGAGATGAAACGAAAATGTCTTCTCCATGTAGGATGAGGATGGGGAAGAGGTGGATGAAGATAATACCACACCTGGAACCTCTGCACAAAACCACAAGGTGCTCTTCTAGTCTTCTTGCATTTACAGCAGAGAGGTGACCTTGTTTATTTTTTGTTCACTTATCACTTGCAGGGGAGGCGGCCAATGCAACGGCAGCTTCGGACCCGGCCCCACGCTTACAACCCGCAAGCGTGGCGAGGA